>NW_006435369.1:0-797 GCF_000325575.1 Pteropus alecto | reverse complement strand
CTCAAAAAGAACTGAATAGACTTTCTGGAGATAAACAACGCACTGCAAGAGTTGAAAAATGAAATAACAAGCTAATAGAGTTGTTGGAAAATAGAGTCGAACAAGTGGAGGAAAGGATCAGTGATATCAAAGACAGAAATCTAAAAATAAATCAGAAGGAAGAAGAGAGAAACCAAAGAATAAAAAATAATGAAAGAGAAATTCAAGAACTAGCTGATACCACCAGGAGAGGAAGCATAAGAATAATGAGAATTCTCAAAGGGGAGGAAAAGTAACAGGGATTAGAAAGCATTTTCAGACAAATAGTTGATGAAAATTTCTCAAATCTAAAAAATGAGCTGGAACTTGGAATTCAAGAAGTCAGTAGAACATCCAATTATCTCAACAAAAAGGCCTTCACCAACACACATTGTATTAAAATGATAAAAAATCATGACAAAGAGAATTCTCAGGGCAGCCAGAGAAAAGAAGATGGTAACCTATAAAGGAAAATCCATTAGATTATCATCGGACTTCTCAGTACAAACCTTACAAGCCAGAAAGAAGTGGAATTGAATACTCAAACTATTAAGTAAGAGGAAATACCAACCCAGAATAATGTATCCAGCTAAGCTCTCCTTTAGATTTGAAGAAGAATTAAGACTTTTCCAGACATACAAAAATTGAGGGAATTCTCCACTACGAGGCCTGAACTACTGGAAATACTGAAAGGAGTCATCTTACCTAAACCAAAATGACAAAACAAAACAAAACAAAACAAACAAAAAAATCATAATTAGGAGTAAGGTGACTAGCAG
>NW_006435368.1:0-686 GCF_000325575.1 Pteropus alecto | reverse complement strand
ATAGCTAGCGATATTGAGCATCTTTTCAAATATTTCCTGGACATTTGTATGTCCCCTAGGGAGAAATGTCTGTTTAGGTCCTCTGCCCATTTTTTTGAATTGGATCATTTTTGTTGTTATTGTTGTTGTTATTGAGTGTATGAGTTCTTTGTATATTTTGTATATCAGGCCTTTATTGGAGGCATTGCTTGCAAATATACTTTTCCATTTGGACGGTTGTCTCTTTACCTTGTTGATGGTTTCTTTTGCGATGCCGAAGCTTTTTAGTTTGATGTAGTGCCATTCAACTATTTTTGTTTTTATTTCCATTGCCTTTGAGACAATACATAAAATCCTCTTTAAGACCATGGTCCTTGAGTTTAGTTCCTATGTTTTCTTCTATGCAATTTGTTGGTTCAGGTCTTATATTCAGGTATTAATCCATTTTGAGTTAATTTTGTTGTGTGGTGATAGACAAGAGTCTAGTTTCATTCTTTTGTAGGTGGCTTTTCAGTTTTCCCAGCACCTTTTATTGAAGAGGCTTTCCTTTCTCCACTGGATGTTTTTGCCACTTTTGTTGAAAATTATATGCCGATATAAGTATGGGTTTACTTCTGGCCTCTTGATTCTGTTGCACTGGTCTGTGTGTCTGTTTTTTTTTTTTTTTTCCCCAAACCATGCCATTTTGATTACTGTCGCTTTGTGGT
>NW_006435367.1:0-477 GCF_000325575.1 Pteropus alecto | reverse complement strand
AAAATGGCAATAAGAAGACCCCATATTTCAATAATAACCCAAAATGTAAATGGACGAAACACACCAATAAAAAGGCACAGAGTTGCAGATTGTATCAAAAAACAAAACCCAGCTATGTGCTGTCTCCAGCAGACACATCTCAGCTCCAAAGACAAACATGGAATCAAAGTGAAAAGGTGGAAAATGATATTTCAAGCAAATGGCATTCAGAAAAAAGGGAGAGTAGTGGTACTAATATTGGACAAAATGACTTCAAAATAAAAAAGGTAAAGAAAGATACTGAGAGACACTTCACAATGATAAAGGGATTTATGCACCAAGAAGACATGACACTTAGTAATATCTATGCTCCCAATCAGGAAGCCCCAGAATATGTAAAGCAATTATAGAACTAAAACGAGAAACAGTTTTAGTTCTATACTATCATAGTAGAGGACCTAAATACCCTACTTTCAGATATGGACAGATCATCCAAAC
>NW_006435366.1:0-470 GCF_000325575.1 Pteropus alecto | reverse complement strand
CTCACTGATGTGCCAACAATAGTTAAGGCTCAACTCTAACCGGAGGACACATACAGCCCACCTGAAGTACCTGGCTCAGGAGACCAGGGAGGTTGCACCACTGGATCCTATAGGACATTTACTACATGAGGCCACTCTACTAAGACTGGGAGACATTGCAGCTCTACCTAATATACAAAACAAACACAAGGAGGCAGCCAAACTGAGAAGTCAAAGAAACATGTCTCAAATGAAAGAACAGAAAAAAGCTCCAGAAAAAAAATATACAAAATGGAGACAATCTGCCAGATGCAGTGTTCAAAACACTGGTTATAAGGATGCTCAGTGATCTCAGTGAGAACTTCAACAAAGAGGGAGGAGATATAAAAATGGAGACAGAAAACATAAAAAAGAACCAGTCAGAAATGAGAATTACAATCACCGAAATGAAGAATCTATTAGAGGGAATCAACATCAAGTGAGATGAAGCA
>NW_006435365.1:0-508 GCF_000325575.1 Pteropus alecto | reverse complement strand
CGGGGACGCTGCGGAATTGACGAAGCGTGCGGGGGGGTGACCCGCCGCGGTGGCCAGATCAAGTCTCCCGGCCCGTGGGACGCCCCCGTCGGCGGCGACGCGGGGGGGTTGGCATCGCAGCCCCGTTTTCCTTGCGTTACGTTTACCAAACTCTTTTCTCCTTTTTGATGCTGTTATCGATGGGATTCGTTTCTTAATTTTATTTTCAGATTGTTGGTTGCTAACATCTAGAAATTCAGGCGATTTTTTGTATATTGATACTGTATCCCGCAACTTAGCCGACCTTGTTTATTAGTGTCTGTGTGGTGTGTGCACACACACGTGCATGTGTGTGGTGTGTGCACATGTGTGTGCACGTGCATGTGTGCCCGTGCATGTGTGTGCTTGTGTGTGGTGTGTGTGCATGTGCCCATACACATGCGTGTGTGGTGTGTGGTGTGTGTATGTGCCCATACACATGTGTGTGTGATGCGTGTGTGTGGTGTGCGCACACATGTGTGGTATGTGT
>NW_006435364.1:0-472 GCF_000325575.1 Pteropus alecto | reverse complement strand
AGTTTACTGAATATTTTAAGCCTACTGTTGAGACCACCTGCACAGAAAAAAAAAAGGTTCCTTTCAAAATATTACTGTTCATTAACAATTCACTCAAGAGCTCTGATGGAGATGTATGAGGAAATTAATGTTTTCATGGCTACTAATACAACATTCATTCTGGAGCCTATGGGTCAAGGAATAATTTTGACTTTCATGTCTTATTATTTAAGAAATATATTTTGTAAGTCTATATTGTTGCCATAGTTAGCGATTCCTCTGATGGACCTGGGCAAAATAAATTGAAAACCTTCTGGAAAGGATTTAGCATTCTCTATGCCATTAAGAACATTCGTGATTAATGGTAAAAGTCAAAATATCAACATTAACAGGAGTTTGGAAGAAGTTGATTCCAACCCTTATGGATTACTTTGAGGGGTTTAAGACTTCAGTGGTGAAAGTAACTGCAGATGTGGTGGAAAAGCAAGAGAAC
>NW_006435363.1:0-945 GCF_000325575.1 Pteropus alecto | reverse complement strand
TCTTCCAATCCAAGAACACAGAATACTTTCCATTTTTTTTGTATCATCTTTGATTTCTTTTAATAGGATCTTATAGTTTTTATTATATACATCCTTCACATGTTTCGTTAGATTTATTCCTAAATATTTTATTCTTTTTGTTGCAATTGGAAAAGGAATTATTTTTTCCACTTCTTTTTCTGATGCTTCATTATTAGAGTATAGGAATGCTATGGATTTTTGAACGTTGATTTTTTTATGCAGAGACTTTACTGTATTTGCTTATTGTTTCTAGTAGTGTTCTTGTGGAGTCTTTAGGGTTTTCTATATAGAGAATCATGTCATCCACAAATAGTGACATTTTGACTTCTTTGTTTCTTATTTGGATGCCTTTAATGTCTTTCTGATTGTACTTGCTAGGACCTCCAATGTTATTTCGAATAACAGTGGCAATAGTGGACAGCCTTGCCTTGTTCCTGATCTTAGAAAAAAGGTTTGTAGTTTTTCACCAATAAGTATAATGCTGGTTGAGGGTTTGACATAGATGGCATTTATTATGTTAAAGTACTTTCCTTCCGTACTGATTTTGTTAAGTGTTTTGATCATAAATAATGCTGTATATTGTCGAAGGCTTTTTCTGCATCTATTGATGTGATCATATGATTGTTATTTTTTAATTTGTTTGTGTGGTGTATCACATTAATGGATTTGGTGTGTTGAACCATTTCTGTGCCTCTGGAATGAAGCTCACTTGATCGTGGTGTAAAATCTTTTTAATATGTTGCTGTATTCACTTTGTCTGTATCATATTTAGAATTTTTGCATCTGTGTTCATGAGAGATATTGGTATGTAGTTTTTTTTTTCTGTTTTATCTTTACCAGGTTTTGGTATCAGAGTAATATCGGCCTCATAAAATGAGCTGGGATGTACTGCCTCCTCTTCGATTTTTTGGAAGAGTTTGTGGA
>NW_006435362.1:0-644 GCF_000325575.1 Pteropus alecto | reverse complement strand
GCAAATGGCATTCAGAGAAAAGCGAGAGTAGTGGTGCTAAAATCAGACGAAATAGACTTCAAAAAAAAAAAAGGTAAAGAAAGATATTAAGGGACACTTCATAATGATAAAGGAAATCATGCATCAAGAAGACATAACATTTATTAATATCTGTACTCCCAACCAGGGAGCCCCAAAATATGCAAAACAATTACTAACAAAACTAAAGGGAGAAACAGACCAAAACACCATCGTAGTAAGGGACTTAAATACCTCACTGTCGGATGTGGACAGATAATCCAAACAGAAAATCAATAAGGAAATAACATCCTTAAATGACACATTAGTCCAACTGGACATAATTCACATTTACAGAGCCTTCCATTCCAAAACAGCTGCTTATACATTCTTCTCTAGTGTACATGGAGCATTCTTAAGAATAAACCACATACTGGGACACAGAGTTATCCTACATTTGTATGGAAGAAATGGACCAGTACTTAGAAAAATACAATCTTCCTAGACTAAATCAAGAAGATCTTGAAAATCTAAATAGACCAATCAGCATTATGAAAATTGAAACAATCATCAAAAATCTACCAAACAGTAGAAGTCCAGGACCAGATGGCATCAGCAGTGAATTCTACCAAACATTCAAAGAAGAT
>NW_006435361.1:0-647 GCF_000325575.1 Pteropus alecto | reverse complement strand
TCAGGTCCTTAATCCATTTTGAGTTAACTTTGGTGCGTGGTGATAGACAACTGTCTAGTTTCATGCTTTTGCAGGTGGCTTTCCAGTTTTCCCAGCATCATTTATAGAAGAGGCTTTCCTTTCTCCACTGTATGTTTTTGGCTTTTTTGTCAAAAATTATTTGCCCATACTCACATGGGTTTACCTCTGGATTGTCGATTCTGTTCCACTGGTCCGTATGCCTGTGTTTCTGCCAATACCATGAAGTTTTGATTATTGTCACTTTGTAGTATAATTTGAAGCTGGGCAGAGTGAGACTTCCAGTCTCATTCTTTTTTCTCAGAGTGGCTTTGGCAATTCAGGATCTTTTGTGCTTCCATACAAATATGATGATTTTTTGTGTGTTATTTCTTTAAAAAATGCTAATGAGATTTTGATGGGGATTGCATTAAATCTGTATAATGCTTTAGGTAATATGGTCATTTTAACTATGTTGATTCTTCCAATCCAAGAACACAAAATATCTTTCCATTTCTTTGTATCTTCTTGATTTCTTTTAATGGGGTCTTATAGTTTTCATTATGTAGGTCCTTGACATGTTACGTTAAATTTATTCCTAGGTATTTTTTTCTTTTTCTCACAATTGCAAAAAATATATATATTTTTTT
>NW_006435360.1:0-593 GCF_000325575.1 Pteropus alecto | reverse complement strand
AAATGTCAATTATGTCCAGTTGGTCTAATGTGTGGATATATATTAGACCAACATAGTATTCTTGTATGATTCTTTGTATTTCTGCGATGTCAGTCATAATTTCCCCTCTTTCATCTCTGATTTTGTATTTTGTGTCTGTTCTCTTTTTTCTTCAGTGCATCTAGCCAGGAGTATGTCAATTTTATTAACCTTCTCAAAGAACCAGCTCTTTGTCGCATTTATTTTTTCTATTGTTTTGTTGTTGTTGTTTTGTTTTGTTTTCAATTTAATTAATTACTGCTGTAATTTTGATTATTTCTTTCCTTCGGCTGACTTTAGGCTTCATTTGTTCTTCCCTTTCTGGTTTTTTAAGATGAACCATTAGGTAGTTTATTTGGACTCGTTCTTGTTATTGGAATAGGCCTGTAATGATAAGAACTTTCTTCTTATGAACATTTTTGCCATGTCCCAAAAGTTTTGATATGTTATACTATCATTATCATTCGTTTCTATGTATCTCTTGATCTCTATTTATTTCTTCTCTGAGTTATTTTTCAGTAACACATTGTTTAATCTCCGTGCATTTGTGGTTCTTCCTGATTTCTTTCTGCAGT
>NW_006435359.1:0-781 GCF_000325575.1 Pteropus alecto | reverse complement strand
AGTTTTAGAGTTAAATTTAGGGTTAGGATTAGGTTAGAGTAAGAGGTTAGAGTTAAGTTTATTGTTACTGTAATATTAAGGGTTAGAATTAGTGTTAGAGTTAGGGTTAGCGGTTTAGGGTTATGGTTAAGGTAAAGGTTTATGGTAAGGATGATTGTTAGTATATAATTAAGGTTTATTTTTGGATTTAAATTTAGGATTAACTTTAATATTAAGGTTCAGATCAGGGTTATCGTTAGTGTTAGATGTAGGGTAAGAATTAGGGTTACGATTGGCTTTAGTTTAGGCTTAGATTCAAAGTTAGGGTCAATGTTAGGGTTAAGGTTAGGGTTAGAGTTAGTTTTAGAGCTAAAGTTAGAATTAGGGTTATTTTTAAGTTAAAGGGTCAGTGTTAGTGTTAATGTTAGATTAAAATTTAAGGTAAGAGTTATTTTTAGTGTTAGGGATAAAATTTGAGTTAGGATGAGCATTAGTTTTAGGATTAGGATCAGGGTATGATTAGGGTTAGGTTTACATTTAGGCTTTATTGTTAGAGTTAGGGTTAGGGATAGGGTTAGCATAAGGTGTTAGGGTTCGTGTATGATGTTAGATTTAAGGATTTGTGTTAGGTTTAGTGGTAGGTTTAGGGTTAGGTTAGGGTTAGGGTTAATGTTAGGGTTCCGGTTAAGTTCAGTTTAGTGGTAGCTTTATGGATAGGGTTAGTGTTACAGTTAATGTAAACGTTTAGGGTTAGTGTTAGGTTTAGTGTTACGGTTAGTGTTAGGGTAAGGATTAGTTTTAG
>NW_006435358.1:0-469 GCF_000325575.1 Pteropus alecto | reverse complement strand
GTGGACCTCTTTGATTTCCTGATTTTTTGGACTCTGAGAATCCTGGGATTTTATGGCTATTTCCTTCACCAGATTAGGGAAATTTTCCATCATTATTTCTTCAAATAGCTGTTCAACATTTTGTTTTTCATCGGGCACCCCTATGACATGGATAGTTTTACTTTCAATAGAGTCCCACAGCCTCCTTAAATTATTATTATAGTCTTGGGTTCTTTTTTCTTGCCATTCTGATTAAATGTCTTTGGTTTTCCTATCCTCTATATAGGTCATTTGATCCTCTTCTTTATTCACTTTGTTTATTCCATTTAATATACTTCTCATCTCAGATAATGCGTTTTTTATTTCTAACTGGTTCTCTTTTATAATTTCATTTCCACTTTTATGTTTTTTTATCTCTTTGTTGAAGTTCTCACTGAATTCATCTACATAACCCATAAGTTTATTGTGCATCTTTATAACCAATGTTTTG
>NW_006435357.1:0-754 GCF_000325575.1 Pteropus alecto | reverse complement strand
TTTTTAGTTTAATGTAGTCCTATTCATTTATTTTTACTTTTACTTCTATTGCCTTTGAGGAAAAATTCATAAAATCCTCTTTAAGTCCAAGGTCTTTGAGTTTAGTTCCTATGTATTCTTCTATGCATTATATTGTTTCAGGTCCTTAATCCATTTTGAGTAAATTTTGTTGTATGGTGATAGACAACAATCTAGTTTCATTCTCTTGCAGGTGACTTTCCAGTTTTCCCAGCACCATTTATTGAAGAGGCTTTCCTTTCTCCGCTGGATGTTTCTGGATGTTTTGTCAAAAATTATTTGGCCATGTAAACATGGGTTTAGTTCTGGACTCTTGATTCTGTTCCACTGGTCCGTGTGTCTGTTTATCTGCCAATATCATGCCGTTTTGATTACTGTCACTTTGTAGTATAATTTGAAGTCAGGCAGAGTGATGTCTCCAGCCTCGTTCTTTTTTCTCAGGATGGCTTTGGTAATTCGGGGTCTTTTGTGCTTCCATACATATCTGATGATTTTTTTGTTCCATTTCTTTAAAAATGCCAATGAGATTTTGATGGAGATTGCATTAAATCTGTATAATGCTTTAGATAATATTGTTATTTGAACTCTGTTGATTCTTCCAATCCAAGAACACAGAATATCTTTCCATTTCTTTATATCTTCTTCGATTTCTTTTAATAGGGTCTACTAGTTTTCATTATATAGATCCTAACACGTTTTGATAAATTTATTCTTAGGTATTTTATTCTTTTTGTTG
>NW_006435356.1:0-392 GCF_000325575.1 Pteropus alecto | reverse complement strand
CAGTTTTCCATAGTGGCTGTATCAATTTGCAGTCCTGACAGCAGTATATGAGGGTTCCTTTTTCTCTGCATCCTCTCCAACATTTGTTATTACTTGTCCTGTAGATAACAGCTATTCTAACAGGTGTGAGATGGTATCTCATTGTGGTTTTGATTTGCATTTCCCTAATAGCTAGGAATGTTGAGCATGTTTATATATGTTTGTTGGCCATTTGTTATGTCCTCTTGAAAGAAGTATCCGTTCAGGTCCTCTGCCCATTTTTTTTTATGGGATTTTTTTTGTTTTTGTTGTTATTGAGTTATATGAGTTCTTTTTATATTTTAGATATTAGGCCCTTTTAGATATCGGAGGCGTTGGTTGCACATATATTTTCCCATTCGGATGGTTGTCTC
>NW_006435355.1:0-2337 GCF_000325575.1 Pteropus alecto | reverse complement strand
ACAGGCAACAAAGTCAATTACAAACAATTGAGACTCTATCAACTAAAAAGCTTTTGTGAGCAAAGGAAATTATCAATAAAACAAAAAGGCAACCATAAAAATGAGAGAAAATATTTGCAAACTGTATATCTGATTAGGAGTTAATATCCAAAATATGTAAGGAACTCATACTACACAATAGCAAAAAATAAATATAAATAATAACCTTATTTTAAAAAATGAGCAAAGGATCTGAATAGACATTTTTTCCAAAGAAGACATACATATAGCCAACAGGTATATGAAAGGTATTAAACATCACTTATCATTAGGGAAATGTAAATTAAAACCACGATGAGATTTTGCTTCACACTTGTTAGGATGGTTATTATCAAAAAGTCAAGAGATAACAAGTATTGACAAGATGTTAAGAAAAGGAAACACTTATACACTTTTGGTAGGAATGTAAATTGATATAGCCGCTATGAAAAACATTATGGAGATTCCTCAAGAAATTAAAAATAGAATTATCATATGATCCAACAATTCTACATCTGGGTATATTATTGTATTGTATTAATACAATAATAAGTAAAATTATTGTATTAAAGAGATATCCACACTCTCATGTTCACTGCAGCATTATTCACAGTAGGAAAGATATGGAAACAAGCTAAGTGTCTGTTGATAGATGATTAAAGAAAATGCGGTGTATATACATACAATGAAATATTATTCAGCCTTTAAAAATAAGGAAATCTTGACACTTGCGACAGCATGAATAGTCCTGGAAAACATTATGTTAAGTGAAATAAGTCAGACAGAGAAAGACGAATACTGTATGAGCTTACTTACATGTTGAATATAAAAAGAATCAAGTTCATAGAACTAGAGAATAGAACTGGGGAAGATGCAGGGGAAATGGGGGAATGTTGGTCAAAGGGTACAAACTTAGTTATAAGATGAATAAGCTCTAGAGATCTAACATACAACACGGCAACTATAGATAATAATACTATATACTTGAATTTGACAAGAGAGTAGGTCTTAAGTGGTCTTGCAACAGAAAAACATATAAAAGGGTAACTCACCTAGGAAGACCATGTGCTGTAGGCATAAAAAATATAATGTACTGGCACACTTAAAATTTGCTAAAAAAATAGATCTCAACTGTTCTAATAAAAAATAAAATAAAAAGGTAACTATGTGAAGTGATGGATATGTTAATTAACTTAATTGTGGTAATCATTTTATAATATGTATATTAAATCACCACAATTTACACCATAAATACATATAATTCCTGTCAATTATACCTCAGTAAAGATGGGGGAGGTTGAATACTGTGTGCATTTCTGCTGCTTATAAAACATAATGGATCTGAAAAAGATCCAATATAGGAAAGTAAAAGAGCAAAGGTATATGGCTAAAAAAAAAAATCTTTTTTGGACCTTAAATACAATGACTTGAGTTCATAATATTCTTTAATCTTGGCATTCTATTATTAATATTGTTGTCAAACAACTCTTTTATTTTTGCCCTTCATCTACAATTCCTACTCCCACTTCCCTTAGCACCCATAAGGGTATATCTGGGTTTCTCAATTGTGGCATTATCAACATTTTGCATCAGATAATTCTTTGTTTGGGGGTTGTCCTGTGAATTGTAGGATGTTTAGCAGCTTCCCTGACCTCTACCTGCAAGATACCAGTAGCAATCTATTGTGAGTTGAATTGTGTTTCGCACCCCCTTAAATGATTTTTCAAGTCCTAACCTCAGGTACCTATGAATGTGACTGTATTTGAAAATTGGGACTTTGCAGATGTGACTGAGATGTAAGTTAAGACAAGGGCCCTTAATTCAATGTTAGGTATTCTTATAAAAAGAAGACACAGAAACAGACACAAAGAGAAAATGCCATGTGAAGACACAGACATATGGAAAGAATACAGTCACGTGATAATAATGGCAGAGATTAGAGCTATGCAACTGAAAGCCAAGGAACACCAAGGATTCCCAGCAACCCCCAGTATATGGGAGAGAAATCATATCCATGCTGAAGCCTTAATTTATAACTTCTAGCCTCCAGAACTGGGGAAGAGTTTCCTTAAGCCATCCAGTTTGTGGTAGTTTGTTATGGCAACCCTAGGAAACTAATACACACATTTCCAATGTAACAACCAAAAATGTCTTCAGAATTGCCTAATGTCTCCTTGGGGGCAAAACCATCACCGTTGAGAACCACTTGTGTACACTCTAATGAGTTTGATTTCCTTTGGATGTGTAAGTTTCTTGGCCATATATGACTGTATGTATATTTAATTTAAATAAATAGTAATATGCTTAGAGATCTTATTT
>NW_006435354.1:0-6181 GCF_000325575.1 Pteropus alecto | reverse complement strand
ACTTGGGCATAGAATCCCACATGCATATAAAGATAGAAGGAAATATACCAACTATTATAATGGCTGTGCTTTGATTGTGTATGTTTTATACAACAAGTATGTTTTTAGCATATATATATATTTTAATACACATTACATTCGATAAAACACGAATCACACTCAGTGGATGGCCTTGTCCTTTAGTTTATGAGCTGATGGGGGAACCCTTTTAACGTTATTTATCGTTCATTTCTTAAGATACTCGTTTCTCACTCGGTTTGGCTACAGATATTTTCTAGGTTGCTTCGGATTTCCCTTCATATAGGATCCAACCTAATGAAATACAAATGCCCCAAAGACATTAGCAAATAGAATAAGATACTGCCTATATTGGAAGGGAATAGTAAAGCTGACTCTATTGTTTACAGCAGAAAAAAGTAAAAAAAAAAAAAAAAAAGGAACAGCCTGCACACCAAAACATTACCATTTGGGGGCCACAAGGAGCCTTTTACCTTTCTTTACAAAAAGCACTGTGCGCCATTCCCTAAGAACCCCAGGCACCCAGAACCTGCTCTCACTCACTCAAGGGTTCCACGCATCCCAGCCCCTTACAAAGAAAGCAGAGTGTCCTTGTCCCACACTCTGCATCGATGGCCCGCCCACTACTCTAAAGCACGCCTCCTGTAACACTGGGCCCTTATTATTCCCAGCCCGACCCAGCGGGGCAAAAACATTCCACACGCCAAGGCATCAACGCGCCCAGCGAATACAGCTCAAATATACCCAAGGGCACAGCGGGGGCCCTAACAACATTCCCGTACGTCTGGGCACTCGTGGACGAGCCCTCACCTTGAGCATCGGTCCGCGCTCCCCAGCCCCATTAGCTCAATCCCCAAACACCTGCAAACGCGAATTTCAAAGGACACACCTTGGCCCCGGGAGAACAGTGGTTACGCCCACCACCGAACAACGTTCGCCGCAGGCACTACGTGGTCTCCACTCCCGCGGATCCGCGCACAGCACAGTCCAGGGATCTCTGGCTAGGCCTTCACCCCAACTCCCTAATACCCAGGTCGACCCAACCCTACGCCTCCGACCCGACCCACCAAGCCAAGCTCCCTCCCCGCCCTGGTTCCAGTCGGCCTGTTCCACAGCCCGCTCCAGCTCGTCCTCGGAGCGCACACCCGCTCCAGGCCCCTACCGGAGGATGTGGGTAACAGGAGCACTAGAGCCATCAAAAGGATCCCAAGGAAGCTCCAAGAATCAAAGGGGATCTCGGGGAGGCGGAGAGGTAGAGTGCGCGGCGCGGAAGAAGCCGTCATTTTTGGAGATATAGCGGGGGACCTCAGAGACAGTAGGGATTTACCTTTTTGAGTGCGGTTATCAGACGCAACAATCCCCAGACTCAAAAAGTGTCAAGCGCGGTACCGCAGGTGGGCGTGGCCTGAGGCGTGACGTTACGGAGCAGGGCGTGGCCAATCGGCCGGCACAAGGCGGGGCCTCGGCGCTGGGCAGTGCTTTTGTCTTGGAGGGAACGGGGCGTGGCCCGGATCGAGATTTAACCCATTCGGGTCGGGTGGGCAGTTCCGACCCCTTCGGCGTCAGCATCCGGCGGGCGGTTCTCTGGCTGCTTACCCATCTGGAAGGAGCACCGCGGCTTGTGGGAAACAGCTGGTTCACCACTGCGTTCGTAAACATACAGTTACTATCCCACTTAGGAAGGGTGGAAAAGAAACAGTTGCTGGCGGGAACATGATTGTGCGCTTTCTGGAACGCTAGATTGAAGAATAAAGCGCATCAACCTGAAAATAGAAACCCAGATCCCAGACAGTGAATTGCCCTGGAGCCAACACCCCTTAGGGCTCCACTTTTGTCCTGGGTCTTCCAGACTGGCAGGTTTACCAAGCAAGGTCTTTGCTTAATCTTCGGCTTCAATCAGGCATAATTACGGACAGTATTTGTGATTTCCTTGGTCGAATGTCTACTTCTGAATTCCATCCAAGCCTGCTAGAATTCTAAATCACAGAGATGTTTGACCATAGGCTCCCAAAACCCTAATGTAAATGATTCTGCCCCTCCTTCGAGAGGACCCCAGGGAAGGTAAATCTTAAACAACGCTGTGACAATAAGCATAGTGGGCCTCGAACTAAGGGCCCTTGCCCTTGAACAAGTAAAAGTTTTATTGAAAAGGAAATATAACTGTGTGGAAAAGGTAAGGACAAGGATCTATTAAGTGCCAAATTCCTGGATGCAATGAATGCCATGATTCGTGGGATGGGTAGGAAATAATGAAGGAGAACTTTTCTGGTGAAAATCTCAATTCTGGAACATTAAAATTGAGCAAGATTTATTTTTAGAGTTGTGAGTAAACCTAAATGACTAGTAAAAGAAAAAATAACATGACGGGTATAAAGAACACGCAGAAAGAGCTGACATTTTCTATTGGCAAAGAACAAAAAGGTTAGTAAACACTGGGAATAGCAGCGACCACAAATTTTTAGTTTTTAATATAACTTTTCTGTAAGTTAAAAGTTATGATAGACATGACTTTTAAACCACAAATTCCAATTAGAGTTTATCCCAAAGAAATCATCAGAGCTGTGAGCAAGGGTGTATAATTTTGGAAACAATATAAAACCTAGGTGTTTAGTAATAGCATTAAGGAATTTATAGTAGGATGTTTTTATGGGATGGAATTCTATGCAGCAAGCATATCAGAAGCACTTGAGATCTTTAAACGATCCGTGTGCCCAGGTCACATCCCAGATCAGTGATGTGAGAACCTCTGCGGGTTGGGACCCAGGCATCAGTAAAGCAAGTGACTGCAGTGTGCAGCCATGGTTGGGACACACTGAGTCTCGAGCTCAGAGGTTTAGCAATTGAATTTAATTGAAATCTGCAACGAGAACATTTTTTTTTTTTGCATAAACTAAAACAAATCCTAATATTAATTACACAATTTAAAGTTTATAGTTTCATTACTGAACTTGGAGTTTTAATCACTTAGCCACACCATGCACTAAACTAATGTGGAAGATATGTCTTCTCCTAGACACGTGTATATAGATACTCAGATACTCAAGGCTGGGTAACAACAAAGGCTATGAGTGCTGGGCAGAAATGAGGAAAAGCGTCACGGAATGGGCGCTATGCACCAGCCTCGCAGATGCCCAGGAGCCACAGGTGTTCCAGGTACCAGGAACTAGGAATACAGCACAGGGCAGATGGTCCGGCTTGACCGAGAGTAGGTTATTTGAAGAAACGCAGCAGAAAGACGCACCTTGGGAAGAAGAGTTGGGATTTAATTGTAGAAAGTCTTCAAATATCATCTGAGAAGTGTGGACTCCCTGCTGTAGGTGATGTGGTGTCATCGGACACATGTCTGGGGAGTGGAGCAGCCCAGACAACACCTCAGGCTCTGGGATGTGAGGGGCAGGAGTAATGACTGTGGGAGTGCAATGGCTACGGAAGATGGGCCCCCCGATTAGAAACATACTCTGATTTGGGATAAAATACACTGGAAACAAAATAAACACATTGTCACAAATAAATCTTCTGTAATCCTATATTTTATTTTTATCAGATTTGAAAATCAGGTTTTCGAAAAATGAACAATAAGGGCCTCTATAAATGGGACTTCCCATTTCACTGCAGATACATTCTTCCCGCTTTAAACTTGTAGTTCAAATATGCTTCTTTCCCTGTAAACAAACTTCTCTACAGAAAACTGGTTTGCCCTATAATTCAGTAATTGACAAATTATTTGACAAACAATATTTACACATATATATCAATATCACATATAAATATATTCAAATAAGAAAAACTAAATTTGAAGCAGAACCTACTATAAAAGTTGATTTCTGTTGGTAGGAATAACAATCTTTGGTTGAAAATATGTCAGTGAGACTTAAAAAAATATTGCCATCTCTGTTTCTAAGCAAGAGCTAATTCTTGAAAATAAGCATGCGAAAATGGGTGTAGTAAACTTCTCTATATTTAATTCAGAAAACGTTTATTTCTGCTCAAACTCATCTTCCTAAAGTCTGGCACCAGAGATGACAAAGGGAAGGAACACTTGTGGTGCATTATAAACATGTCTTTATAAGAGTAAAACAGTATTTGCCCTGGCCCACTCTGATTCCCCAATCACGTCCTTCTCAAGGCAACATTTCTTGGCCCAATTTGTGGTACTAAATATAAAAGTGTGAAACAAAACTTGTAAAGATGAATGAGAGGGGCGGTTCCTCCTCTTTGCCAGCTGGCTCATTTGCAAGTGCCCTGCCTGGTGTGAGGACTCAGAAGAGGGGGCATCTATTCCACCTGAGCGGAGAGCTCTGCCTGACCTGGGGGTTCTTTCTTCCCTTCCTAGCACCAACAACCAGCACACAAAGTTAAGCGTTCTTTTCTGAAATACATGGCTTACGGTCTACCCTGCCTTTCAGCAGGTGAGGTGGGATGCACACACAGACCGAGATCCTGATAGAACGTGAGGTTATCTGATGAGTTTACTCCCTGCAGAACGGCCTGCATTTAGATGACTTGTTTAAGTGAGATCATTCCGTATCTGTCTCTCTTTGTATGCCTTATTTCACTTAACATGATGCCCTTGATGTCCATCTATGTATTGGAAATGGCCAAATTTCCTTCTTTTATATGAATGAATTGTACTCTGTGTGTGTGTGTGTGCATGTGCATAAGCAAATAACATTTACTTTATTCATTGATTTGTTGATGGACACTCAAGTCGTCCCCCTGCCTTGGTTATTGGAAATAATGCTGCAGGGAGGTAAATAAACCAGGGAGGTAAATAAACCAGGGAGGTGCAGATATCTCTTCTGTAGAGGGATTTTATTTCCTCAGGATGTATACCCAAAACAGAATTGCTAGAAAACATGTTTTAATTTTATGAGGAACCTCCATACATTTTTTCTATAGTAGCTATGCAAATTTACAGTAGATCTTAATATTTTAACAATCCAAGAGAAAAAAAACCAATACACTGTTTTGTAGAAACCATTTAGTGTGTCTGCTCTGCTGCAGTGCTTGATTTATTCTGGTAAATGCTGTATGTAGCACTAACCTGTTCCCCTAAAGAGACATAATCAGAGATAAATATAATTAAGTACAAAAATTAAACTCCAGAAGCCCATTTAGAAAATTGACCATTAAAAAAACTATTAGTCCGCAAGCTAGGAAATCAATTATTCTTTTGAAAATGATTTCAACTTTTCAACTGGTCACACTCTAGAAACCCTTCTTCTATGCCTGTATTATATATTTTTTATTCCCTGCAAACAAAAAATAGAGAAGTCTCATATACAGTACTTATTAAATATATCCTTACTTTGATTAAGCGCCATTGGGAAAGACTGGACAGAAGTATGTGTTTTCCTTATATTGCAATTTAAATTTGGCTCTGAGATGAAACTTTTATAAAGGTAACGATATCAGTGATGTTCGGTAAGACCTCATCTATACCTACTGTCAAGGAAATCTTGTGCTCCGGTAAGACCTTCTCCTAAATAACTAGTTTACATCACACTATTATAACAATAGACATCTTTCTAAAATCTATTATTCTAGTCCAGTGCAGTCCAAAATATATAATGTCACATGAGTAATTTAAAATTTTCTAGAAGCCACATTCAAATAGTTAAAGCAATAGACAATATTGAGCTTAACATATTTTATTTAACCCAGTACAGCCACAATATTAACATTTGCCATGATTTTACATTTTTGTGCTAACTTTTTAAAATCTGGTGTATATTTCACATGTACAGTACAATAGCCACTTTTGGAGTCTTGAGTAACCACACATGGCCATTTACTTTCGAATTAGAAGATGCTTGTAAAAAATTAAAAAAAAAAAAAAAAGGAGGGAAGAGAAATATAGTTGTCGTCCTTGCCTTAGTAACCTGGCTATAAGAGACTGAATAAACTAAAGTTGCATCGGACAGTTATTTATGGTATGCTTGTCACAGCAAACACTTCTGGCACGCCTACCCGATATAAGAGCTAACCCTGTTTGATTCGGATACTTTAATATTTCTCCTTATGGAGGAGGCCGTCACTGTCAACCACCGCTGTCACAGTACTGCACTTGTAATACAGCTACATCCTAAGGACTACTGTGGGGAGTGACATAATAGGCCTGTCACTGAATTCTCCAAAACGCCTATATTTTTCTATCTTTTGA
>NW_006435353.1:0-1129 GCF_000325575.1 Pteropus alecto | reverse complement strand
AGCTGAACCCTTCTCAGGACTGTGCTGCTGGACACTTACTACACAAGGCCATGCTAATAGGATTGGGAAACTTAGGAGCTTTGCTTAATACATAGAAACAGACACAGAAAGGGAGCCAAATGGGAAGACAAAGAAGCAGAAACCATGTGAAAGAATAGAACATAGATCAAGGAAAAATGGAGTCAGCAATCTCACAGATACAGAATTCAAAACACTGATTATAAAGATGCTCAATGAATTTGGGAGAAGTGTAGATTAACTCAGTGAGACCTTTAGCAAAGATAAAAAAAAAAAACATAAAAATGGATATGAAAATTATAAAAGGGAACCAGTCAGAAATGAAGAATATAATATCTGAGATGAAGAGTATATTGCAGGGAATCAACAGAGTGGAGTAAGAAGAGGATTGAAACACCAATATAGAGGTTGAGGAAGCCAAGGATACCCAATCAGAATGGCAAGAAAAAAGTAACCAAGAATATAATAATAATTTAAGGAGCCTATGGGACAAACTTAAGTGTAACAACATCTGTATCATAGGGGTACCTGAAGAGGGAGAACAAGAAGCTGAATATATAATTGAAGAATAATGATGGTAAACTTCCCTAACCTGGTGAACCCAAAGAGGCCTACACCAAGAAACATCATAAATTAAAATGCCAAAAATTAAATACGAAGAGAGAATCTTAAAAGCAGCAAGAGAAAAACAATTAGTTACCTACAAGGGGCTCCCTTAAAACTGGTGGCTGATTTCTCAAAAGAAATAATGCAGGACAGAAGGGGTTGGCCCAAAATATTCAAAGTGTTGAAAACCCAGGATATCTATAACTAAGAACACTTTATCCAGCAAAGCTAAGTTAGAGTCCAAGGACAGATAAAGAGCTTCCCAGACAAAAATAAGCTAAAGGAATTCATCAACGCCAAGCCAGCATTACAGGAATTGTTGAAGGGGCTTCTTTAAGAAGAGAAAAATGTATCAAAAACATGAACAAAGAATGGTAATAACTGTATATTTATCAACAATTACCTCAAATGGAGAGTTAAGTGCTCCAACCAAAAGATATGGAAGCTGAATGGGTAAGAAAACAAGATCACTACATATGTTGCCTACAAGAAACTCACTTCAGAT
>NW_006435352.1:0-2045 GCF_000325575.1 Pteropus alecto | reverse complement strand
TGGTCATTTTAACTATATTGATTCTTCTAATCCAAAAACAGAAAATAACTTTCCATTTCTTTGTATCTTCTTCAATTTCTTTTAATGAGGTCTTGTAGTTTTCATTATATAGGTCTTTCACATATTTCATTAAATTTATTCCTAGATATTTTATTCTTTTTGTTGCAATTGCAAAAGGAATTATTTTTTCCGTTTCTTTTTCTGACACTTTATTAGAGTATAGGAACTCTATGGATTTTTGAACATTGATTTCGTATCCAGAAACTTTACTGTATTTTCTTATTGTTTCTAGTAGTGTTCTTGTGGAGTCTTTAGGGTTTTCTATATAGAGAATCTTGTCATCTGCAAATAGTGACAGTTTGACTTCTTTGTTTCCTATTTGGATGGCTTTTATATCTTTCTCTTGTCTGATTGCAGTCACTAGGATCTCCAATGTTATACTGAATAACGGTGGCAATAGTGGACAGCCTTGCCTTGTTCCTGATCTTAAAGGGAAGGTTTGTAGTTTTTCACCATTAAGTATAATGTTGGCTGAGGGTTTGTCATAGATGGCCTTTACTATGTTAAGGTACTTTCTTTCTATATTGATTTTGTTAAGTGTTTTGATCATAAATGCATGCTGTATCTTCTGGAAAGCTTTTTTCTGCGTCTATTGATATGATCATATGATTCTTATTTTTTAATTTGTTTATGTGGTGTATCACATTAATCGATTTGCATAAGTTGAATCATCCCTGTGCCCCTGGGATGAAGCCCACTTGATTGTGGCGTATATATTTTTTTAAATATGTTGGTGTATTTGGTACACTAGTATCTTATTTAGTATTTTCGCATCTGTGCTCATGAGAGATATTGGTCTGTAGTTTTCTTTTTAGTGTTATCTTTACCAGGTTTTGATATTAGAGTAATATTGGCCTCATAAAATATGTTGGGAAGTATTTCCTTCTCTTTGATTTTTTGGAAGAGTTTGAGGAGAATAGGTACTAAATTTTTGAATGTTTGGTAGAATTCACTGGTGAAGCTATCTGGTCCTGGACTTTTACTTTTTGGTAGGTTTTTGATGATTGTTTCAATTTCCATATTGCTGATCAGTCTATTTAGATTTTCCAGTTCTTCTTGATTCAGTCTAGGAAGGTTGTATTTTTGTAAGTACTGGTCCATTTCTTCTAGGTTATTAAATTTGGTGTTATATACTTTTTCATAGTATTCTTGTATAAATATTGGTATTTCTGTGATGTCAGTTGTCATTTCCCATCTTTAATCCCTAATTTTGTTTATTTGTGTCTTTTCTCTTTTTTCTTTAGTGAATCTAGCCCGGGGTTTGTCAATTTTATTAACCTTCTCAAAGAACCAGCTCTGTGTTGCATTTATTTTTCCTATCTTTTTTTTTTTTCCAATTTCATTTATTTCTGCTATATTTTGATGATTTCTTTACTTCTGCTGACTTTAGGCTTCATTTATTCTTCCTTTTCTAGTTTTTTAAGATGAAGCATTAGGTTGTTTATTTGAGTTCATTCTTATTTTTTGGAGATAGGCCTGTAATGATATGAACTTTCTTCTTATGACTGCTTTTGCTGTGTCCCAAAAGTTTTGTTATTTGTACTATCTATCATTCATTTCTATGTATCTCTTGATCTCTCTTTTTATTTCTTCTCTGATCCAGTTATCCTTCAGTAGCATGATGTTTAATCTCCATGTATTTGTGGTTCTTCCTTATTTCTTTCTGCAACTGATCTCTAATTTAAAAGCATTACTATCAGAGAATATGGTTGGTACAATTTTAACCCTCTTATATTTGTTGAGGCTATCTCTGTGTTCCAGTATGTGGTCGATTCTTGAGAATGTTTCATGTGCACTAGAGAAGAATATATAAACAGCTGTTTTGGATGGAAGGCTCTGTAAATGTCAATTATGTCCAGTTGGTCTAATGTGTCATTTAAGGATGTTATTTCCTTATTGATTTTCTGTTTGGATGATCTGTCCATATCTGCAGTAGAGTATTTAGGTCCGTGACTATGATAGTGTTTTGGTCTGTTTCTCCCTTT
>NW_006435351.1:0-844 GCF_000325575.1 Pteropus alecto | reverse complement strand
CTTTTTGTTGCAATTGCAAAAGAAATTGTTTTTTCTTCTTCTTTATCTGACACTACTTTAGTATAGGAATGCTATGGATTTTTGAACATTGGTTTTGTGTCCAGAAAATTTACTGTATTTGCTTATTGTTTCTATTAGTGTTATTGCGGAGTCTTTAGGGTTTTCTCTATAGAGGATCACGTCATCCACAAATAGTGAAAGTTTGACTTCTTCGTTTCCTATTTGGATGCCTCTTATATCTTTTTATTGCCTGATTACACTCATTAGGACCTCCAATATTATATTGCATAACAGTGGTGATATTGGACAGCCTTGCCTTGTTCCTGATCTTAGAGAGGAGGTTTTTAGTTTTTCACCATTCAGTATTAATGTTGGCTGAAGATTTGTTGTATATGGCCTTTATTAGGTTAAGGTTCTTTCCTTCTATACTGATTTTGTTAAGTGTTTTGATCATAAATGGATGCTTTATTTTGTCGAAGGCTTTTTCTGCATCTTTTGATATGATCGTATGATTATTATTTTTTAATTTGTTTATGTGTGTATCATAGTAATTGTTTCACATATGCTGAACCATCCCTGTGCTTCTGGGATGAAGCCCACCTTATCATGGTGTATAATCTTTTTAAAATGTTGCTGTGTTTGGTTTGCTAGTATTTTATTTAGGATTTTTGTCTCTGTGTTCATGAGAGATATTGGTCTGTAGATTTCATTTTTTGTGTTACCTTTATGAGGTTTTGGTATCAAATTAATATTCTCCTCATAAAATGAGTTGGGAGGTATTGCCTCCTTTATGATTTTTTGGAAAGTTGGAGGAAAATAAGTATTAAATCTTCTTTGAATGTTT
>NW_006435350.1:0-691 GCF_000325575.1 Pteropus alecto | reverse complement strand
AAATATGTAAAGCAATTACTAACAGAATTAAAGGGGAAACAGACCAAAACACTGTCATAGTAAGAGACCTAAATACCCCACTGTCAGATAAGTACAGATCATCCAAACAGAAAATCGATAAGGAAACAACATCCTTAAATGACACATTAAACGAACTGGACATAATTGACATATACAGAGCCTTCCATCCCAAAACTGCTGCTTATACATTCTTCTCCAGTGCACATGAAACATTCTCAAGAATTGACTACATACTGGGACACAGAAATAGCCTCAACAAATATAAGAGGGTCGAAATCATACCAACCATATTCTCTGATCATAATGCTTTGAAACTAGAGATCAAATGCAAAAAGAAACCAGGAGGAACCACAAATACATGGAGGTTAAAAAACATGCTACTGAAGAATAACAGGGTCAGGGAAGAAATAAAAAGAGAGATAGATCAAGAGACATAGAAACGAATGATAATGACAGTACAACATATCAAAACTTTTGGGACATGTCAAAAGTGATCATAAGAAGATAGTTCATATCATTACAGGCCTATCTCCAAAAACTAGAACAAGCACAAATAAACAACCTAATTCTTCATCTTAAAAAACTAGAAAAGGAAGAACAAATGAGGCCTAAATTCAGCAGAAGGAAAGAAGTTGTCAAAATAGAGCAGAAATAAATGAAATTGAAAACA
>NW_006435349.1:0-412 GCF_000325575.1 Pteropus alecto | reverse complement strand
CTGCTTATCTTGTGCCCGAAGGCTCCACAATCCTTGCACTTCACCTGTTGGGGAAAGAGGAAGAGGAGGTCAATGAGTCAGCATAAATCACAGGCACATTTCACAGGTGAACAGGGGGACAGGACAGATTCATGGATGTTGTATACAAGTTACGGAGAAGAGACAGAAATTCAGACCACCTTAAGTGCCAGGATATTGAAGATATTAAGGGGTGTCCCCAAGCCCAAGCCTGGGGAAGGAGTCCCAAGGTAGACAAGTCTTGGATGGGAAGGGACTACTGAGTCATGTCCACAGAACTGGCCATCTCCAAACTCCCTCCCTGCCATCCTGGTCGCAGAAACACCTGCCCCCACCCCCCACCCCCTTCTCTGAGTCCCAGACAGAGCCAAGCCTCTCCTCACCCTGGGATCCT
>NW_006435348.1:0-239 GCF_000325575.1 Pteropus alecto | reverse complement strand
CAAAGCAACAGTAATCAAAATGGTATGGTATTGGCCAAAAATCAGACACATGGACCAGTGGAATAGAATTGAGAGTCCAGAAGTAAACCCATATTTATATGGGCAAATAATTTTTGACAAAGAAGCCAAAAACATACAGTGGAGAAAGGAATGCCTCTTCGATAAATGAAAACTGGAAAGCCACCTGCGACATAATGAAACTAAACTGTTGTCTATCACTACACACTAAAATTAACTCA
>NW_006435347.1:0-1184 GCF_000325575.1 Pteropus alecto | reverse complement strand
ATGTATCTGTCCAATTTTCCCAACACCATTTATTGCAGACTGTCTTTAATCCATTGTATATTCTTACCTCCTTTGTCGTATATTAAGTGAGCGTATAGGTGTGGATTTATTTCTAGGCTCTCTCTTCTCTATTCTCTATTGATCAATGCATCTGTTTTTATGCCAGTACCATGCCGTTTTGATTACTGTAGCCTTGTAGTATAGGTTGATATCAGGTAGTGTGATACCTCTAACTTCGTTCTTCTTTCTCAAGATTGCCATGGCTATTCAGGGATTGTTAGGGTGCATATAAATTCTAGGATTGTTTGTTCTAGCTCTCTGAAAAATGTCATTGGCATTTTGATAGGGATTACATTGAATCTATAAATTGCTTTGGGTAGTATGGCCATTTTACTGATGTTGATTCTCCTTACCCTTGAACAGGATATATGCTTCCATTTATTCGTATCTTCTTCAATTTCTTTTTTCAATGACTTGTAACTTTCTATAAACAGGTCTTCTACATTCTTGGTTAATTTGACTCCCAGGTATTTTATAGTTTTTGATGCAATTGTAAATGGATTGTTTTCTTAATTTCTCTTTCTGAAAGTTCATCACTGATGTAAAAAAATGCCACTAACTTCTGAATATTTATTTTGTAACCTGCTAATTTATTGAATTCACTGCTCACTTCTAAGAGTTTTTTGGCGGAATCTTTAGGGTTCTGTATGTAGTATCATGTCATTGGCAGATAACAAGAATTTTACTTCTTCCTTTCTAATTTGGATGCTTTTTATTTCTCTTTCTTGTCTTATTGCTGTGCCTAAAACTTTCAATACAGTGTTGAAGAGGAGCGGTGAAAGTGGGTGTTCTTGTCTTGTTCCTGATCTTAAGGAAATTGCTCTTAGCTTTTCCCCATTGAGTATGATGTTAGCTGGAGGTTTGTCATGTATGGCCTTTATTATGTTGAGGTATATTCCCTCTATTCCCACTTTGCTGAGAGGTTTTATCATAAATGGATGCTAGATTTTGTCGAACACTTTTTCTTCATCTATTGATATAATCATATGATTTTTATCTTTCGTTTTGTTAATGTGGTGTATTACATTAATTGATTTACGGATATTGAAAACCAACCTTGCATCCCAGGAATAAATTCATTTTGATTATGGTGTATAATATTTTTAATGAATTGCTGAATTCAG
>NW_006435346.1:0-2658 GCF_000325575.1 Pteropus alecto | reverse complement strand
GGAGAGATGGACGATAGTGTTCGGGGTGTCTCGTACACGCCATCCTGCCCCCGGCCCCCCGCTGCAGGGGGAGTCTGCAAGCAGACATCCAGCAAGTGCGCAAAGCTCTGTTTCTTTAAGGGAGAGAAGGTCGCTCTGCAGCCGTGTCTTCTTGATGTCGGAAACTTTGAACTCGTTCGAAGCGGTGACGGTTTATAGATCCCTTTCCGCGCACCGCAGACGAGGTCCCGTGCCCTGCTGACTTCAGATGTCTGCAGCTGGAGTCACGTTTCTGATGTCACTAGGCTCATTCTATTCTCTTATATGTTTTCTTAAAGTCGTTGTCGTAAACGCTTTTTTTTTTCCCTTCTGCAAAGGGCATTCCGTAAATTAATTTGGGGCACTCGTCGAGGACACAGCGTAAATAATACAGAGAGAGACGCTCACGGACGTAGCAGCCGGGCCCTTTCTTCGCAGTTAGAATGTGTGCGTGAGATGAACTGTAGATAAACAGCTTGCAAGAGGGTGTTCAAAGAAAGGATGAATTGCTACTGTGTTTCTTTGAGACTTTGCGAGAAAGCCTCGCCAGCCAGCCGGGGCCGGACCCGGGGAGGGGAGGGTGACAGCAGCTGCTCATGTCCCTATAGTCACCGGAAAGTAAAATGTCAGAGAAACGCGTCCTTTCTGCCAATTCCGGCTAAAGAAAAAGCGTGTTCGGCGAATGGGCCGAATCAGCCCAAATCGCTCCGACCGCCAAGTTCAACGCCAGGCGAAGGGAGAATGAACAGTGTATTTCCGGGCCGTGTTGCGGGTCTCAAGAAACAGTTTTCGGCGTTTGACGGTTTCTGGACGCGCTTAGCCCTAATTGTATCTTTGTGTGTTTTGTTCCCTTCTAGCTGGAAATAACAAACTGAAGGCCCAGGAAGCCCTGAGGACGGTCAGGGAGGAGACCTTGAACGACAAAGGTACCGGTCCTCGGGGGCGAACCGCCGGCCTTGGTGTGGTCGGCGCGCGGGGCTCCGCCGCAGAGCCCCGTGTAGCAGGAGAGATGGGCAGGCGGAAGCGGCCTTGGCCGGGGAGGCGTCTCTGCTTCTTGCGTTTTTCCTTTCGTCCACGACGTTTTATAAAGTGCGAACGATCGTTTTAAATGACCGCGTGAGGAGTGATTCGCCGGAAGTCGCTTGTGTCACACGCTCCCGGGCAGAGCTCGGTCTGGGGTCCGTGGGGCTGTTTAAAACCATCGCGCGGTTCGCACGTCCTCACAGAGCTGTCAGCGAAGCGTCGTTCACCAGAGAACTTTCCGAAAGGCTCCGTGGCAGTGACGCGGTGGCTTCCGTCATATGCCGTGAGGTTCGGTGCGGGCAGTGGTGGATTAAAGCGAGAGACCTTGGACAGCTTGTCCCCGTGCTGGGGACGGGGCCAGCCTGGGTCCCCGATGCGTGAGGCGTGGCTGTGCGCTCCCGCAGGACCACGTGTCCCCTCTGGGACATGGCGCGTTCCCCGTGTCAAAGCCGAGCAGGGCCACGAAGCTGCCAGGCGGGGGGCTGGCCGCGTGTGTGTGAACAGCCAGACGTGTAGACGCAGTGACAGAGCCGCCGACCCATTGTGGCGGTCACCACGCACGGCGTGGGTGGGCAGGGGACGGGGTCTGAGCCAGCGCGAGAGTGGTCTCTCTACTGGGGTCAGGGTGCTCGGTCCAGCGAGGCTGTGAGCCTTGATTGCGTGTGCGTGCGTGCGCACACACACGCACACGTGTGCACACACACATGCGCACAGATTTAAGCTCACCTTCTGGGCATTACCCAAATGTGAAAGCAGCACAATGTTTGCTTCTGACTTTTGGAGGCTGCTCGGTGGGGTCCCGTCACATCTACTGCTGGGGGTGTCTGTCACCCACTCAGAGACAGAGGATGCGAGGCCTGGCCAGGTGGGGACAGTCCGGGGAGGTCCTGAGACTCCCCTTCCCCTGGGCCGAGTCCTCGTCCAGACTCAGGAGCCTGCAGTCCCGAGGTCCAGCCAACCGCGGGGACCCCGTCCTGTGCCGGGGGGGCCTCTGCACCTAGCAGGGCGGACACAGCCGCAGCTCCAGGGCCACTGGCTGGGCAGCTGTGCCCCGATGCCTCCGGCGCCCAACGCACCGTGCGTCTGCGCATCTCTTCCCGCAAGAGCCTGTTCGGAGCGAGCACGTGTATTTCCACCCACGCCCGCGCCCCTCAGACTGTCGTCCACACCGCCCCTGGTTCCCCGGCCCGGCCCGTGGCCACAGGGAGCCCCACGCGCTCTCGGCTCATGGGCCTCTGCCGATCCCCGCACGGGCAAGCTGAGCTCCGTGGCTTCTCTCTCGGGCTTTTTCTCTTAGTTCTTGGTCGAATGGTTGACGCCGTTCATTCCGGTGCTTCTTGCCCGTGAAGTCACAGTCGATGGCGATCACGTCTGGGGCTGGGCTGCGACGGTCCCTCCGCACCCAGGAACAGCTCCTTTGAGCTGTCGGCTCGATAAAGCAGTGACCGTTGTCAGGAGCCGAGGCGCTGAGGCTCATGTCGCGGCCTAGAATCTTCCGGGGCAGGGTTTGTGCCCTGGTCATCGAGCCTCCGCGACGCCAAACCCTCCGCCGCTCTGCCGCGGTGCGCTGCTGGCGAAAGCCCTGGTCTGTGGAGCAGGTAGTCTCGCTCATGGTCC
>NW_006435345.1:0-636 GCF_000325575.1 Pteropus alecto | reverse complement strand
TCAAGAAATTATGGCAATAGATGTGGTTTGTAGAGAGTTATTGTGGATTACTGCATATCTGAGGTAACATCTATATTAGTTAATATTTTCCACGTATCATTCTTATTGGAGCATGTAAATTCAGCCTCTGAATCTTGGACATATCTACTGATCGAGCCAATTCTTTTACTTTATTTGGATAGGCAGAAAGTATTAGTAGGTGTTTTAATTCATTTTGAAAGAACATAGAGTATTAAACCTATGCATATATTAGTTCTCCAGTTCTGAGTCATAATTGAGTCCAGAGTAATCTTGATGATATCAGATAGTTCTTCTAAATTAAGGATAATGTCTCTCTTTCTGCTTACCATTAAAAGAAGCACAGTGCTTAGATGTACTCTTGAAATCTTAGAAATAATTCATGTAATATTTGGCATTGCTGCATTTCATCCATTTCAGAGGTAAGCTGAAAAACACTAACTTTTGGTGGGGCTCAGCACATAATTAAAATCTTCAGCTGATTCAGACACGTATTTAATGCCTCTTCAGCCTCTTTAAATCAAGAAAATGCAATACTAAATTAAATATATACGGAGGTGAAGATGCTCAGTGAAGCCCATACTAAGATACATTAAGGAAATAACAGTGGAAGTCCTC
>NW_006435344.1:0-584 GCF_000325575.1 Pteropus alecto | reverse complement strand
TTGTGTATATGTACCACCTCTTCTTTATTCATCCAATGATGGACACCCAGGATGCTTCTAATCTTGGCTACTGTAAATAATGTTGCAATGAACATACGGATTCACATGTTTCTTCAGACTACTGTTAGGTTTCTTCAGATACATACCCAGAAATAAAATCACTAGGCCCTTTTTTGTCTCCTGTTATAGCCTTTGTTTTAAAGTCTATTTTGTCTGATATAAGGATTGCTACCCAGCTTTTTTGTTTGTTTCCGTTTTCATGAAACATACTTTTTCATCCCTTTACTTTCAGTCTGTGTGTGTCTTTAGATTTGAAGTGAGTCTCTTGTAGCAGCATATGTAAGGGTTTTGTTTTCTTATCCATTCAGCCACTCTATCTTTTGATTGAAGCATTTGATCCATTTACATTTAAAGTAATTATTGCTAGATATGTAGTTTTTGCCATTTTATTATTTGTATTTTTCATCTTTTTTCTTTTTTCTTCTTCTTAAAGAAGTCCCTCTAGCATTTGCTGTAATACTGTCCTGGTGATGATGAACTGCCTTAGCCTTTTCTTGTCTGGGAAGCTCTTTATCCATCCTTTG
>NW_006435343.1:0-577 GCF_000325575.1 Pteropus alecto | reverse complement strand
TCTTTGAAAGGATAAACAAAATTGATAAACCCTTATCCAGACTCATCAAGGGAAAAAGAATGAGGACTCAAATAGAAATGAAAGAAGAGAAATAGCTACGGATGCCACAGAAATACAAAGGATAAGAAAATATTACAAGCAATTACATGCCAACAAACTGGACAATCTGGAAGAAATGGATACGTTCTTAGAAATATACAATCTCCCAAGACTAAGTCAAGAAGAAACAAAATCTGAACTGATCTATTACCACCAATGAAATTGAATCAATAATCAAAAAACTCCCGAAACACAAAAGTCCTGGACCAAATGGCTTCATAGACGAGTTTTACTAAACATTCAAAGAAGATTTAACACCTGTTCTCAAACTACTTCAAAAAAATTCAAGCAGAGAGAAGGCTCCCTAACTTCTTTTATGAGGCCACCATTACCTTGATTCCAAAACCAGACAAAGACATTACAAAAAAAGAAAACTATAGGCCAGTATCTCTTATGAACATTGATGGAAAAAATCCTCAACAAATTATTAGCAAACCTAATTAAGCAATACATTAAAAATATCATACACCACGATCAA
>NW_006435342.1:0-682 GCF_000325575.1 Pteropus alecto | reverse complement strand
CTGGGACAACATCAAGTGTACTAACATTTGCATTACAGAGCACCAAGGAGAAGAGAGAGAGCAAGAGATTGAAAACCTATTTGAAGAAATAATGGAAAACTTCACCAAAAAAAAAAAAACCTGTTGAAAGAAATAGACATTGGACTCCAGGAAGCACAGTCCCAAACAAGATGAACCCAAAGAGGCCCATACCAAGACACAGTACAATTAAAATGCCAAAGGTTGAATACAAAGAGAGAATCTGAAAAGCAGCAAGAGAAAAGCAGTTAGTTACCTACAAGGGAGTTCCCATAAGATTGTCAGCTGATTTCTCAGCAGAAACTTTGTAGGCCAGAAGGGATTGGCATGAAATATTCAAAGAGATGAGTAGCAAGGACCTAAAACCAAGATTACTCTACTCAGAACAAGAGCTTCCCAGACAGGAAGAGCTAAAGGAGTTCATCAAGATTAAGCTGGTATCACAAGAAATGTTAGAGGGATTTTTTTAAGAAAAAGAAAAATATGTATATCAAAAACATGAATAATAAAATGTTAATGACTACATATCTATCAACAATTACTTCAAATGTAAATGGATTAAATGCTTCAATCAAAAGACAGGGTTGCTGAATGAATAAGAAAACAAGACTCTCACATATGCTGCCTATGAGACTCACTTCAGATCAAAAGACACACACGGACT
>NW_006435341.1:0-239 GCF_000325575.1 Pteropus alecto | reverse complement strand
CAGTCGTCCATTTTCTTCTGCGCGTGCCTTATCTCTCTTCCCCTTTGCGAATTTGATCTTTGAATCCCCCCTTTTTAGTCATTGTTATCTCAGTTTGTCTCTATGTACGCTGAATGTTCATTACTATCTTGTTATAACAAATCTCTTCTTATTATTTAAGTTTACAATGCCCTGTTCTTAGTAAGGTTTGCTCTTCTTTGCTTTTATCTGCCTGCTAGTCACCTTACTCACAGTTATGT
>NW_006435340.1:0-1142 GCF_000325575.1 Pteropus alecto | reverse complement strand
ATAAGAAGACCTCATATTTCAATAATCACCTTAAACATAAATCGACTGAACTCATCAATAAAAAGGTACAGAGTTGCAGAATGGATCAGAAAACAAACCCCAACCAGATGCTGCCTCCAGGAGACATATCTCAGCTCCAAAGGCAAATATAGACTCAAAGCGAAAGAGTGGAATATGATATTTCAAGCAAATGGCATTCAGAGAAAAGTGGGAGTAGTGGTACTAATATCAGATGAAATAGGCTTCAAAATTAAAAAAAAAAGTAAAGAAAGATACTGAGGAACACTTTATAACGATAAAGAGAAACATGCACCCAAAAGACATAACACTTATTAATATCTATGCTTCAGCTCAGGAAGCCCCGAAATATGTACAGCAATTGCTAACAGAACTAGAAAGACAAACAGACCAATACACTATCATAGTAGGGGACCTAAATACCCCACTGTCGAAAATGGACAGATCATCCAAACAAATATCAATAAGGAAATAACATCCTTAAATGACACTTTAGACCAATTGATATAAACAGAGCCTTCCATGCCAAAACAGCTGCTTATACATTATTCTCTAGTACACATGGAACATTCTCAAGAATCAACCACATACTGGGAGACAGAAATAGCCTCAACAAATATAAGAGGGATGAAATCATACGAACTATATTCTCTGATCATAATATTTTGAAACTAGAGATCAACTGCAAAAAAAAAAAATCAGGAAAAACCACAAATACATGGAGAGGAAACAACATGCTATGGAAGAATAACTGGGTCAGGGAAGAAATAAAAAGAGAGATCAAGAGATACATAGAAACAAATGATAATGATAGGACAATATATCAAAACTTTTGGGACATGGCAAAAGCAGTTATAAGAGGAAAGTTCATAATATTACAGGCCTACGTCCAAAAACAAGTATGAGCCTAAATAAAAAATAACCTAATGTTTCATCTTAAAAAACTAGAAAAGCAACTTAAATTAATTAATTAATCAATTAATTAAAAAATAAACTAGAAAAAGAGGATCAAATGAAGCCTAAAGTCAACAGAAGGAAACAAATCATCAAAATTAGAGCATAACAAAATAAAATAAAAAAAGAAGTACAAAAAATTAAATGCAACAAAGAGCTGGTTATTTGAG
>NW_006435339.1:0-576 GCF_000325575.1 Pteropus alecto | reverse complement strand
TCCGTGGGTCTCAGAATCGTTCGCACCATAACAAGCTCTCTGGTGACCTGGACAGTGTATGATAGATAGCCACTTTCTTAGGCAGCCAGATGGCTTCCAGGAGAGCTAGGATCTCTTCTCTGTTCCTGATTTCCTTCCCCCCCTGAGGTGAGTAATCCTCTCTCTTTATAGAGTGCCCCATGAATATGTGCAGTAGCAAAGGCATATCTGCTGTATAGATGTTAACTGTCTTCTCCTTACCCCATCGGAGCACTTGAGTCACAGCGATGAGTTCGGCTCGCTGGACTGATGTTCCGTGGCTCAGGGCCTGAGGCCAGATGACAGTCCCTCCGGCATACTGCCGCGCCAGCATACCTGACTCCTGCAACGAAGCTGCTTCCATCGGTGTACAGTGTGGCATCTGGCTGTGGCCACGGGACGTCAGTCAGGTCTGGCCTGAGGCAGGTGATGTTATCCAAAAGCTCAAGACAATCATGTAATGGCTGCTGAGGCAAAAGGGGGGGCTGGATTAAGAACAGAAGTTTTTAAGAATTGTAAAAGGGGGGCTGGATTAAGAACAGAAGTTTTCAAGAATTG
>NW_006435338.1:0-216 GCF_000325575.1 Pteropus alecto | reverse complement strand
ATTATTTTTTCAAATAGCTCTTCAACTTCTTGTTTGCCTTCAAGTACCCCTATGACACAAATATTTTTACACTTAATAGTGTCCCATAGGCTCCTTAAATTATTATAGCCTTGGCTTCCTTTTTCTTGTCATTATGACTGAGTGTACTTGGCTTCCCCATTCTCTATATTGGTAGTTTGAACCTCTTCTTTATCCACTCTGTTTATTCCATTTAAT
>NW_006435337.1:0-902 GCF_000325575.1 Pteropus alecto | reverse complement strand
AAAATATACAACATGAAACAAGAAGAACCAGAGGACAAAACTCACGAAAGCCAACCAAACAGAAACGCAAGGACAGGGAAGTAATGGAAACACTGAGCTACCAGAAAAAAAAAGATAAAATGGTGATAGGAAAACCTGGTATTTCAATAATCACCCTAAATGTAAATGGACTTCACTGGCCAATAGAAAGGCACAGAGTTAGAGTTGCAGAATGGATCAAAAAACAAAACCCAACACACGCTGCCTCCTGGAGACACATCTCAGCTTTAAAGACAAATATAGACTCAAAGTGAAAGGATTGAAAATAATATTTCAAGCAAATGTCATTCAGAGAAAAGCAGGAGTAGCAGTACTAATATCAGATGAAATAGATTTCAAAATAAAAAAGAGAAAGAAAGATACTGAGGGACATTTCATAATGATAAAGGGAATCATGCACCAAGAAGAAATAATACTTAGTAATATTTGTATTCCCAATCACAGAACCCTGAAATATGTAAAGATATTACTAACAGAATTAAAGGGAGAAACAGACCAAAACTCCATCATAGTAGGGGACATAATTGACATTTACAGAGCCTTCCATCCCAAAACAGCTGCTTATACATTCTTCTGTAGTAAACATGGAACATTCTCAAGAATCAACCACATACTGGGACACAGAAATAACCTCAACAAATATAAGAGAGTTGAAATCATACCAACCATATTCTCTGATCATAATGCTTTGAAACTCGAGATCAACTGCAAAAAGAAAGCAGGAAGAACCACAAATACATGGAGATTAAACAACATGCTACTGAAGAATAACTGGATCAGAGAAGGAATGAAAACAGAGATCATCAGATAAATAGAAATGATGATAAGGATAGTACAACATATCAAAACTTATGGGACATGGC
>NW_006435336.1:0-262 GCF_000325575.1 Pteropus alecto | reverse complement strand
CTCTGTTATGCAGTTTGATGACTTCTCGGCTATGGTGGTGCTTTGTCCGTGCACTAGGAGAGGGGAGGGCTCAACAGGGAACAATGGATGCCGCCAGCATGTCTGTACCGAGTAAGTCTTGCTTTGACCCTCTCTCCAACAATATCTCCTTGTAAGTCCCTGGTGCTCCCTGTGTGCAGCCAGGTCAGCACTGGTGCTCAGAGTGAGCAGGTCTGTCACCACTGAAGTCCTCTCATGGACCCGGCCCCTTTAAGAGGCGTCT
>NW_006435335.1:0-893 GCF_000325575.1 Pteropus alecto | reverse complement strand
GGATTAAAAATTAGTTTCCTTCCAGGCTCACCTCCGTCTCAGGGACCTGGTCATGGCTGCTGGAATTCCCATTGATCACACTTTCATTATTGCTTCCGGGGTCCTTTAGGACCAAGTGACACGTAGCTGGCAGCGACCCGCAAAAGTGAGCCCTCCCGAAATACAGGATGAGCATGGGATTGAGGCAGCTGTGAGCCAGCGCGAGTCCTACAACAAAGGGTTCAGCCCGCAGGGCCCGGGTCCAAAGCGTGGAGGAGGGGCCAGCCATGGTGATCACCAGTCGCAGCACATGGTAGGGGGCCCAGCAGACCAGAAAACACACCGCAGCAACCATGCCCAGGAGCCAGCGGCATCGGCCTTCACGGTGCAGGACAGCACCGTGGCAGCTGGCCATGACCACCAGCGGCCCCAGGAAGCCAAAAATAAATTGGATGGCAGTCACTGTGTACTCAGCTACCGTCCAGCTGCCATAGTCCAACACACACGCCACCAGGGATGGGTAGGACTCCAGGAGCACCTTATGGTAGATGGCCAAGGGCCCGGCCAGCAGCAAGGCCAAGATCCAGGCTCCCAAACAAGCTAATGGCCTCCAATGTAGCCGCCGATTCTCAGTCCACCAGGTGGGCTTGAGGACCAGCAAGAGGATGTCCAAGCTGAGAGCAGTCAGGAGTAGGACGCTGGCATACATGGACAGAAAGATGACAAAGGGCAGGGCCCGACAGCCCATCACCCCATATGGCCACTGGCCGCGCCAGATGATGGGCACCACCAGGGCAGGGAGATACAGACAGCAGAATAAGTCTGCCACAGCCAGGTGAAAGAACCAGGTGATGTAGAGGTTCTGGAAGGGCCAAAACTTGGTCATCCAGGCAAGCATAAAATTGCCCGGCACC
>NW_006435334.1:0-1094 GCF_000325575.1 Pteropus alecto | reverse complement strand
TGAAGTTTGTTTTTTCTCGTTACTTCATTTGGAGCTTATTCGCTAGTCTTCTCAGTATTTTGACTTCCGATATATCGTCCTAAGAATTAGACAAAATAGTATCTCTCCATATCTTGAAAATGTGGATGTGTGTAGAAGTGACCTCCACGTGGACTGTGCTGGGTGGTGTGACAGGCTGGTTGTGGTCAGGGCAGACACTGTGTCCCCTGGAGTGCCGGCTGCCCTGCAGGAGCGGGCTCAGGGCAGATGAGTGTGCATGCATGGTGGAGCTGTATGTTCCTGCTGGAGTGAATCCACGTGGGGTGTCCTGCAACGTGCCACGGAGGCCATACATGCTGGAGAGAGCCCCTGGGTAGAGAGCCCTCCTGTGCTTTCCAGGTGGAGGGGAGATGAACAATGGCCTCCCCTCCTCGTCTGACCCTGGAGCCCTCCCTCCACGCCCAGAGCTTCCCCAGCCCCACCTTCTCTGTGTGGGCCTCTCCTGCGCTGTGCAGAAGCTGTGCAGTCGGCCCTCAGCGTCTCTCAGGAAACTTGTCCTCAGTGTCGCTGAGCATTCACTGTGTCCTGGGAGGGGATGAGCTCAGCATCTTCCTGTGCCGCCATCCTGGACCCGTCTCTGTTAATAGATTGTTTAATAACGTTTGCATGATTATTTAATTTCTTATCATCTGTATTTGAGAGGCTCAATGCATGTCAGACAGAATGATCCGTGTTAATTTCTGCTCTAATAACCAAATGCGCCTCTGACAGGTTAGATGAAAACTATTCTATGTTTAAAGTATGGACACCAATTCCAATGTGTGAAGGGTGGAGGTTTTGAGAAATTCGACCCCTATGATTCAACTGGATTCTGCCACCATCTACCTGGAGATGGCATCCGGTTCCACAGTTAAAGAGTTCAGTCCCACCAGACTTCCCTTATCCCCCACAAGCCCACCCTCAACTTCAGAAGCCAGTCACAAATCCAGGTTATTAGGTTCGCTCCTGACCGACAAACTATCGATGGAAATTCCAATGACCCCTCCCCACGGCCTTGAGTCTGAGTCATTTGTTAGAGGATCTCACGGAACTCAGAGAAGCATTTTACTTGCTAT
>NW_006435333.1:0-541 GCF_000325575.1 Pteropus alecto | reverse complement strand
CTTAGGTTGTTTCCATTTCTTGGCTATTGTAAATACTGTTGCAGTGAACATGAGAGTGAAGATATCTCTTTGACATAGTTTAAATTCCTTTGGGTATATTCCCAGAAGTGGGATTGCTGGATCATATAGTAGTTCTATTTTTAATTTTTTGAGGAATCTCCATACTGTTTTCCATGGAGCCTGTACCAATTTACATTCCCATTAATAATGCACAAGGGTTCTAGTTTCTCCTCATTGTGACCAGCACTTGTTATATCTTTTTTTGTTGTTGTTAATAGCCATTCTAACGAGTGTGAGATAATATCACATTGTGGTTTTGATTTGCATTTGATTTGCATTTCCCTGATGATTTGTGATGTTGGTCATTTGTATATCTTTTTTAGAAAAATGTCAATTCAGGTCCTTTGTATACCTTCTTTGGGAAAGTGTCTATTGAAGACCTTGACCAGTTTTTAATTAGATTTTTTTTTTTTCCTATTGAGTTGTGTAAGTTCTTTTGTGGGGTTATTTTTATTTATTTATTTTATTATTTTTAAAATTA
>NW_006435332.1:0-2665 GCF_000325575.1 Pteropus alecto | reverse complement strand
ACCCTAACTTAACCCTAATCCTAACTCTACCCTAAGAGAAATCCTAACTCTAAATTCTTATCCTAAACCTAACCCTAACCTTAAGTCTAAGCTAAACTTAAACCTAATTGTAACCCTAAAATAATCCTAAACCTAATCCGAACCCTAACATTAATCCTAATTTTAATCTTTTACTCTAACCCTTACTCTAAATTAAATGTAACCCTTACCCAAAACATAACGCTGAAACGAACTCTAACCAGAACCCTAACGTAAATTTAACCCTAACAGTAACCCTAAACTAATCTTAACCCTAATCCTAACCCTACACTAATTCTAACTCCAACCTGATACCCTAACCCTAACGCTAAACATAACTGTAACCAATGCCAAACCATAACGCTAAACTCAACACTAACTCTACCCCTAACACGAAACCTAACCCAAAACCTTAATGTAACCCTAACCCTAACCCTAACCCTATTCCTAAATTTAAACTTTTAACCTACGCCTAAATCTAATCTTAATCATAACAGTAACCTTGACTCTAACCCTAATCAGAAACCTAAAACTAAATCTAACCCAAACCCTAACACTAAAACCTAACCCTAACCCTAACCCTAACGCTAAACCCTCATCCTACCATAACCTTTACCCTAACATACACCTTATCCTAATGAAAACGATAACCGTAAACCTAAACATAAACCTAACCATAACGTAACCGTAAACAAAACCCTATCCCTAACACTAATCCTAACTATAACCTATTACTCTAACCCTAACCCTAAAATAACTGTAAATATAACCCAAAACACAATGCTAAACCTCACCCTAACCCTAAACCTAACCCTAGACCTAAGCCTAACACAGCACTAAACATAAACTTAACCTTAACCCTAACCTTAACGTACCCAAAAACTAACCCTAACCCTAGGGCTAATCCTAAATCTACATTCTTACCCTAACCATAAACTTAACCTTAACCCTAACATTAACGCTAACCCTAATCCAAACCCTAAACCTAACCCTAACCCTAACACTAATCCTAACTCTAAACTCTTACCATAAGCCTAAAACTAATCTTAACCCTAACAGTAACCCTGACACTAACGCTAATCCTAACGGTAACACTAAACCCTAACCTTAACCATAACCCTAAACCCTAACCCTAACCCTAAACCTAACCCTAACCTTAACATAACCCTAACACTAACCCTAACTGAGATCCTAAACCTAAATCTGGAGGTAATCCTAACCAAATTCTAACCCTAACGTTAAATTTTACACTAAGAATAACTCTAATCATAACACTAACACTAATTCTAACCCTAATACTAACCATTACCCTAACTTAACCCAAAATCTAATGCTAATCGTAACCCTAACACTAACTCTAACCCTAATACTAATCATAATCCTAATCTTAAACATAACGTAACCCCAAAATTACCCTCAACCTAACACTAAACCCTAACCATAAACCCTAACAATAATCCTAACACAAAACTCTTACCCTATGCCTAACCCTAACCATGACCCTAATAGTAACCCTAACATTAATCCTAACCCTAACCCTAACCCTATCTCTAACCCTAATCCTAACCCTAACACTAATACTAACTCTAACCTCATACATTAACCCTAACCCTAAACAGAACTATAACCTAACCCAAACCATAACGCTCAACCTAAGCCTAACCCTACCCCTAATCTAATGCTAATTTAACTCTAAAACTAACTCAAACCCTAAAGCTAACTCTAAATCTAACTGAAACCTTAAATGTAAGCCTAACACTAACCCTTACCCAGAGCCTAACACTAAATCTAAACTTAATCCTAAACCTAATTTTAAACCTTACCGTAAATGTTACACTAAGAATATCCCTAACCCTAATTGAAAAACTAAACGCTAACCCTAACCCTAACCCTTACCCTAACCTTACCATAAATCTAAAGCTAATACCAACTCTAAGGTTAACCCTAACACTAATCCTAACCATAATCCTAACCTTAACTGTAACGTAAACCTAACCCTAATACTAACGCTAACAATAAACTCTAACCCTAACCATAACCGATACCTTAACCTAACCCTAACCCTAAGCCTAATCCTAACCATAATCCTAACCCCTAAGTTTAATATAACCCTAATGCTAACCCTAAACCTAACACTAAACCCTAACCCTACTCTAACCCTTCACCAATCCTAAATCTAAACATAACCATAACTGTAACACTATCCCTAACTCTAATCCTAGTCCTAACTCTAACCGTAAATGTAATTCTATCCTAAACTTAAACCTAAACTAATCCTAACCCTAAAAATAACTGTAACACTAATCCTAACTCTAACTTTATAACGTAACCATAACTCTAAGCTTAACTGTAACCCTAATCCAAACCATAACTCTAAAGCTAATCCTAACGTGAACCCTAACATTAAACCTAAAATAAAATTAACCCTAACCATAACACAAAAATAATCCTAAGACCAATCCTAACACTACTCTACCTCTAACCTCATAAACTAACCCTAATCCTAAAGCTAACCCTACCATCAACACTAACCCTTAATCCTAAACCTAATCCGAGCCTTAATTTTTACACTAACAATAAACCTAACCTTAACTCCTAACCCGAAAAATAAGCCAAACCCTAATTTAACTCTAAAACTAACTATAAC
>NW_006435331.1:0-603 GCF_000325575.1 Pteropus alecto | reverse complement strand
GAAGAATCAAGGATTTGATTTTCCGCTATGGCCAGTGGGGAATGTCCTGGCTGGAAAATTACTGTTTGGCCATCGCCCATGGGAACATAATGCTCTAAGATCGTCATCCACTCCACCCTGGCAGGTGTGAAATCTGAATCGCGGCTGAGAGCAGGGTTTATCCACAGGCATCCGTGAGTCTCAGCCTGAGGGGCAGGTCTGGCTTGTTCTCTCCCCCCCTGCCAAGGACCCCCACTACTCCTCGAGGTCATGGGTGCTGGGGCCCCCGATTCAGGCCTTAAGGGGGGTGAGGGGTGTCCCCCCACAGAATGCTGTCGGTGCCAAGTCTTCGCTGAAACCTCACCTCTTCCAGGAGGCTTTCTCTGATGCTGAACTTAAAACCTTGCCCCTCCTCCCCCCTCTCACTCAGCCAGGGGGGTTACTCTGCAGGGGGTGGGGGTCCTCGGCTGGGGGGGGTCCCTGGGGTACAGGAAGAAAAAGACCTAGGCTTCATATCTCCGCGTCGGCCATTCATTCATTCATTCATTCAGCTCCCATATTTTCAGGCCTGTTCTGGGGCTAGAATGGGGGTGGGGTGGGGGGACACCTGGGCTTCCAGCCCAG
>NW_006435330.1:0-972 GCF_000325575.1 Pteropus alecto | reverse complement strand
GATAAAATGGTTATAGGAAAACCTCATATTTCAATTAGCACCCTAAATGTAAATGGACTGAACTCGCCAATAAAAAGGCACAGAGTTGCAGATTGGATCAATAAACAAAAGCCAACCATATGCTGCCTCCAGGAGAGACATCTGAGTTCCAAAGAAAATATAAATAGAAAGTGAAAGTGTGGGAATAATATTTCAAGCAAATGGAATTCAGAGAAAAGCAGGAGCAGCAGTGCTAATATCAGATAAAATAGACTTCAAAATAAAAAAGGTAAAGAAATATACTGAGGGACACTTTATAACAATGAAGGGAATTATGCACCAAGAAGACATAACACTTATTAATATCTATGCTCCCAATCAGGATGGCCCAAAATATGTAAAGCACTAAATGGAGAAACAGACCAAAACACTGTTGTAGTAGGGGACCTAAATACTCGACTGTCGGATATCGACAGATCATCCAAACAGAAAATCAATAAGAAATTAACATCTTTAAATGAAACATTAGACAAATTAGACATAATTGACTTTTACAGAGCCTTTCATCCCAAAACAGCTGCTTATACATTCTTCTCTAGTGCACATGGAACATTCTCAAAGATTGACTACATACTGGGACACAGAGATAGACGCAACAATTATAAGAGGCGTGAAATCGCCCCAGCCATATTATCTGATCCTAATGCTTTGAAACTAGAGATCAGCTGCAAAAAGAAAGAAGGAAGAACCAAAAGTACATGGAGATTAAACAATATACTACTGAAGAATGACTAGGTCAGAGAAGAAATAAAAAGAGAGATTAAGAGATACTTAGAAATGAATGATAATGATAGTAAAACATATCAAAATTTTGGGGACATGGCAAAAGCAGTAATAAGATGAAAGTTCATATCATTACAGTCCTATCTCCAAAAACAAGAATGAGCCTCCCTCCCAAAAAAAACAACCTAACATTTCATCTTAAAAAACTAG
>NW_006435329.1:0-1429 GCF_000325575.1 Pteropus alecto | reverse complement strand
GCGCTTGGGTGTGCTTAGCTGACAATCGTCCCCCGCCAACGCCCTCTGAGCCTCTCCCACCTTTTTCAGCAGCAAAGAGCAGAATTGGCAGGGCTTAGTGGCTGCCCCGATTTCTCTTTTCATTACTCCTAGATGGCCCATGAAATCCAAAGTGTCTCCACTAACCAGGCCAATGCTCTTCCTTGGCCTCTCCAGTGTGGGATCGAGTATTTTATTTCCACCTTTAATCCTCGATGTGACGGATTTCATTAATCAATCTTCAAATGTTGAATCAGCCTTCTATACCTGATTTATGTTTTTGGCCTCTAGGAGGCCAATAATTTCCAGAGAACATTACCTTGTTGTAAGCAACCTTGGATAAGGACTTTTATAAGCTGCCATTGTTTGTATCAGACGGCCAGCACTTCGGTAATAGCCAAAGGATCTGTCATAATTTTCAGATTCGAGGACTTGTTGGCAAGGGAATCCAGGGCTGAGACAACTGTCTGAAATTCACTCGTTTGTGCCCATCCTTGAGTTTCATGCTTTTTAGAAAATTTGCTCAAGGTCCATCATGCATGATTATGTCGATAGCCTGTACAAATTCCCTTCACGTTTCAGTCAGTTGATCCCAAAGGCCTTCCCATTAAGTCAAGAATTGCAGGAGAGGGATGAAAAACTTCAGCACTTGTAGCATATGTGAAACAATGGGATGGCAGAGAAAGCAACAGTCTCCTGCACGTGGGGTATGAGAGTGGGGCCCCATTGGGCTCTATCATGCAGTAAGGAGATCTCGGTGTCTGTACCAAGATTCTGGGGTGCTGTTTCCATGACCCAACGCAGAATTGGTATCTCTGTACCGAGAATGGAAAGTAACGGGCTTAGGGCCTATTTCCAGAAGAGTCCAGTATGTTGCCAATGATTGCCACTCTTCTGGCATGTGGCATGGGGCCAAGTGCATCAGAAGTTCATGTGTGACTTCTGACTATCGTAGATGGTCCGGAGATTTCCTGAAGTACAAAAGAATGTCTACAGTGTTTGCGTAGTGTAAAGTTGGCTGGAGGGAAACTCATAAAAGTGCATGTTGTATTGCAACATGGACAAATTCTAGGGCCATGTGTCAGAGGAGGCCCCATTCAAGGTGGGTTCATGTGAAAGGATTAAAATTAATTGTTTAAATAATAGTGTAAAAAGAGTTATGTGCTGTATGCAGAACTCAGAACTGATGAAATTATGTGTTAAAAATTAATTTTCTTTTTTTAATGTTGTGGTTACTGACCTTTTCGTTCAATAGGTGTGTCATAGTCAGCGGAGCAGATGTGACTACAGAAGTAGAGGTTGCAGTGATGGGAACTACAAGCCAGTGAACGTGGGCAGCATATGGAACTGGCAAAGGGAGAGAATGGAATCTCACAGTGCCAAAAGGAACACAGGAGTTCTACCCCATTTT
>NW_006435328.1:0-435 GCF_000325575.1 Pteropus alecto | reverse complement strand
TGTGTGTGTACATGGAATAGTAATGAGGCACTATAATGTGGGCTTAAACCACCTAAAGTAGTCCTGGAGCACAGGTGTGTGTGTGTGTGTGTGTGTGTGTACATGGAAAGTCACTGTGGTTCTACCTTTTGATGCTTGCCTTCCACACATGAGTTAACAAGGCAGCCATCGAAAGTACAGAGTGAGAGGTGGAAATATCAAGCAATCTGTTCTGAAAAATCAAAATTAAGAGAACACATAGACACACAGAGAGATAGGCTTGATTTGAACTATAATGAGTGTGTGCTCTTGAGAAAGACCACTGTGGTTTCAATAATAGTGACCTTGCTCAAGTATTCAGCTGTGCCATAGCTTTCTCATCAGGAGAATGAGCATATTTATATATCTTCATTATTAAGCAATTTCAGAAATAAACAAGCTAATATATGCCAAGTG
>NW_006435327.1:0-613 GCF_000325575.1 Pteropus alecto | reverse complement strand
TAGAGATAACAAATCCATGATCACAGGAAAATATAAAATAAGAATTAACTTTCACTCTTTAAGAAAAATAATTTTAATTTAAAGGAATTAAGAAGTAACTAAATATACCTTATTTTATTCAAATGCAATGCTAGATAGTCCCTTTATTTAAAATATCTTAAATGCCATGTACAAGGCAGGACTGTGTAATTTAGATTCTAAATTCTGTTGAATTTCGTAATCAGAAAATATTATTATGTGATAGTTATCTTTATGAGTTTTATCACTCTTTGGTTTTGTCTTTCCTCCTTCATAGAAATAAGTGCTCAAATATAAGGGTTGTTCTTTAAAATCATTTATTGTGTAATTTCTATTTTGGCCTTAATGTACTTCGAATTTTGTTATATGTGGTTTAGTTAAGTGAACATAATAATACAGCATCAACGACCATAAAGATGGCACTAGTGTGCAGAGAATCTGTCCATGATTAAACAATAATGAAATTTAAGAAACACTTGAAATTTTTTATGTCATTTAGGGTTATTTTTATCAATCTCATACAATATTAGTAAAATGTCTGGTGTGTGGTACTGCTCTGATATTTTTGGACTCTATTCTGTCATGGTGTGATAAT
>NW_006435326.1:0-928 GCF_000325575.1 Pteropus alecto | reverse complement strand
TAATCCATTTTGAGTAAATTTTGGTGTGTGGTGATGCACAATAGTCTAGTTTCATTCTTTTGCAGGTGGCTTGCCACTTTTCCCAGCACCAATTTTTGAAGAGGCTTTCCTTTCTCCACTGTATGTTTTTAGCTTCTTTGTCAAAAATTATTTGCCCATATAAATATGGGTTTACTTCTGGACTCTTGATTCTGTTCCATTGGTCCGTGTGTCTGTTTTGCTGCCAATACCATGCCATTTTGTAGTATGATTACTGTTGTTTTGTAATATGGTTTGAAGTTGGGCAGAGTGATGCCTCCAGCCTCGTTCTTTTTGCTAAGGATGGCTTTGGCAATTCAGGGTCTTTTGTGCTTCCATACAAATCTGAAAATTTGTTGTTCTATTTCTTGAAAATATGTCGATGGGACATTGATAAGGATTGTATTAAATCTATATAATGCTTTAGGTAATATGGTCATTTTAACTATGTTGATTATTCCAGTCCAAGAACACGGAATATCTTTCCATTTCTTTGAATCTTCTCCAACTTTTTTTAAATAGGGTCTTACAGTTTTTATTATATAGTTCCTTCACATGTTTTGTTAAATTTAATCCTAGGTATTTTATTCTTTTTGTTACGATTGCAAAAGGAATTATTTTTTTTTTCCACTTCTTTTTCTGATGCTTCATTATTAAAGAATGCTATGGACTTTTGAATGTTGATTTTGTATCCAGAAACTTTACTGTATGTACTTAATGTTTCTAGTAGTGCCTTGTGGAGTCTTTAGGGTATTCTAAATACAGAATCATGTCATCCGCAAATAGTGACAGTTTAACTTCTTTGTTTCCTATTTGCATGCCTTTTTATCTTTCTTTGCCTGATTGCACTTGCTAGGGCCTCTAACGCTATATTAAATAACAGTGGCAATAATGGACAGCCTTGCCTTGT
>NW_006435325.1:0-871 GCF_000325575.1 Pteropus alecto | reverse complement strand
AGTATAATTTCAACCTTCTTATATTTCTTGAGGCTATTTTTGTATCCCACTTGAGAATGTTCCATGTCCACTAGAGAAGAATGTATAAGCCGCTATTTGGGGATAGAAGGCTCTGTAAATGTCAATTATGTCCAGTTAGACTAAAGTGTCATTTAAGGATGTCATTTCCTTATTGATTTTCTATTTGGATGATCCGTCTATATCAGACAGTGGGGTATTTAGGTCCCACACTATGATGGTGTTTTGGTCTGTTTCTCTCTTTAGTTCTGTTAGTAATTGCTTTAAATATTTCAGGGCTTCCTGATTGGGAGCATAGATATTAATAAGTGTTATGTCTTCTTGGTGCATGATTCCCTTTATCATTATGAAGTGATGCTCAGTATCTTTCTGTACCTTTTTTATTTTGAGGTCTACTTCGTCTGATATTAGTACCGCTCCTCCAGCTTTTCTCTGAATTCCATTTGCTTAAAATATCATTTCCCACCCTTTCTCTTTGAGTCTATATTTGTCTTTGGAGCTGAGATGTGTCTCCTGGAGGCAGCATATGGTTGGGGTTTGTATTTTGATTTATTCTGCAACTCTGTACCTTTTTATTGGTGAGTTCAGTCCATTTACATTGATGGTGATTATTGAAATATGAGGTCTTCTTATAGCCATTTTATCTTTTGCTTCCTTGTCCTTGTGTTTCAGGGGTGGGGGGTTGTTTGTTTGTTTGATTGGCTTTTGCCTCTGGTTCTATGTTATATATTGTTATAAACAAGTATATATATACTTATTTTATGTTATATACTTATGTTATATACTTCATTTCAGAATCTTAAGTGTGTGGTTATCATTACAAACATATAAAGGATAATTATATATATATATA
>NW_006435324.1:0-454 GCF_000325575.1 Pteropus alecto | reverse complement strand
TTTTATTTTTTATTTTTTATTTATTTATTTTTTTATGGCTGAGTACTATCCCACTGTATATATGTACCACTTCTTTATCCATTCCTCCAATGATGGACACCCAAGCTGCCTCCATATTTTGGCTATTGTAATCAATGCTGCAATGAACATATGGATGAACATGTGCTATCAAAGTAGTATTTTAGCTTTCTTTGAGTAAATACATAGAAGTGGTATAACTAAATCTTTCTTATCTCTTGTTATACCTTTGTTCGAAGTCTATTTTGACTGGTATAAGTATTGCTATCCCAGCTTTTTGTTAGTTTGTGTCAATTTTCACAAAATATCTTTTTCCATCCCTTTACTTTCAGTCTGTATGTGTCTTTTGATCTGAAATAAGTCACTTCTAGGCAGCCTTGTTGTCTTATTCAACCACCCTACATCTTTTGATTAGAGCATTTAATCCATTTACATT
>NW_006435323.1:0-482 GCF_000325575.1 Pteropus alecto | reverse complement strand
CATTGGTTAGACATCTGTATAGTTCATAAAACGATTCCCCCAATTGCTGCCACCCTTCCCTGGCCCTCCACTTAGCCATCGTATTAATGCTAACTGCATTCCCTATGCCGTGCTCCCCAACCCCGGGACCATCTATTAACTACTAATTTGTACTTCTTTAACCCTTCACCCCATTCTCCCAAGCTCCCCAACTCCTCTCCCCTCTGGTCATCACCAGATTGTCGTCTATATTCGTGAGTCTATTTTTGATTAGTTTGTTCTTTTTGTTCCTTAGATTCCACATATAAGTGAAATCATACGGTATTTATCATTCTCTGTCTGACTTATTTCACTCAGCATAATAACCTCTAAGTCCATCCATGTCATTGCAAATGGTAGGATTTCATTTTTTTAATGGTTGAGTAATATTCCATTGTATATACGAACTATAATTTCTTTAGCCAGTTGTCTCTTGATGGACATTTAGGTTGCTTCCATATCTT
>NW_006435322.1:0-286 GCF_000325575.1 Pteropus alecto | reverse complement strand
AAGTGGGGAGAGCACCGTGGAGAGAGGGGCACACCGCAGGATGGCCCGGGTGCCGCGGAGGTCCGTAGAGGTCCGTGGAGGGCGATGAGGCCGATCTGCGGGGGGCCGGTGGCAGGCAGCGGAGGTCGCAGGTCTGGCGGGGTGGTCAGGCCTTTGTAAGGTGCATGTGTTTGCGTTCGGCGTCCTGGTCAGGCCCTGCGGGTTAAAGTGGGGAGCCGGTTGGAGCTCTTGGGACGGCAGGACGTGTAAGAAGTCTGACCTAGTTTAGCGACTGACGTACGGACCT
>NW_006435321.1:0-903 GCF_000325575.1 Pteropus alecto | reverse complement strand
TTCTCCTTTGCAAAAAATTATTTAGGTCCTATTCTGACAAGATAGTACCAACCATTTCATTATTTTACTGTGTATGCTCTGAAGTCTGTATCCAAACAGCTGTTTTTTTGTTTTGTTTTGTTTTGTTTTTTTAATGTTAGGAACTATACTGGATTTAAGGTAGGGAGGAGGCAAGAGAATTAAAATGTTAATAAATCCACATTCAGAGACTGCATATGCTGATCAGCCCTGCAGCTAGATCTGGAGGACACCTTCAGAATAAAGGGAGATTTCTGCTGGGGTGGAAAGGGAAAACAGGAACCAAGGGTCATTCCCTGTGATAAAACCATGGGGAACCTATGGTTAAAGTCTGGAAACTTGCAGCAGGCCATTCGTGCTACATGTTCTTACCTTTTCAGGCTACATACTCTTCCCCTTCCTCACTGTATGTCCACATCAAAGGAAATGGTAACTAAAGAATGACATAGAAACCGAATTCCCTAAACACTTAGGGTCCCTCTCAGTGCCTTTTTCTCTGTCTCTCTCACTGTCTTCTCTCTCTATCGCCACGGTCTCTTTCAGAGCCTCTACTCTGTCTCTCTCTCTCACTGTCTCACTGCCCCTCTCACACTCTGTCTGCTGAGCGTTATCCCTATTCTAATAAACTCTCCTTTTGACTCTAACTTTGGGGTGTGTGTTGAATTCTTTCTACACTCTTTGCCAAAGGACCCTCTTCTTATTTCGGTATAGGGCTTGGTCTCCCCGACTGCTGGGGGACATTTACCCTGTCCTGCATCAGATTCACTCGTTATACAAGCTTTTTTACTCAAGGTATCTGCTTATTTTAGATCCATGCTTTCTTATGTCAAATTCAAGAACAATAATATCCATACCTATAACTTAATTATAAATATGGGTATAAAA
>NW_006435320.1:0-392 GCF_000325575.1 Pteropus alecto | reverse complement strand
AGCCACCAGATAATGGGAACTATGCTAGGCCACCTGCATAAGACTGGAGGATGGCTGTGGATAGCCAGAAAAGCTGGCTCCAGCTGGTGCGGTTCTAAACCCTTAGACTGGAGGAAATTTGGGATAGGAAGAGCTCCCTCTGGCTGTGGGGCACCAGGATAGCCTCCAGGGGCTGGATAACTGCTAGAGGCAGGATAGCCTCCAGCTCCTGGGTAGCCACTACTTGGCACTGGTAGGTAGGCACCTCTTCCCACTGGAGGAAAGCCACTAGGATAAGGATACTGACCCGGAGTGGGAAAAGATGACTCCTGACCTGCAGAAGGAAACCCAGGGAAAGGTGGGTAGCCTGTGGGGGAATAGCCTGGGTATGACATTCTGACACCAGGGAGCAG
>NW_006435319.1:0-1371 GCF_000325575.1 Pteropus alecto | reverse complement strand
ATATATATATATACACAGTCATCCATTTTTTTCTGTGCATACCTTATCTCCATTCCCCTTGGCAAATTTAGATCTTTGAATCCTCCCCTTTTCAGTCATTGTTGTCTCAATTTGTCCCTATGTATGCTAAATGTTCATTACTATCTTTTATAGCAAATCTTTTCTAATTATTTAAGCTTATAATGCCTTGTTCTTAGTAAATTTTGCACTTCTCTGTTTCTATTTGCCTGATACTCACCTTACTCCTAATTAAATTTGTTTGTTTGTTTGTTTGTTTGTTTGTTTTTTATAATTTTGTTTTACATGAGCTGATCCCTTTCAATATTTCCTGTAGTGCAGGCCATGTAGTGGGGAATTCCCTCAATTTTTTATGTTGTTATTGTTTGTTTGTTTTTTAATCTCCAGAAGTTCTATTCTGTTCTTTTTGAGGGTCTCAGTCTGCTTGCTAAAGAACTCATTCTGCTCATCAAGTTGTTTTTTCAATTCCTAAAAATGTTGATATGACTCATTTATAATCTCATTGAGTTTTTCAGAAGTTCCATCCTGAATTCTGTCATTTAAGTCACATATTTCTTTGTCTGTATGCTTGTTTTCTGGAATTTTTCCCCTTCTTTTTTTTTCTGAGATGTCTTGTCATCTTGGTTGTTCATGGTGTTTAATGGACTATTTCTCTGCCTGGGCATTAATGGAAGTGTATTCTCCTTTTTTTCCAGAAAGAAGATCTATTATGTAAAGTGTCTTTTGAGCCTGTTGTAAAAAAGATGCTTTTCTTTTGCTTTCCAGTTGGCACATCTAAACCTCTTGGATCTCTGCTTTATATTAAGCCTTAATAATGCCCTTTTTATTTTCTTGTAGATATTTAATCACACTCGCTACCCTCAGACTCAGTCCCTGTTAGTGTTAACAACAGTTTTGGTAGCATTTGCTCAGATTCCTCTGGGTCTCTGTGGTGTTCGTTCTCAGAGAATATGTGGGGACGGCCCTCTTAGGTGGGGGACTAGAGATGCAGCTCAGCCTTGGTTTTGCAGCCGTGGCTGATTAAGATCTACTCTTATTTCTCTGCCATCCTTGTTTCTCTGCTTTCTGCCCCAATGACTGAGACCTGCCGCTGACTGCATGGAGCTCACAGCTCTTCCAGGCAAGGCTGTTCAGGGAACTTGGTGCACCTTCTCCTCTCTCCCCTCTTCCTACAGGGAGCTCCAGTGGCTGTAAGAGGCAGCTTCTTTATTTCTCCCAGTCCACCACCCAACACTTGGGGTTCTGACCTGTGGTGTCTCTTAAGCACAGATCCCATCCTCAGACATGTTTTGTGCATTTTGAGTGTTTTTTGTTGAAATTTAGATGTTCAGCTTATTGTTATTTCAAGGAGAG
>NW_006435318.1:0-558 GCF_000325575.1 Pteropus alecto | reverse complement strand
AACAAAAAATCATCAGATTTTCATGGAAGCACAAAGGACTCCGAATTGCCAAAGCTATCCTGAGAAAAAACAATGAGACTGGAGGCATTACTCTGCCCCACTTCAAATTATACTACAAAGCAACAGTAATCAAAACTGCATAGTATTGGCAGAAAAACAGACACACGGACCAGCGGAAGAGAATCAGAGTCCAGAAGTAAACCCATATTTACATGGGCAAATAATTTTCAACAAAAAAGCCAAAAATGTACAGTGGAGAAAGGAAACCTTCTTCAATAAATGGTGCTAGGAAAATTGGAAGGTCACTTATAAAGAATGAAAGTAGACTGTTGTCTATCACCGCACACCAAAATTAACTCACAATGGATTAAGGACCGGAATATTAGACCTGAAACAATAAAATGCATAGAAGAAAACATAGGAACTAAAATCAAGGACCTTGGACTTAAAGAGGATTTTATGAATTTGACCTCACAAGCAAGGGAAGAAAAAGTAAAATAAATGAATGGGACTACATCAAATCAAAAAGCTTCTGCTCAGCAAAAGAAATCGTCAGCA
>NW_006435317.1:0-1287 GCF_000325575.1 Pteropus alecto | reverse complement strand
GTCTTTCACTTGAGCAAGGGGATATTTCCCTGGTGTAAATGTGAAAAGAAGCCCTGATTGTGTGGCTAGGAAACAGAAGAGTAATCATTGTCAAAAATATCCGCAGAGGCTTCTGCATGACAACAGCCTACTCTCCAGGGAGAAGCCTTCCTTTGCTTCGGAGCAGGAAGTGTATTCCAACCCCCCCAGCCCCTCCAGCCTTCCTGTCTCACCTAAGGAAAACTGAAGAGTCAAAGGCTTCCAGGCACCAAAATAAGGAAACTAGAAGACCCGGAAGCCTCTGGCACTACTACTACAGCAAACACAAAACACAGCCCAGCTGCCAGGCAGATTAACAGCAATATTAACATGATTATAAACGCCCACTTACATCCTGTCCTCTGACCCAAAAGAACATGTATGGCTTTCAACAACAACAACAAAATCAAGAGAATGAAGATCACAAAGCAGCATAACAACCAATCTCTGAAATGACACCCGGGCTGAAACTGTCAAACATGGATTGACAATAACTATGATTCATATGTTAGGAACGCCAATGGCAAATAGACAACGTGCAAAAGCAGACGGGTAAAGTAGTCAGAGAGACTGAAATTCTAAGAAAGGAGTAAAAGGGCTTCCTGGAAAATTAAAACACAGTAACAGAAATGAGGGGCTCATCAGTAGACCCCGCACGGCTTACAGAAGAACCGGTGAGCTTGAAGACGGGTCTCAGGTCCAAACAACTTTCCAGATGGAAACGCAAGTAGGAACATGAAACAGAAAAAGAATAAGAACAGGAGACACGTGAAATTGGAAAAGGTTTGATATAGTAATACGGGTACCTCAAAGAGAAAGAAGATGGAGATAGCACAGAAGAAGGAACACTGGAAGATATACGGTCTAACAAGTATCAAAATAAATGACAGACACCAAACACAGATTCAGGAATCTCAGCAAATAACAAGCAGCACATGTCCTAAATGCAGGGTCGTGTGCACAGCCCCCACCTGACCCAACACACACACACACACACACACCCCTAGAAATAATTTTCAAACTCCGAGACAAAGAAAAGACAAAGAAAATAATGAAATAATGAAAGACAAAGAAAATAATGAAAGAATAAGTTAGAGGATTAAAACTCCTTCCCTAGAGAGGAACATGCATAAAAATCACAGCTCAATTCTCACTACAACCCATGCAAAGAATCAGACAGGGGACTGAAATACTTAAAGCGTCCATTGAAAAGGAAAACCACTCACCTCAAATTTTTTTCTGGCAATATTACCATTGAAAAGTGGAAAA
>NW_006435316.1:0-706 GCF_000325575.1 Pteropus alecto | reverse complement strand
ATCTTGGCCACTGTGAATAATGCTGCAATGAATACATGAATTCTAATGTTCCTTCAAAGTAATGTTTTGAGTTTCTTTAATTAAATACCCAGAGTAGAATAACTGGATCCTTCTTTATCTCTTGTTATAGCCTTTGTTTGAAAGTATTGCTGCCCCAAATTTACATTTGTTTACATTCTCGTGAAACATCTCTTTTAATCCCTTTACTTTCAGTTTTTGTGTGTCTTTTGATCTGGTGAGTCTCTTGTAGGCAACTTATGTAACGACCTTATTTTCTTATCTATTTGTCCACCCTATCTTAAACCACTTAATCCATTGATATTTAAAGTAATTGTCGCTAGATATGCAATTATTGCCATTTTATTATTCACATTTTTATCATTTTTTTCTTCTTCTTAAAGAAGTCCCTCTAACATTTCCTATAATACTGGCTTGGTAATGATGAACTCTCTTAGTTTTTTCTTGTCTGGAATCTTTATCTGTCCTTTGATTCTAATAATGTTTAGCTGGATAGAGTATTCTTGGTTGTAGTCCTTGCTTTTCATCACTTTGAATATTTCTGGCCAATCCCTTCTGGCCTGCAAAGTTTCTGTTGAGAAATCAGCTGACAGTTTTGTGGGAGCTCCTTGTCAGTAACTAACTACCTTTCTCTTGCTGCTTTTAATATTCCCAGTTTGTCTTTAACCTTTGGCATTTTAATGATAAT
>NW_006435315.1:0-796 GCF_000325575.1 Pteropus alecto | reverse complement strand
CCACGTGAACGCAAAGGTCTGCGGCGTGCGTGTGCATGTGCGTGTGCGTGTGCCTGGGGGTGTGTGCATGCATGTGCGTGTGTGTGCCTGGGGGCGTGTGCGTGCGTGTGCATGTGCGTGCGTGTGCATGTGCATGTGCCTGGGGGCGGGGGCTGGAGCAGATTCTCTCTCAGCCCTCCGAAGGAACCCGCCCCACCAACGTCTTGATCTCGGACTCCTAGACTCCAGAACTGGGAGAAAAGCAATTTCCGTCTAAATCACCCATGTTGTGGTGCTCCGTTAGGGCAGCCCCAGGACGCTGACCACCGGCGTGGGGCTCTGCCAGGCCGTGCCCTCTCTGCTGGCACGACCCCACGTCTTCCGTGACAACTTCGGCACTTTGATCTCCAGTCCCCAAATGAAACCTTTGATTTGACTGTATTTTGTTTTGTGCGTTTCAGGACGGTCCCATGCACAGCTGCCCTGTTATTTACGCCGCGTGTCAGTGTAGGACGTGCATCACGGTGGATGAGCCGGGGCTGCACGTTGCTCTTGACCAACGTCTGTGATTCACGTCAGGGTTCGCTCTCGACGTCGTACATTCTGTGGGTTGTGTCCGGTGTTCGAAGAGACCACTACAGTGTCCTACACGATCGTTCCACTGCCCTTAAAACCCTCTCTGCTCCTCCCAGTCAGCCTTCTCTCTTGCAACCGTGAAAGCACGGAATTTTTAAACTGTCTTCATCATGTTTTCTTTCCAGAACGTCATAGAGCTGGAATCGCATCAGCTTGCTTCACTGAGTAACAGGCATTCGAG
>NW_006435314.1:0-504 GCF_000325575.1 Pteropus alecto | reverse complement strand
ACAAAAGAAAAAATAAACAAATGGGACTACAACAAGCAAGTTTTTGTACAGCAAAGGAAACCAACAAAACAAAAAGACAACCTACTGGGAGAAGATATTCACTAATGATACATCTGATAAGGGGTTAATATCCAAAATATATAAAGAACTTATACAACCCAACAACAAAAAAACAAACAATCCAATTTAAAAAATGGATACTTTCTGAACAGATACTTTTCCAAAGAGGAAATACAGATGGCTAATAGACATATGAAAAGATGCTCAAGGTTGCTAATCATCAGAGAAATGCAAATTAAAACCACAATGAGATATCATCTCACACCTGTCAGAATGGCTATCATCAATAAACCAAAAAACAGCAAGTGCTGGCGAAGATGCACAGAAATCCTACATTGTTAGTAGGATTACAAATTGGTACAACTGCTACAAAAAAACAGTATGGGGGTTCCTCAAAAATTTAAAAATAGACATACCTTTTGACCCAGCAATTGCACTTCTGGG
>NW_006435313.1:0-981 GCF_000325575.1 Pteropus alecto | reverse complement strand
TATGTCTATTGGCCATTTGTATTTCCTCTTTGGAGTACTATCTGTTCAGTCTTCTGTTCATTTATTAATTGGATTGTATGTGTTTTTTGTTGTTGAGTTGTATGAATTCTTTATATATTTTCTATATTATCCTCTTATCAGATGTATCATAGGTGAATATCTTCTCCCAATCAGTCGCTTTTCTTTTCGTTTTGTTGATGCTTTCCTTTGCTGTGCAAAACTTTTTAGTTTGATGTAGTTCCATTTGTTTTTTTCTTCTTTTGTTTCCCTTGCTTGGGGAGATATATCTGAAAAGAAATTCCTGTTAGCAATATCAGAGAGTTTACTGCCTATGTTTTCTTCTAGAAGTTTTATGGTTTCGGGTCTTACATTTAAGTCTTTAATCCACTTTGAGTCTATTTTTGTATACAGTGTGAGAAGGTTTCTTTTCTTTTCTTTTCTTTTTTTATCCATCTGTCCAATTTTCCCAACACCATTTATTGAGGAGACTGTCTTTACCTCATTGTATATTCTTGTCTCTTTTGTCATATATTAAGTGAGCATATAGGTGTGAATTTACTGCTGGGCTCTCTATTCTGTTCCATTGATCAATGTATCTGTTTTCATGCCATTACCATGCTGTGTTGATTACTGTAGCCTTGTAGTATAGTTTGATATCAGGTAATGTGATACATCCACCTTTGTTCTTCTTTCTCAAGATTGCTATAGCTATTCGGGGTTTTTTATGGCTCCATATAAATTTTAGGATTATTTATTCTAACTCTCTGAAAAATACCATTGGTATTTTGATAGGGATTGCATTAAATCTGTAGACTGCTCTACGTAGTATGGCCATTTTAATCATGTTCATTCTTTCTACCCATGAGCACAGTCTATGCTTCCACTTATTTGTATCTTCCTCAGTTTATTTTTCAATGACATAATTTTCTGAAATAGGTCTTTTATCTTCTTGGTTAATTAGATTCCCAGGTATTTTATAGT
>NW_006435312.1:0-599 GCF_000325575.1 Pteropus alecto | reverse complement strand
ACCTTTCTTTAACCCAGAAGGAACTTTCTGAACAACAGCTTTTGTTTTCTTCCTTTTACTATTTGATTGATTTTTCTGGGATTTAGAATTTCTCTCAAGCTCTATTTATGAGAATACCTTTACTGCTGTAATAACCTCCATTGTGTGTATTTTGGGTTGTATTATTCTCCACTCTGTTTTTTAGTCAATTTAATGCCATGACTTTTTTTTTTTTTTCAGATATGCTTTAGAAGTCATTTCAATGAGACTTCAGATAAGATAAATAAAACTATGTGCTCAGTTATGTTAACATGGCTGATCTTCAGACATAGGTACCATTTCAACCATTCCAACTGGGAAAGTGTTGAAATATTTATTACCTTGAGCTCTCATGCAATGCCTTGTAACCTTATCTCTGGTTTCTCTTCTCCAAACAAGGAAGGTTCCTCATGTCAATTCAACAGAAACATCAATACAAGGCAAAAGAGGGCACCTGCAGGGCCTTCTCTGTCTCTCAGAAAAGCGTCCATTCTGATTGGTCACTGCCCACATTTTGCCACATTATTTTTTTTAGTTTTTTTAGTACTTTGAAATATCAACCCTTAAAAATAACTCAGAAA
>NW_006435311.1:0-481 GCF_000325575.1 Pteropus alecto | reverse complement strand
TAAAAGTCTAGGACCAGGTGGCTTCACCAGTGAATAAATATTACAAAGCATTAAAAGAAGATTTAATACCTATTCTCCTCATACTCTTTCAAAAACTCAAAGAGGAGGCAATACTTCCCAAATTATTTTATGAGGCCAATATTACTCTGATACCAAAACCTGGAAAAAGATAACACATAAAAGGAAAACTACAGACCAATATCTCTCATGAACACAGATGCAAAAATCCTAAATAAGATACTAGCGAACTGAATACAGCAACATATTAAAAAGATTATAAACAATGATCAAGTGGGCTTCATCCCAGGGGTACAGGGATGGTTCAACATACACAAATCGATTAATGTGATACACCACATAAACAAAGTAAAAAATAAGAATCATATGATCATATCGAAAGATGTAGAAAAAGCCTTTGACAAAAAGGGACGAATGAATGCTGTATCGACAAGATACAGCATTCATTTGTGATCAAAACACT
>NW_006435310.1:0-646 GCF_000325575.1 Pteropus alecto | reverse complement strand
ATGATTATCTTGAGGTCCATCCATGTTGTAGCAAAAGGAAGTCTTTCATCTCTTCTTACGGCTAAGTAATATTCCATTTTATATATGTACCACAGCTTCTTTATACAATCATCTATCATAGGACACTTCTGTTGCTTCTATGTCCTGGCCACTGCTATGAAAATTGGTGTGCAAATATCTTGATGGATATGATTTTTTAAGTCTTTAGCATAAATACCCAGTAGAGGGATTGCTGGATCATATGGTAGATCAATTCTCAGGTTTTTGAGGAACCTCCATACTGTTTTCCATAGTAGCTGTACCGATTTGGAGTCCCACCAGCAGTGCATAAGGGTTCCTTTTTCTCTGCATCCTCTTGAGCATTCGTTATTACTTGTCCTGTTGATTATAGCTATTCTAACAGGTATGAGATGATATCTCATTGTGGTTTTGATTTGCATTTCTCTAATAGCTACCGATGTTGAACATCTTTTCATATCTTTGTTGGTCATTTGTATGTCCTCTGGGGAGAAGTCTCTGTTCGGATCCTCTGCCCATTTTTTGAACGGATCATTTGTTTTTGTTGTTGTTATTGAGTTGTATGAGCTTTTTGTATATTTTGGATATTACGCTATTATTGGAGGCATTGCTTGCAAATATATTTTCC
>NW_006435309.1:0-710 GCF_000325575.1 Pteropus alecto | reverse complement strand
ATTGCCTTCTCTTCAATTTTTTGAAAGAGTTTGAAAAGAATAAGTATTAAATCTTCTTTGAATATTTAGGAGAATTCACTGGTGAAGTCATCTGGTACTGGAATTTTACTTTTTGTTAATTTTTTGATGATTGTTTCAATTTCCATACTGCTGATCAATGTATATAAATCTTCCAGTTCTTCTTGATTTATTCTAGGAAGATTGTATTTTTCTAAATACTGGTCCACTTCTTCTAGGTTATTAAATATGATGTGATATATTTTTGCATAGTATTCTTGTAAGATTCTTTTTATTTCTGCGATATCAGTCGTAATTTTCCTTCTTTCATCCCTGATTGTTTGTGTCCTTTCTCTTTTTTCTTTAGTGAGTATAGCTAGGAGTTTGTCAATTTTATTAACCTTCTGAAAGAACCAGCTCTTTGTTGTATTTATTTTTCATTGTTTTTTGTTTGTTTGTTTTCAATTTCATTTTTTCTGCTCTAAGTTCGATTATTTCTTTCCTTTTGCCTACTTTAGACTTCATCTGTTCTTTTTCTAGTTTTATAAGATGAAGCGTTAGATTGTTTTTTTGGGCTTGTTCTTGTTTTTGAAGATAGGCCTGTAATGATATGAACTTTCCTCTTATGACCTCTTTTCCTGTGTCCCAAAACTTTTTATACATTGTACTATCATTATTATTCTTTTCTATGTATCTCTTGATCTCCGTTTTTA
>NW_006435308.1:0-624 GCF_000325575.1 Pteropus alecto | reverse complement strand
TTTGAATCCTCTCCTTTTCAGTCATTGTTATCTCCATTTATTTCTATGTGTGTTGAATGTTCATTACTATCTTGTTATAATAATTTCCTATTATTTAAGTTTATAATGCCCTTTTTCAGTAAGGGTTGCACTCCTCTGCTTCTATTTGCCTGATAGTCACATTACTCCTAATTATGTATTTTTGTTGTTGTTGTTGTTTTATTTTTCGTGACTGACCCCTTTCAGAATTTTCTGTAGTGCAGACCTCATAGTGGAGAATTCCCTCAATTTTTGTATGTCTGAAAAGGTCTTAATTTCTCCTTCATATCTAAAGGAGAGCTTAGCTGGATCCGTTATTCTAGGCTGGAAGTTCCCTTCACTTAATAGTTTAAATATTTGATTCCATTCCTTTCTGGCTTGTAAGGTCTGCGCTGAGAATTCCGATGATAATCTAATGGGTTTTCCTTTATACGTTACTGTTTTTTTCTCCCTGGTTGCCCTAAGAATTCTATCTTTGTCATTGATTTTTGATAACTTTAATACAAAGTGTCTTGGTGAAGGCCTTTTTTGGGGTTGAGATAATTGGGTTTTCTGTTAACTTCTTACATTACAAGTTCCAGCTCATTCCTTAGATTTGGGAAATTC
>NW_006435307.1:0-323 GCF_000325575.1 Pteropus alecto | reverse complement strand
AAACCCCAGAAGCTAGGGGAGGCAAAGAAGGATTCTTTCCTAGAGACTTTAGAGGGAGCACAGTGCTCCCAACACCTGGATTTTGGACTTCTGGTTTCCAGAAATGTGAAAATAAATTTCTGTTGTTTTGAACCACACGGTTTTGTTTGTTTGTTTGTTTAGTTTAGAATACTAATATCTTAATAAATAAAAAACCAAACAACTAAATATAGAAATATAATTAATTTTAATCATTTGAGTTGTTAAGAATGACAGACTATAATCAAATGTCACCATCCAAAGGGATTATTTGGAGAGATCTGCATGAGTCATGCTAATCAAAG
>NW_006435306.1:0-523 GCF_000325575.1 Pteropus alecto | reverse complement strand
TTTTACCACTGACTTGTTCTTTGGCTCTAGAGTTTATTTAACATATGTGTCTTGTTTTTTATTGTTTGTTTGTTTGTTTGTTTGTTTGTTTTTTGCAACCATGAAAAAATATCTAATTTTTTTTTAATTACAGTTGATCCTCAATATTATTTTATATTAGTTTCAGGTTTACAGCATAGTGGTTAGACATTTATATATGATGATTCCCCCTAATAAGTCCAGTACCGACCTGGCACCATACTTAGTTTTACAATATTAATGACTATATTCCTTGCACTGTAATTTACATCCCTGTGACTATTTTGTAACTATCAATTTGTACTTCTTAATCATTTGTCTGACTATTTAATTGACTCTTTAATTGCAAGAATTTTAAGAAGTTCAGTGAAAAAGCTGAAAGTGCCCTAACTAGCACCATCCAGCCCTCCAACGCTCCTCGCATCTGCCAACCATCGGTTTGTTATTTGTTTCTATGAATCTGTTTCTGCTTTGTTTATTCATTTATTTTGTTCCTTAGATTCCA
>NW_006435305.1:0-719 GCF_000325575.1 Pteropus alecto | reverse complement strand
TCCCTTGCTTTTGAGGTTAAATTCATAAAATCCTCCTTCAGGCCAAGGTCCTTGAGTTTAGTTTCTATGTTTTCTTCTATGCATTTTATTACTTCAGGTCTTATATTCAGGTCCTTAATCCATTTTGAGTTAATTTTGCTGTATGGTGATAGACAATAGTCTAGGTTAATTCTTTTTGCTGGTGGCTTTCCAATTTTCTCAGCACCATTTATCTAAGAGGCTTTCTCTTCTCTACTGTATGTGTTTGGCTTTTTTGTCAAAAATTATTTGCCCATATAAATATGAGTTTACTTTTGGACTCTCGATTCTGTTCCATTGGTCCGTGTGTCGGTTTTTCTGCCATTATCATGCTGTTTTGATTATTGTCGCTTTGTAGTATAATTTGAAGTCGGGCAGAGTGATGCTTCCAGCCGTGCTCTTTTTTCTCACAATGGCTTTGGCAATTCGGGTTCTTTTGTGCTTCCATACAAATCTGATGACTTTTTCTTCTATTTCTTTATAAAAATGCTGATGAGATTTTGAGGAGGATTGCATTAAATCTGTATGATGCTTTAGGTAATATGGTCATTTTAACTATGTTGATTCTTCCAATCCAGAACACGGAATATCTTTCCATTTCTTTGTATATTCTTCGATTTCTTTCAATAGGATCTCATAGTTTTCATTGTATAGGTCTTTCACTTCTTTTTGTTAAATTTATTCCTAGGTATTTTATTCTT
>NW_006435304.1:0-471 GCF_000325575.1 Pteropus alecto | reverse complement strand
TCAACTCTCCTCCCTACCACAGCTATCTTTTGTGTTTCAGTCCGCGTTCGGTCCGTTCTGCCTCCGTGAAGGGGGTAATTAAAAGCTGTTGGCAATTGTCCCAGGTGAGGCAGTGAGTTTGAGAGACACTTTCTAAGAGTCCTATTAATGCCTAGGGTTTCTCAGAGAAAGGCGGATTCTGTGCCTTCCAGTTGTACAGGTCACTAGTTGAGAAAGGCACATAAAAGGGCCTGTCTGTGTGATGCCCCTGGGGTAGTGCTTCTCACAAGGGGAGGATGGCCAGGGTGGTGGTCTTGGCTGGTGTCCCTCCTGGAACGGGAGCAGGAGGCCCATAGGGGTTACCTTCCCGCGTCTGAGGAGGTGAGGTGGTGCTATTTGGCCTCTGTTGTCCTGGATTATAGGGTGGGGGAAGGTCACTGTCCTCCGGTGGAAATTAGAGGACTGAGGGACTGGGCTGTCTTGGAGATTCAG
>NW_006435303.1:0-654 GCF_000325575.1 Pteropus alecto | reverse complement strand
ATATATAAATATATATTTATACTTTTTACTAGCTGTGTAATATTCCCCATTAAAATGTATTACTATTGATTCAATGATTTCCTGTTGACTAATATTTCAGAAGTTTGTAGCAGCTTCCGCTGCTACAAAATATAACAAAATAATCACTGTATAATTTGATATACCAATGCTTTCATCTCTACAGATTCTTGTGTAAAGTGGAATTTTTGACTGTAGAAGGTATATTTTAATTTTAATTGCTATTATCAGATTGCTTTTTAAAAAACTTCTAAAACACGTTTCTAACAGCAATGTATGAAAACACCACATTCCTTATATTTCTGGGTGTTATTATTTATTCATGTTTTCCTAATGATAAGAAGTCTATTTCATTGTCATTGTTTTTCAATTTCATTGACAACCTCAAAAACTGAGCATTTTTCAACAGTTGATTGGCAGCATGGGGATTCTCTTTGGATATCTCCTTTCATGGATTCAAATCCTTTTGCCAATTTTTTAAATAACATTGTATATTTTTCTTAATTAGTAGCAGGTGTTTGGATAATATCAAAACTTCATCTGTAAATATTTGCTAATCGCTTTCTTTTGAACTTGTATAATGGTATAATTTTAAATTAAAAAGTATAAAACCTTGTATAGTCAAATATTACATAT
>NW_006435302.1:18817-20987 GCF_000325575.1 Pteropus alecto | reverse complement strand
AATTGACTAAAAAAACAGAGTAGAGAAAAATACAATCTAAAATACACACGTAGTAGGTTATTAGAGCAGTAAGAGCTATTCTCATGAATAGAGCTTGAGAGAAATTCTAATTCCCAGAAAGAGCAATCAAAGAGTAAAAGGAAGAAAACAAAAGCAATTATTCAGAAAGTTCCTTCTGAGTTAAAGAAAGGTCTAAGGCTTCCAATTAAAATTATCCATCAAGTTCAAAGAGGTCAGATGAAAAACATACGGGGAACATATTCAGACAAGTATAAAGAGAAAATCTTAAAAAGCTCTTAGGACAGGGGCCAGAGGGATAAAGGTAATTTAAGACAAAGTAATAAACATCGTGCTAGTGTCTTACTTCTTATCAGTATTAGGTCTTAAAAGACATTGGAGAAATGCTTTTAAAGTTCTGAGGGATTATTTTTTTAAAACCAGAATTGTAATTCTCCTTAAAATTGTCATTATAATTGAAATCCTATAAAACTCCTTAAAGCTAATTGAGAAATATGTATATATAAAATAGATGGCCATAAATCTATAGGACCCAGTAAGCCAGATCTAACGGAGAAGAATTGAAGCAAAATCCTCAGAAAAGAGAGATTACGCTGCGACCAGATATTGGAGGAGATGAGGATGGACCCATTGAGGCCCTGTGGACAGATGGACACCACTGCAGTGTGCCTAGCCTTCTACATGAATTCATGAGACTCAGGTTGTCTGATCTTGCTCAGGGTACTTAAGCCATAGCTTGCACCTACAAAAGCATGGCTTAGGATAGATTATTTAAAAGGTTTCTTTCAGTACTGATATTTTGTGCGTCCTTCATCACATTCCAATGACCAAGTAGCAAGGGGAATGTGAAACATAATATTTTTGATTTGGGGAATTTTTTTGTCCCTTGAATTTAGCTACCAATATCCTACAGTTAGAAAGGGGACTCTTTCCAGAGGACAATTCTCTTTTGTGAAGGGATGAATCTTTCTATTTATACTGGTTGTGTTTTAAACAAATATGCTACCTTGGGCATGTGACTTACTTCTTTATGTCTAAGGTTCCTCATTTTAAAAGAGAAGTAATTACATTCCCTTGCTCATAGGGGTGTTGAAGATTAAGTGCAGGCAAGGCATTTCCAAGCACAGAATGAGTATCCCATAATCATAGAAAAATAATAATTAGGTTTAAATTGTTTTTCTTGTTAGATACTTCTAGATCTGGAGCTCAAGTTTTGCATACGGATAACACTCAATAAATGTTCATTGAACAAAGGCCTGTAGACTAGTCCCCACACAACCAGAGTAGTTCACAGAAAAGAATAATGAGGACAGTACCTTGTGTCTTCTACAATGAGAGTTTTCAACACTTATAAAACTAGACAGGTTAGTATGTTTATCTAGGAAAGGTAGTAGTAAAATCGATGAGTTGTCTAAAGTATTAGAAAGGCTACTAAGAAAGGAAAGACAAGTATAAATATATAAAACTACCATCATACAAATGTACTGGTTCGAATTCTGAAGCTTTATAATATTCATTAGAATTCTCAAATACTTTGATTTAGCTTCTTTATCTTTAAAATAGGCAGTAGGATTATCCTATAGCTTGCAAAACAGGATTAGAAAAAGTTACTATAGTGAAACCTCTAGTATCAAAAGAAGTTGATGATATTCACTGTTAGAACTGAAGAATTGTGGGTACAGTGACAGTAAGCAGTCAGGGGTGGTTTTAATCATCTGTAAAATCAAGTAAAGACAAGAATTTCTCCCAAAAATTTCTCACAGGAATGGTATAATCAGAAAGAATACACTCTTAGAATAGGTTTACCAATTCAAAGCATTTGTGTGATAGAAATTATGTGCTAACACTTCATGTTAATTTATATCAATTAGAAATTAAAGAAACAAGCAAGAAATGTTTGATGTATATTTGTTCCTGCCCCAAATAGGATAACCGGACTTTTAAAATCTTGATGTCTTCTTGTGAAAAAGCTAAGAGAATAGAATCAAGCCATTTATTGTTCATGGGACATACAACACTCTCCAGTTTGACTACCAAGAACAATTCTCTGAAATAATTGACTTGGATTATCCACTATGGATTACATAACTAATTATTTCTCTTTGTGCTTTGGAACCAAGTTTGTGGGTCCTACTTCATTTTCTACCCTATG
>NW_006435302.1:0-343 GCF_000325575.1 Pteropus alecto | reverse complement strand
GTCATGGCAGAATAAGGAATATTTATAAAAGCTGACAGTTACTATGAGAACAGTTTCTCCATTATGTAATGACGATGCAAATTTTATCTTTGAAATACTAGTTTTACTAAAATCTTATCCCATTGAGAAATAATCAGCATAACCATTTCAACTCACATGTTTTAAATGACAGAGTTCCTTTATATCAACAAGGATCAGATTGATTGATATTAATGAGACACATTTATATGTTTAAAGTAAATATCATTATCTGAACACTGCATTTTGTGTATATTGTATGCATTTCTTCATAAATAATTATGAATAGTTTAGTATTTCCCTTTCAGAAAGCTGTAACAAATTT
>NW_006435301.1:0-694 GCF_000325575.1 Pteropus alecto | reverse complement strand
TCCATCTTTTTACTTTTAATTTGTCTGTGTCCTTGTATTTCTTGTCAAAAGCATATATATATTTGCTTCTTTTTTTAAGTCCACTCTAGTGGCTCTCAACGTAGGCAATATTGCACCCCCATCTCCCAAGGTGTATTTGACAATGTCCAGATACGTCTTTGGTTGTCTTAGAGTAAAAATACAAAGAACAGGCCAACCTCCACAACAGAAAATCACCTAGCCCAAAAGAGCACTAGCTAAGGTTTAAAAACCCTAATTTAGTTTGCCAATCTTCATTTTTGTATGTAAATATTAGCATAGCTCATTCTGCATGGGGCTTCTATCAGATTTATGTTTTCCCTTCTGAATTTCATTTCTTCTTTGTGTACCTGTAAATTAATCAAGACTTTACAATAAATTTTATCTTATTTATTGGAGTCTTTTATCTAGACATTTCAAAATCTCATTTTGATGGCAGGAGAAATTGTAATATCTCTTTTCCTTAGAAACTTTTTAAAATCGATAATGTACCACATGTAACTCTAGAATAAACTTTCAACACTTTATCTCTTTTTGCCATTTATGTTATTTTTGTCCTATTTTTTGCTTCTCCATATGTTCTTATTTCCTTAGAAAATAATTTTTGATATGGCTGTAATCAGTTAATATTGTTTTAAAAGATTTATTTTTAATTATAATTGGCATACAGCATTAT
>NW_006435300.1:0-273 GCF_000325575.1 Pteropus alecto | reverse complement strand
GTTTGGATGATCTGTCCATATCTGAGAGTGGGGTACTTAGGTCCCCAACTACGATTGTGTTTTGTTTTGTTTCTCCCTTTAGTTCTGTTAGTAATGGCTTTATGTATTTTGGGTCTCCCTGATTGGGAGCATAGATATTAAGTGTTATGATTGCTTGGTACATGATTCCCTTTTATCAATATAAAGTGTCCCTCAGTATCTTTCCTTACCTTTTTTATTTTGAAGTCTCTTTAGTCCAATATTAATACCGCTACTCCTGCTTTTCTCTGAATG
>NW_006435299.1:0-343 GCF_000325575.1 Pteropus alecto | reverse complement strand
TAGAGAAGAATGTATAAGCAGCTGTTTTGGGATAGTTGTGTCTAATGTGTCATTTAAGGATGTTATTTCCTTATTGATTTTTTGTTTGGATGATCTATCCATATCTGACAGTGGGGTATTTAGATCCCCTACTACGATAGTGTTTTGATCTGTTTTTCTCTTTAATTCTGTTAATTGCTTTACATATTTCAGGGCTCTATGATTGGTTGCATAGATATTAATGTGTTATGTCTTCTTGGTGCATGATTCCCTTTATCATTATGAGGTGTCCCTCAGTATCTTTCTTTACTTTTTTTTATTTTGAATTGTATTTCGTCTGATCTTAGTACCACTACTCCCGCTT
>NW_006435298.1:0-1238 GCF_000325575.1 Pteropus alecto | reverse complement strand
TTTTGAGAAATCTGCTGCCAGTCTTATAGGTGTTCCCCTATAAGCAACTATTTGTTTTTCTCTTGCTGCTTTTAATATTCTTTCTTTGTATTTAACCTTTGGCATTTTTATTATGATGTGTCTTGGTGTGGGCCTCTTTGGATCCCTAATGTTTGGAATTCTCTGAGCTTCCCGGCATTTTTTGTCCATTTCCTTCACCAGGTTAGGAAAGTTTTCCATCATTATTTCTTCAAACAGCTGTTCAACATCTTGATTTTCTTCAGTTACACTGATCAGATGAATATTTGGAGCCTTAATATTATTCCATATGCTCCTTAAATTATTTTTATAGTCTTGGCATCTTATCTCTTGCCATTCTGATTGCGTGTCCTTGGCTTTCTTCATCCTCTAGATAGGGTATTTGATCCTGTTCTTTATTCACTTTGTTTATTCCTTTGTTTATTCCATTTAATATACTTCTCATCTCAGATAATGTGTTCTTCATTTCATATTGGTTCCTTCCCTTTTATAATTTCCATTTCCATTTTTATCTCTTTGTTGGAGTTCTCTACATTTCCCACAAGTTCATTGAGCATCTTTATAACTAGTGTTTTGAACTCTGTCTCTGTCAGATTACTTGACTCTATTACATCTAGATCTCTGTTCTGTTCTATCATATGGTTTCTGCTTCTTTGTCTTCCCATTTTGGTTGCCTTTCTGTGTCTGTTTCTATGTAGTAAGCAAAGCTCCTAAGTCTCCTGGTCTTATTAATGTGGATTTGTGAAATAGGTGTCCAGTGGCACAGTCCTGAGAGGGATTCAGGTGCAGGTCACATTTAGCCCAAACCTCTGTCCCTCTGAGGCAACCTGTTAAGATTCAGCAAACAATCCACAGATGCTGTGCTTATAGTTGCCTCAAAAGGCCACACCAGAAACCAAGGCCAGCTGCCTCCAGTGTGAGTCTAGGCGCTGCTCATCGAAGAGCACCTGACTCACTAAGGATATACCTGGATGTGGCTTGGATGGGGCCATGAGTTGGGGGAGGCTGGGTTTCAGAGAATCCTCTGGGCAGAGAGACCTCTGTTATCCAGTTTGATGACCTCACGGCAATGGCCACGCTGTGTCTAGTGCACCAGGAGCAGGGAGGGCTCAACAGGGAACAATGGATACTACGAGCACTTCTGTTTAGAGTGCGTCTTGCCTTGGCCCTCACTCCGACAATGTGTCCCTGTAAGTCCCTGGTGCCCACTGTGTGCAGCC
>NW_006435297.1:0-314 GCF_000325575.1 Pteropus alecto | reverse complement strand
CACACACACACACACACACACACACGCACACTGTGGGGTCGGTCAATGTCATGTCAAGAGACTTACTGCTCAGTTACCTGTTGTGTTCTCAGGCCAACTCTCACACATTTGAGGTGACTTATTAAGAAGGAAACCAATCATATATTTGTGATTCTTCAATGAGTTGTTTAACTGCGCGCCTTCATGACTCAACACTGTCCGGTTTCCGTTCTTTGAGTCAGAATGTCTCAACACTGTCCGGTTTCCGTTCTTTGAGTCAAAATGTAGAGCTTTACTTCTATTGATGTAGAAGTCCCAGGATCCATAGGCATGTC
>NW_006435296.1:0-642 GCF_000325575.1 Pteropus alecto | reverse complement strand
ATACAAATGGCCAGTAAATATATGAAAAGATGCTCGACATCGCTAGCTACTAAATCAAAACCACAATGAGATACCATCTCAAACCTGTTAGAATAGCTATAATCAACAGAACAAATAATAACACAATGTTGGAGAGAATGTGGAGAAAGGGAAACCCTCTTGCACTGTTGGTAGGATTGCATATTGGAACCGCCACTATGGAAAACAGTATGGAGGTTCCTCAAAAAACTAAGAATTGATCTACCATATGATCCAGCAATCCCTCTACTGGGTATTTACCCCAAAGACTTGAAAATCCATATCCGAAAAGATATGCAACACTGACCCTTTGGTAACCACTAGCCTATAGTCCATGTCCATGAGTATTTGTTTTTCTGTCCTGTTCATTTGTTGATTTTAGGTTGATCTCCCACAAAGAAAAGTGATATTATCTGATTTTCAACATTTTCTGTCTGACTTATTTTGCTTAGCATGATTATCTCGAGGTCCATTCATGTTGTCGCAAATGGCAGTATTTCATCTCTTCTTATGGCTGAGTAATATTCTATTGTATATATGAATCACAGCTTCCTTAGCCAATCTATCGTAGGACACTTCAGTTGCTTCTATATCTTGGCCACTGTGAATAATGCTGCTATGAAC
>NW_006435295.1:0-358 GCF_000325575.1 Pteropus alecto | reverse complement strand
TTTAAGGATGTTATTTCCTTTTTGATTTTCTCTTTGTATGATCTGTCTATACCCGACAGTGGGGTATTTAGGTCCCCTACTATGATAGTATTTTGGTCTGTTTTCCCCTTTAGTTCTGTTAGTAATTGCTTTACATATTTCAGGGCTCCCTGTCTGGGAGCATAGATATTAATGTTATGTCTTCCTGGTGCATGATTTATTATTATGAAGTGTCCCTCAGTATCTTTCTTTACTTTCTTTATTTTAAGGTCTATTTGTCTGATATTAGTACCGCTATTCCTGCTTTTCTCTGAATGCCATTTTCTTGAAATATTTTCCACCCTTTTGCTTGAGTCTATATTTGTCTTTGGAGCTGAGA
>NW_006435294.1:0-1169 GCF_000325575.1 Pteropus alecto | reverse complement strand
AAATGCAGTGCCCTAGTATACCACAGTGATTTATTGATTTATTGCACAGACTTAGTTCATGCTTTCTACACATTAAAGATGTTGATATCCATGTATTCTCACTAAGGATTGATTTAGGGAGATGTTAGAAAGGGCCTATAATTTTTTTTCTAGCAATATAAATGCCAGTTTATTTATTTTTTTCATACTATATATACATATGTTTTTTAACATTTTATTTTTTTATTTTCCTCCACTTTCCTCCCCCCTCCCTTCTGATAACCACTAGTCCATTGTCCATGTCCATGAGTCTCTGTTTGTTTATCTTATTCGTTTGTTGCTTTTAGGTTTATATTCCACATATGTGATATCATGTGATTTTCAGCCTTTTCTGTCTGACTTATTTCGCTTAGTATGATTCTTTCAAGGTCTATCCATGTTGTTGCAAATGGCAGTATTTCATCTATGGCTGAATAATATTCCATTGTATACATGTACTACAGCTTCTTTATCCCAATCATCTATCGTAGGGCACTTCGGTCGCTTCCATGTCCTGGCCACTGTGAATAATGCTGCTATGAACATCGGTGTGCAAATATCTTTTCAAATATGACTTTTCAAGCCTTTGGGGTAAATACCCAGTAGAGTGATTGCTGGATCATATGGTAGGTCAATTCTTAGTTTTTTGAGGAACCTCCCTACAGCTTTCCATAGTGGCTGTACCAATTTACAGTCCCACCAGCAGTGTCTGAGGGTTCCTATTTCTCCACATCCTCTCCAACATGTGTTATTACTTCAACTGTTGATTATAGCCATTCTAACAGGTGTGAGATGGTATCTCATTGTGGTTTTGATTTGCATTTCCCTAATAGCTAGCGATGTTGAGCATTTTTTCATATATTTCTTGGCCATTTGTATTTCCTCTAGGGAGAAGTGTCTGTTCAGGTCCTCTGCCCATTTTTTGCTTGGATTGTTTGTTTTTTTTTTCTTGTTATTAAGTCGTATGAGTTCTTTGTATATTTTGAATATTAGGCCCTTATCGGAGGTGTTGCTTGCAATTGTATTTTCCCATTCTGATGGTTGTCTCTTTACCTTGTTGACGGTTTCTTTTGCTGAGCAGAAGCTTTTTAGTGTGATGTAGTTCCATTCATTTAATTTGCTCTTATTTCCCTTGCCTTTGAGGTCAAATT
>NW_006435293.1:0-993 GCF_000325575.1 Pteropus alecto | reverse complement strand
ATCCAATAAGTTTGAGCTGTACACTTTAACAGTAAAGCACACACATATTTACATTGTATGTTCATCTCCCATAGTTAGATTTCTTTCTGTCACCACATATTTGACCCGCTTTACTCTGTCTACCTCCTCCCTCCCTCCTACCCTCTGATAAGCACCAGTATATTGTCCATGTCCCTGAGTCTCTGTTTGTTTGTCCTGTTCATTTGTTGCTTTTATCCCACATATAAGTGATATCATGTGATTTTCAACTTTTTCTGTCTGGCTTATTTCACTTAGCATGATTATCCCGAGGTCCATCCATTTTGTCGCAAATGGCAGTATTTTGTCTCTGCCTATGGCTGAGTAATATTCCATTGTATATATGTACCACAGCTTTTTTAGTCAGTCATCTATTGTAGGACACTTCGGTTGCTTCCACGTCCTGGCCACCATGAATGATACTATGAACATTGGTGTTTGGATATCTTTTCGGATATGAGTTTTAAAGTCTTCAGGGTAAATACTCAGTAGAGGGATTGCTGGATCGTATGGTAGATCAATATTTAGTTTTTTTTGAGGAACGTCCATACTGTTTTCCATAGTGGCTGTACCAATTTGTAGTCCCACCAGCAGTGGATGAGGGTTCCTTTTTCTCCATAGCCTTTCCAACATTTGTTATTACTTGTCCTGTTGATTATAGCCATTCTAACAGGTGTGAGATGGTATCTCATTTGGTTTTGATTTGCATTTCCCTAATAGCTAGCGATGTTGAGCATCTTTTCATATATTTGTTGGCCATTTGTATGTCCTTTAGGAAGAAGTGTCGGTTCAGGTCCTCTGCCCATTTTTTGATTGGATCTTTTGTTTTTTGTTGTTATTAAGGTGTATGAGTTCTTTGTATATTTTAGATTTTAGGCCCTATCGGAGGTGTTGCTTACAAATATATTTTCCCATTCAGATGGTTGTGTCTTTACTTTAATGATGATTTCTTTTGCTGAGCAGAAGCTTTTTAGT
>NW_006435292.1:0-821 GCF_000325575.1 Pteropus alecto | reverse complement strand
TAGCCAAATAAATAAAAATAAATATAAATAAAAAAAAAACCCAACCAAAATCCAAGAAACTAAAATAAATATGATTTTTTCTTCCCTAATAAATAACAATAAAAATTCTGAGCCTGATTTTCATTTGCTTTGTATGAGCTATTTATCACACATGAACACTGAGCAAAGAGGATAAATAAAGTGTCCTCACTGGCCAGAGATAGGTAATGTGTCTATCCATATCACCCAAACCAGTTAGACTGAGAATGGAGGAGGTATGATTATCCAAGCGATATCTAAATACTGTTAACAAAGAAGGCAGAAAAGATACAGGAGAGTAAAGTAACATGAGATATATTTATTGACCCTAAAATTAATATGTGGATCACCATCGGGTGCTGGAACATCTATAAATAAGATAGATTGCTTTACACTTAGTCAATAAATATATAGATTATAGCGCCAAAAAACAGCAATTTGAACAAGATGTTTATGAATGAAAGTTAATTTTCCTGACTATATATGTGTCTGAGGTTTTTTTAAATAAAAAGGTTCAATGTAGGCACGAAGTAATTGCCCAGTGCAATCAAGATTAGAAGAACTGAGCAAATGAAGATAAAAATGTAGGATGGTATTAAAAGAGTAAGCATTAGAAAAAAGAGAGACCATGGGAAAGACATAGCAATAGGTTTAATCTTATCAGTTTGGGAAAAGAAGCTAAAAGTTATTAGAAATCAGATTGGTTAGATAGATCGACTAGAATACGAAAAGGCTGAGAGACTTTGCTAAAATTTTGTATTCAGTAAACTTCTAAATCTATTGAAGCTGGATAATATAAATAC
>NW_006435291.1:0-912 GCF_000325575.1 Pteropus alecto | reverse complement strand
ACTCGCAAAGTGATCACCCCACTAAATCTAGTACTTCTTTCCTCCCTTACATATTTATTACATTGTTAACTATTTTCCTTATGCTACACTTTATATCTCCATGTCTATTTTGTAGCTATCCATTTGTATTTCTTAATCCCTTTGCCCTTTTTCGCTGTCCTCCAATCCGCCTCCTGTCTAGTAGCCCTCAAAATACTCTCTGTATCTTTGAGTTTATTTCTGTATTTTTTGTTGTTGTTTATTTTGTTTTTTAGATTCTACATGTATGTAAAATCATGTGATAGTTGTCTTTCTCTGACTTCTTTCATTCAGCATAATACCCTGTAGGTCTATCCAGGCGATATCTTTTTCCATCCCTATCCTTTTAGTCTGTGTGTGTCTCTTGTAAGCAGCATATGTAGGGGTCATGTTTTCTTATCCATTCAGCCACCCTTTCTTTTGATTGGAGCACTTAATTCTTTTCCATCTGAGGTATTTGTTGATAGGAATGTAGTTATTACCATTCTTTATTCCTGTTTTTGATACATGTTTTTTTCTTAAAGAAGTCCCTCCAACATTTTCTGTAATACAGACTTGGTGTTGATAAATTCCTTTAGCTTATTTTTGTCTGGGAAGCTCTTTATCTGTTCTTCAACTCTAAATGATAGCTTTTCTGGATGAAGTATTTTTGGTTGTAGATCTTGGGTTTTCATCAAGTTGAATATTTTGTGCGAAGTCCTTCTGTCCTACATACTTTCTTTTGAGTAATCATCTGCCAGTCTTATGGGTGCTTTCTTGTAGGTAACTAACTGCTTTTCTCTTGCTGCTTTTAAGAGTCTCTCTTTGTATTTAACCTCTGGTGTTTTACTTATAATGTGTCTTGGTATGAGCCTTTTTAGGTTCATCTTTTTTGGGACTCTCTGAGCTTTCTGG
>NW_006435290.1:0-1363 GCF_000325575.1 Pteropus alecto | reverse complement strand
CTAACACTCACCCTTTCACTAAGAATAACCCTAATCTAGACTAACCCGAACCCTAAACATAATCGTAAACCTACAACTAAAGTAAACCTAACCAGAACACTAACTGTAACCCTAACACTAACCTAAACCTAACACTAACCCTAAATCCTAAATCTAACCTTAACACTAATGCTGACCCTAACCCTAACTTCTTATTATAACCCTAACCCTAAAACCAACCCTAATCCTACCTTAAATGCTAACCCTAAAAGTAACCCTAAGAATAACCATAATCCTCACCTTAACAATAACACTAATCGTAACCCGTTTTCCTAACACTATCTCTCATTTTAACCAAGACCCTAATCCTAACCATAACCCTATCACTAACTCTACTACTAAACCTGAAACGAACCCTAAAACTACAGCTGATCCTAACCGTAATTCTAACTCTAACCCTAACAATAATCCTAACCACAAATTTTAAATTAACAATAACCCTAACCCTAACCTTAACCTAAACCTAACCCTAACCATAGCCATAACTAATCCTAACCCTAACACTAATCCTAACTTTTATCTCTTACCCTAACCCTCACCCTAAACATAACAGTAACCGTAAAACAACTATAATGCTAAAGATAATCCTAAACCTAACTCTAACACTAATCCTTACCTTAACCATAACACTAACCCTACCCTAATCCTACCCCTAACCCTAGCCCTAAACATAACCCTAACCTTAACCCTAACCCTAACCCTAATTTAACTGTAAAAATAACTCTAACCCTAAAACTAATTCTAAATAGAACCCAAACCTTAAATATATCCCTAACAATAAAGATATCCCAGATCCTAACCCTAAATCTAAAGCTATTCCTAACACTAATTGCAACCCTAACCCTAAAATGTACACTAAGTATAACACAAATTCAAACCCCATAATCTAATCTTAACAATAAACCTAATGCTAACCTTAACCCTAACGGTAACCCTAACACTAATCCTAATCCTAAACCATTCCCATAACCCTCTCTAAACCTAACCATGACTCTAACCCTCAACATAAACCTAACCCTAACCCTACCACTAACCATAAAACTAACCCTAAAACTACAGCTAATTCTAAGCCTAACCTTAAGTTTACACAAACAATAACTGAAACCCTACCCACTCATCCTAAGCCTAACCCTAAACCTACTCCTACACTAACATAAATTGAACCCTAACAATAACCCTAACCACAACCTACCCTAACACTAACCCTAACTCTAATCCTAACTCTAACCACTTACACTAACCCTAACTCTGACCCTAATTCAAACCTAACCCCTAACCTAAACTGACCTCCTTACTTTAACTCTTATCCTATCCCTAACACTAA
>NW_006435289.1:0-267 GCF_000325575.1 Pteropus alecto | reverse complement strand
AAACATCTAAACTGCACACCAGCATGTCTGAGCATAGGACATGCACATAAGAGCTACCACAGGTCAGAACTCTGAGTGTTGGGAGGTGGACTGGGAAGAATATAGAAGCCAGATTTACATTGATTTTCACTGGCCCAGGTTCTAAAACTGAGGCTGAGCTGCAGCTCCAAACTCCCAACTCAGAGGGCTCTTCTCACATACCCTCTGAGACTGATCACCGTGGAGCCCAAGAGGAATCTGAGCAAACGCTACCGAAACTGTTGTTAA
>NW_006435288.1:0-835 GCF_000325575.1 Pteropus alecto | reverse complement strand
TGCCTTTGAGGTCCAATTCATAAAATCCTCTATAAATCCAAGGTCCATGAGTTCGGTACCTGTGTTTTCTTCTGTGCAATTTGTCTCGGATCTTATATTCAGGTCTTTGATCCATTTTGAGTTCACTTTTATATATGGTGACATTAGTCTAGTTTCATGCTTTTGCATGTGGCTTTCCAATTTTCCAGAACCATTTATTGAACAGGCTTTCCTCACACTGTTGTATGTTTTTGGCTCCTTTGTTGAAAATTATATACAAGGATTTATTTCTGGACTCTCAATTCTGATCCACTGTTCTGTGTGTCTGTTTTTTTGTTTTTGTTTTTTTGTTCGTTGTTGTTGTTGTTGTTGTTTTTGCCAACACCATGTTGTTTAGATTATTGTTGCTTTGTAGTATAATTTGAAGTCAGGCAGAGTGATGCGTCGGCCTTGTTATTTTTTCTCAGGATTGATTTGGCTATTCGGGGTCTTTTGTGATTCCATACATATCTGATGATTTTTGTTCTACTTCTTTAAAAAATGTCATTAGGGTTTTGATGGGGATTGCATTAAATCTGTATATTGCTTTGGGTAGTGAAGTTATTTTAACTAGGTCGATTCTTCCAATCCATGAACACAGAATATATTTCCATTTTTTTGTGTCTTCTTTAATTTCTTTTAATAATGTCTTATAGTTTTCACTGTGTAGGTTCTTCAAATACTTCATTAAGTTTACTTCTAGGTATTTTATTCTTTTTGTTACAATTAAAAAATAAGTTGTTTTTTTTTCATTTCTTTTTCTGAAAATTCATTTTTAGTAAATAAGAATGCTATGCATTTTTGTACATTGATTCTA
>NW_006435287.1:0-561 GCF_000325575.1 Pteropus alecto | reverse complement strand
CCGGTTTGACTTGGTCGGTTGGCTTCCGACAGTTTCCCACTAACCCTATGAGGTTATAGTTATCAAGAGTTCTGCTTAGTTTCTCATCCTTTTGAATGTTTCTTTTGGAACTGCCTGATATCCGTTTAAAACAGTTGCCCTAAATATTAGATTCACCTCTTTGAATTACCTTTTTTTCTGAATCCTGGATAATTCTTGACTAAGCTTAAATCTTTCTAATATTTTAAAGATTTTAAAAATATCTTTTCCAGATTTTCTACTTGTCCTCAGCAGAATTGGTCTGTGTAAACTATCCGACATTCCAGAAGCAGATGTCCCACATGTAGAATTTTTAATAATCATAATAGGAGAATTTTCTTAGGTGATACATGTAGTTAAAACCGAAGTCACTGAGTACATTTACATCTTAAGTAAACTAAATAATCAAGAGAAATAATACGTCTGTAATCTCTGTTTCTATGTGTCATTGGTTTTTGGCACTAGTTCTCAATAGCACCAAGGCAAACTTATATAAATTTGTTTTTATTCATATCAGCTGCAAATAATAACTTAATTTCCTAT
>NW_006435286.1:0-1011 GCF_000325575.1 Pteropus alecto | reverse complement strand
TCCCATATGCCCCCACCGCCAAATACTATCATACTGAGGATTAAGGCTTCCACATAGTAGTGCAGAGGACATATTCAGTCTAAGACAGAGGTTTTTGTCAAATGCTCTGGAGACATGAGGGGCATGAGTCAAAATTCTATCAAAGTACAATAATAAAATGTACTTATATTTCCGCAAAGCACTGTGTATATGAGTGTATGTACATATAGGCATGTACATAGTTTATAATATGTTTCAGTGGTACTTTAAACTGAAATCTCACATATTTCCAGTTACTGATATCGTCTAGGAAGGCAACCTTTATAATCACATATTTTAAGTGGTGTGTAGTCCTACATAAGGCACAAGATGTCTTTACTTCAAAAAGAGCAGCCACTAAGTCCTGGATGGCAGGATAGGAACTGTGAAAGAATTCAGACACCTAACCGATGGGGGTTGGCGTTTTCACTTACCGCAGGTACTGTAAGTTGTCATTTGTCTCCCAGTTCATTAGACATGTTCCACCTTTTGCCCTGCAGACCTTCCACCAAATCATAACAGCATGAGACCAATTGCTTCACAACAATCTTCACTTCAAACAAAAGCAACAACTTCACTATTTAGGTATCTGTGACTTGTGATTTTTCAGTCTATAAGTTACAACAGGTCTCAATAGTCAAAATTAATAATTAATTTTTTCTACAAAAGTGGAAAAACAAAAGACTTTCCTTAACTTCCATTTTATAAAAAAGTCACAAAAATTAATTTTCCTTTTGCTATGTTAAAATGCACTATTGTGTTCACATTTTAAGTAAAAATAACTATGGAATAGTCTTTTCCTACTCACAAGTTTCACTCTACAAAATGTTTGCTGACTTGAAAAATTTTCAACTGGGTTTTCTGCACACATGATTTTTCATGGTAGAATCATTGAAGTATAGGTTTCAGTGTACTCATATATAACTTTGAAATATAGTTTTAGGAATTTGGAAAACATACCAAGCTTTCCAACTTTAGAAAGCAAGACTGAAA
>NW_006435285.1:0-393 GCF_000325575.1 Pteropus alecto | reverse complement strand
CTTCATCATCACCATTATGATCACAATCATCATCATCACCATCATCACCATCATCATTGTCATAATCATCATCGTCATCGCCTTCATGGCCATCACCATCATCACCATCACCATCATCACCATCATCACCATCACCATCATCACTGTCATCATCATCACCATCCCCATCACTGTCACCATTATCACCACCATCTCTACCATCATCACCATCATCATCATCACCATCACCACCATCATTATCACTATCATCATCACCATCACCACCATCATTATCACCATCATCATCACCATCACCACCATCATTATCACCACCATCATCACCACCACCATCACCATCATCACCATCATCACCATCATCATCACCATCTCTACCATCATCACCATCATCACCAT
>NW_006435284.1:0-462 GCF_000325575.1 Pteropus alecto | reverse complement strand
TTCAGTAAAGTAGCAGGTTACAAAATAAATATTCGGAATTCAATGGCATTTTTATACACCAATGATGAACTTTTTGAAAGATAAATTAAGAAAACAATCTTATAATTATAATAATAGCTATTATAATTATTATAATAGCATCAAAGGCTATAAAATACCTGAGATAAATTAACCAGGGAGATAAAAGACCTGTTCTCAGAAAATTATCTCATTGAAAAATGAAATTGAAGAAGATACAAAAAAAAAAATGGGTAGGAAGAATGAACATCATTAAAATGGCCATACTCCCCAAAGCAATCTATAGATTCAATGCATTCCCTATTAAAATATCAATGGCATTTTTCAGAGAGCTAGAACAAATAATCCTAAAACTTATATGGAACCAAAAAAGACCCTGAATAGCCATTGCAATCTTTAGAAAGAAGATCAAAGTTGGAGGTATCACATGACCTGATATCAAAC
>NW_006435283.1:32214-33618 GCF_000325575.1 Pteropus alecto | reverse complement strand
TGTGTGTGTGTGTGTGTGTGTGTGTGTGCAGGATTTAAGGTTATATAGTCAGTAAGTAGCCTGACTGGGACAGTGAGCTAAGTCTGCTCACTTGTGAAACCCTGCCATGGCCTTTCCCATTCTACTAAACAGACTGAGGTGTGTGTTCTGGCAGTAAGAGATGGTCTCGACTGCAGTGGGAGGCAGACTTACAAAAAGATGAGATTGATTACTATGAGGGAGGGTCTTGAATGTCACACTAAGAAGCTGAGTTAAGTACTCATAGCCAAAAGAGTATCGTGATGAATTCATTGATTTTAAGACAGAAGGGGCATTATTATCTATGCTAGTGCATTATATTTTAAAATATTTTGTCATGAGATTGCTCAAAGGAAATCTTGCTTGGAAAGTGTAAACATTTAATGCAGATAAGAGCCTAGCTGCTGTGTTGGAGAGGGACAGAATCCCCGAGCCATCTCCGTGAACGTCTATTGTTCCACTCGTCTGCCACAACTGCCTCATACTCTAGATGAGGAAACTGAGGCCCAGATGGTGAGCAATGTAACAATGTAAACTGGGACTTCGAGGGACAATCTGAAGTAAAAGCCAATCTTCCTGATTTCCAAGAATGTGTTTGTTCTAGTTCATTAGGAATAGGAAAGATTTTCGAAGGTCTTGGGCTCCAGATGGGAGAGGTTTGGGTTAGCTCATAGCGTGGATTTGCTGAGCATCCCACCAGCTGTGTAGTTTAGTAAGAGGGCCAATACTAAGAGTGGATCTTTGGGTAATTTTGGGTAAAGGAGTCTTAGAGAACACGTAGTTTACATCCTTAATTAAAAGCAATGGTCTCTAATATATTCCCACCAAGTGACAGCCTCCTCTTAAGAATCATTAGGAGAAGTTTGCTGTTGAAGCAGTTCTTTTACATTACCGTTTAGCTGCGTTAACAATTATTTGTAGTTAGTCGAGGTCACTGTTCATTTCTTTAGTGGTATAGAGTACCAGTCAAGGACTTGCATTTCAAATGCGATTGCCTGGGTTTGTAATCCCCACTCATTTTAGATGAGATGCTTGATGTCTCCCAGCCTCAGTTACCTCATTCTTAAGAGAGGATTTGTGATAGTATCCATCTCACGCAATAAGAAAAATAGATGCAATAATACCTTGCTGGTATATAGTGAGTGCAAAATAAATGAGTTGTTTTATTATTTTTATGATTCTGTAGAATCCTTTGTTTCACCTGGAAGCATTCCTTCCCAAGAAAAAATGGAAAGAATGATTTACACTGATTCGGGATCGTGCACAGGAATGATGTCAGTTAAGATGGATATCAGTCTTCCTGGAAGAGATTTGAGGTTTTATTTTCTTTAATCAGCATACCTGGGCAATGATTAGAATCTTGGAAGCTTAGTTACTGATTGTAAC
>NW_006435283.1:2753-16282 GCF_000325575.1 Pteropus alecto | reverse complement strand
AGGCAGGGCCTGGATGTGGTCATAGTCTTCGCTGAGTGTGTGGCAGCTTTGGATGTCCCCTTTAAGTGTTTCTCTGATATTACTTCCTGGTCCACTTTATAGTCTCATCTTCCATAACTTCCTGTCTTTTAAAAGTCATTTCAAATTGGGTCTCTATCCTTGGTTTACTTGTCTTTACTCTTTAATCTTGTCACAATTTTTGGTAGGGTGATCTCATCTATCATCCAGGTTTAAGCTTAGACTTATGTTCACCAAATCTAGATATCCAGTTTGACCTGTATCCTGATTTTCACTTTGTCTATCCAGCCTATTGGATATCTCCACTTAGGCTGGATAGATATCCAACTGACTGCTGGAGGTATTCAATCAGAGATGGGGGTAATAGACATCGTGCAATGTAAAATAGATTAAGGGTCTAGAGTCGTATACACCAGGTCTAATTTTGATTTCTGGAACACTTTTTAGCTGTGTAAATATGTTATCTGTGTAATTTATTCATTCAGGTGTGCATTTGCACTTAGAAACATCAAGTTTATATATGTATGTAATTAATAATATAATTATACACATATAGATTTTAATGAATAATTATCACTGATACCATTCCATGTCAGTATATGGTGATGGTGGTAGTGGTGGTGACGGTGATGGTAGTGCTGGTAGTTTAGTGCTGTTGACCATAGAGAAAGAGCCTTGGGTCTAGAAAAAATGAGAGGAGGGCTATAGAGAGAGGGTCGGGGAGGGAGAGAGAGAAAGAGAGAAAGAAATAGGATAATACCCATAAGCTTCAGAGAGAAAGAGAGATAAGAAGAAAAGAAATCAAATAATCTCTTAGTTAACTATTTTCAGATGTATTATGCACTCCCTTTATTGATGCCTATGGGCACTTTTTTGAAACTTAAACATTTTAATTTATTTACCAATTTTTATTTCTTAGAGGCCCATTCATTTAATTTTTAAAAATTTGCTCTAAAAGATGCAAAAGTAGATCAAGCAAAACAACAATCTAACTCGTTAGATCTCGAGTACAAACTCAAGTTAATAACTCAAGCTTCCTCACCTAGAGAATCAATATTGTTTACAAATAAAGCAAACATGTATTGAATGTAAATTATTGACATACTTTAAGAGTAATAGATATGCATGTACTTATTCAATGTAATCAATTTGATTCATAATCAACACATTTTGAAAGCAATTTCTATGCTATAATTCTATGCAATAACTAAAATCTACATAGTAAATACTTAACCTAATAATAAAGATGATTCTTAGAGTTTTGTTTAATGGTTGGTCACAATGGAAAGGTGATGTGATGGGGAGTCATACCTGGTATTGGTCTGAATGGACTGAGAGGAAAGGAATTAGACATACAAAATATGAAACTCTTCCAACATATTTTACTATGAAGGGGAAGCCATTAACGGAGAAAGTAAGTTAAACTTCCCATAAGGTGGCGCTCAAGACAAATAACCTCTGCTTCGCAAAAAGCAAAAATCGGTAAGGCGAGAGGGGAGAAAGGTAACAGGTAGGGAGCCTGACTGGATACCAGCTGGATACCAGGAGGGTAGGCGGATGCGGCGTTGCGAGTTTGTGGAAATTCTCTTCTCAACGCTTTAAGGTTTCTCGGTGAAGAAGAAAGTAAAGTCACTGGTTGAAAAGAGGAAAGAGAAGGTGTTGGGGTTTTAAAGATAAAGGGAAAGGTGGAAATAGACCTCCAGCACACGCAGTCCTTTGTCACTAACAGTCCGAATTGTCCCTTATTCGCTTTAGAACGGCGAGAGAATAAATGGACTGTGGAATTGCAGCGCGGTGGTCTGATAACATCAAGATACAGGCCACGAATTTAAAGTGATAACTGTTAGTGTGGTCCCGAAGTGCCACCTACAGGATGAAGCACAACTTGGTTAAAATTCACACATTCTATTAACACAGCCACAAAATCTAGAACAAGGTGAATCTCGGAGTCGCGCTTAGTTTGTTATTTGACTTGACCGCCACCAAATGGGAAGATCGCATATGGCCCAAAGTGATCAAAGGGTTGCAGAGCGGCAAAAATGACGATTTAACCGGGTTGCCCTCATTTGGGCAGGGATGAGGCTGTGTGGCCGTTCCTTTACCTGTTTAGGAAATTGTCCTAGAAATTGATCTTTATCTGAGCTTTTACCAACATTGGCTAAGTTGTTTGTCTACAGGTGTGATAAATTTTCCATTTTTAAAAAGATGTGTTGTCAACTCTTTTTAGTAATGAGCTTTTCCTTTTCCCTCCGGGTTAAGGGTCTCTGTCTCTTTATTTTTCCCTGAAAGTTCTGAACGGTGTTGCGCTTCATGTGAGGGTTCTGTAAATGGTCTGCTTGGCACCTTCTCCAAACAGATTTGAAAACATCTTAAATCTGGCAGCAAGCCACAAGGGTAAGCTGCTGCTTCTACCCCAGGAGCACTTTGTGGAGCATCATCTACTCTGATTTTTTTTTTTTTTTTAAATCTCTCCACTTACATAACTTTTAAAAATTAAGTTTATTGGGGTGACATTGGTTAATAAAATTAAATAGGTTTCAAATGTACAATTCAATAATATGTCATATGTACATGACATTGTGTGTTCTCCAGCCAAAGTTAAATCCCCTTCCATCACCATATATTTGACTCCTTTTCCCTTATCTACTTCCTCCCTCCTTTCTTCCCCTCTGGTAACCACTGAACTGTTGGCTGTGTCTATGAGTTTTTGTTTGTTCTGTTCATTTGTTGCTTTCATTTTTATATCCCACATACGAGTGAAAGCATATGGTTCTCCACCCTTCCTTTCTGACTTATTTCACTTAGCATGATTATCAAGATCCATCCATGTCGTCACAACTATCTATCCTGATTTTATCCAAATGTGTGTTGCTAACTCTTTCTGTAATTAGCAAGATTCTTCCACGTTATTGTACCTACGATTGTAAACGTGGTTCAAATCAGTTTTCATGGGCTAGATTGTACAAGTCACTTGTTTTTCACTTTTTTTCCACCTAGATCATGTTACAATTCTAAGGCCATAGGGCTGGCTCACTTTGCTTCTATTTTTGTGAGTGACAGTTTGATTTTTGTGGATGACATTTTGAATCTCAGAAAGCAAGACAATTACTAAAGTTGATAGATATCTGACAATGCAGAATTATTACATTATAGAGCTATTCCTTAAAATCTACTGGTTCCTTCCTTAAGATAAGGACATTTTTGATGCATTTCCGATATTTTTCGTAGTCCAAGAGGCTTTAAAAATTACAACACTCTCAGTTTTTAGCCTGGTTTGGAGCCAGCACATTTAACTTTCATAGGATTTAGGAAGGAGGCTGTGGCTATATCAAGTGAACATTTATATTTGGGTTTTTAATATTTGGTATATGGATGGGAAAGAATTTAGATGGAAATTCTCTTATTTGTGACAAAACTCACATTTTACAATAAGGAAAAATAAATTAATGTTAACTTTTGCTGACATAAAAATCACATTATTTGTACTTCCATGTATATTTACCACTTCTGGCGGCCTTCATTCCTTTTAGAAGATCTAGATTTCCATTTGCTATTATTTATCTTCTCCCTAAAGGACTTCCTTAACCTTTCTTGTAGCGAAGTCTGATGTTGATGAATTCTTTGACTTTTGTATAGTACGCCTGAAAGTCTTTACATCACTTGTGTGTTTGAAAGATATGTTTGATGAGCAGTAAATTCTAGTTTGACAAATTTTGGTTGAGTACTTTAAAGATGTCGCTCCATTGTCTTCTGGTTTCCATGGTTTCTGGTGAGAAGTCTGCTCTAATTTTTATCTTTATTCCTCTGTACACAAAATGTCTCTTCTCTTTGGCTGTTTTTTTTTTTTTTAACATTTTTTCTTTCTCACTACTTTTGATCAATTGATTATGATGTCTCTTTTATTGTAATTTTTTCCATGATTTTTTTTTTTTTTTTTTTTTTTGTGCTTGGGGTTTGTTAGATTCTTGGCTCTGTGGATTTACAATTTGTATTAAATTTGGAAAAAATTGGCCATTATTTCTTTAAATATATTTTTATCTGTCCTTTCCTCTATTCTATTCTTTGGGGATTCCCATTACTCTTATGTTAGGCTTTTTGAAAATTTTCCGTTGCTTACTGATGTTCTGTATATTTGTTTTTCAGTGTCCCTCCCCTCTTTTTAGTTAGTTTCTATAGCTATATCTTCAAGCTTACTAATCTTTTCTGCTGCAGTGCCCAATCTTCTGGTTAATCTACCACCCAGTGTGTTTTTCACCTTAGTTATTGTATTTTTCATCATAAGAATTTTAAGTTGAAAAGTTTTATATTTTCCATGTCTCTACTTGCTATATTCCACCTTGTCTGTACCTTCTTAAAAATATGTAATATAGTTATAATAATCATTTTAATGTACTCATTTAGCAATTCTTTAAGTATTGTCATTTGTCGTGTTAGTTTAAAATGATTGTTTTCCCCACCATATTTTGGATTAGATTTTGTGTATTCTTTGCATGTTTTGTAATTTTGCATGTTTTTATGTTAGACATTATGAATTTTACTTTGGTTGCTGGATATTTTGCGTTTCTATAACTATTGAGTTTCGTTCAATGAGAATAGAGCAGTGTTTACGGTTAACTCTTCCTCACTACTGAGGCAATGCTTTTCTGAACATTCTATGTGGTGCCCTGTTAATTATGAGGTTTTCTATTCTGGTGAATGGGAAATCCAAACTATTCTAGGTTCCATGCGAGTTCCACGGGTTACTTCCTTTAATATCACTAATGCTGCCTGATAGCCTAATAACACTCAACACCCAGAAGGTCAAATCTCCACAAGGTAACCTACACAATAAAGAGTTGCCCAGCAATGTCATTTATCATACACTTTTTAACTAGACCAATTTATTCATATAGAAAAATAAATATGCAAAACATGGGCAGGTAACTTTGGACAAAAAACAAGAGAAAGGCCTACCAGATATTAAGTGATAGCACAAAGCTACAATAATTATAAAAATGTGACATTAGCAATAGAATATGTGTATCAGTGAAACTGAATATACACCCTGACATAGAACATAGTAGGTATATTTTGGAATAAGGTTTAAGGTAGTATCTCAAATTACTGGAAAATAGAAATTACTCAAAAAAGTTGTTGGGAAAGTGTGTAACTACCTGGAAAAATATTCTTTATATAATGATAAATAAAAAGAAGAAAAATAAAAATGTCAGTGAAGTGGAGGAAACTGCAGTAGAAACTGCTTGTCTAATAATGATGCAAGAGCAGTTGGAAGTGAGGTTTCATAACAATATTAAGCAGAAAGGAAAGTTAAGAACTGAAGACAAATGAGAAGGAAAAAAAGACAGTAAAGTGATAATTTTCTTGACATTGTGATAAGAAGAGAGGGACCAGTGCTTCTAGTTATAGAGTATTTGTGAAAAGACATGAATGATCGAGAGATTCCAGCCTCACATTTCCAGAAAAACTCAGCTTCCTGTCATCCAATGTGTTTGAGAATTTAACTGTTCATGGATACCTTTTGTGCCTCAGGCGTATCAAAACAAGATTATGGGGCAAGATTATGGATTTAACTGTTCATGGATACCTTTTGTGCCTCAGGCGTATCAAAACAAGATTATGGGGCAAGATTATGGATTTAACTGTTCATGGATACCTTTTGTGCCTCAGGCGTATCAAAACAAGATTATGGGGCAGGGTGGTGATTGGAATAGCAGTCATGTGTGGCAGCTGCTGCTCTGAGTTAGGATTCCAATAAGTTTATTGGGATTGGATTTAGAATTCAGAGAAAGATGCAATTAGGGAAGTTCTGGGAATCTGAGCCTCTTTTTGAGGTGTTTTATGTGTTGACATTCTATAAGCAAGTTGAGGCATATGTACGTATATATTTTTGCAAGAGTAAAGTGCTCCAGTGGTAGCAACAGCCCTGAAAGCTGTATTAAATAGCTCACAGATAATAAGATTTCAAATAATAAAATAGGAAATTAAGATTTCAAATAATAAATTAGGAAAACAGATTAATAGTTAATGTAAATATTAGGAGAGCATAATATCTATATAAGATATTGGGAAAATTGGTATAGACTTTTTGAACCAAGAAATACTTTTAAAAATTTAAATAATTTTAAGTCAAGGAGAATAATAGTGATTAAAATATGTAAAAATTCTAATCTTCATATGAAGATTTGATTTTTAGCCTTTATAACAGTAATAAAAATGACTTTTAATAACTTTAATTCACTTTAAAATATTTAATTCATTTGGATAAGAGAACCCCCCCTCAAAAAAACTAGTCTTTGTAAATTCTTCACACTGAATAGTGAGACATCGAAGAAACAAAACAAAACAGAATGTCCATTGTGCCTTCTCAAAATAACACCAAGAGGAAAATTCCCAAAATATACAATAGCATACATGGTAAATTATATTTACAAAAGAATCACGCATAATAAATAATACAAACAGTATTAAAAAAAGTTAGAAAAAATCAGTTAAGGGCATTGATAAAGTTTACATTCAGGCAGCTAATTTGGACAACTTTGACAACTGGGATTTGAGAAGAAGCACTCACGTTTGTGATGAATGGCATTGCCCTCCATTCCAAGAACCCATAGAACCTGATGTTACAGTTTGCCAAAGCTGATGACAAAATGACCACGAGCAAACTAATGATGACTCCAAATTCAGGTCATATTTCATTATGGATTCCTATGACCTAATGAGGGGACATCCGATTCCATGTTCACAGAGGTTAGGGCTCCACAAAATGTTCTCCAGAGAGCTGTTGCCAGATATCACTCATGGGGAGTTAACTTTACACCATTGATCTTACTGTGACCTCTCTACATACTCAGGTATGCTAGCACTCTCTCTGATGCCACATATCAAGAATAGAAATCTTGGCAATTGTTAGTTCTTCAGCCTCGTCGCAGTAGCTGATAACTATAGGTCCATTCCTGTTGTAGCATGCCCTACTGGGAAGCAATAGAAAGAGATAATTTTGGAAATCTTTGGGTACTAGAAGCCATATCTAGAGAATCCACCATGCCCAGGTGGTTCTAGGAAGAGCTATTTTCCTTCCCTCCAAAGACTGTGTATTTTTAACTTGAACTGTATCCTGCATCTTAACTTTTCTTTCTCTTCTTCCTCTTTTCTGTCCTATCCCGGAAACTTTCTTCAACATCTCATTGAAAGAACTCACCAAGATGCAATGGTCATCATTCTCTACAAACGTTTGAGCCAAACCAAAAGTAAAAATATCTTTTAAAGAAAAATTTTACATACTTTAAGGATTGTGTGTCTATATCTGTGTGTAAGTTCACACAATCAATTAAACATTATAGAATTCTGAAAGCCCTATCATATAATTAGTTTGAGGCAAGCAAAAAATACAGGATTCCATTATTCTTTGTCAATGAGGTATGTTAGGTTAAAAAATGAATGAAGGAAAAGTCATGCAATTTCATTTTGCTTTGTGATCTTATTTGTGCTTGTTCCTGAGGTGATTTACTGTCAGTTGCTGCTATGGTTGTCATGTCTGTGTTCACTTTTTGGAAAAGAGATTAAGATTATAATTATCGCTAGTATAAGAATGTCAATCTGCTTAATGTTTCATAGCCAGAAGAAGAAGTGAAAAAATAAAACAAGGAGATATTCTAAGTCATACCCAGAATATTTACCAATATTTGAGAGTAAATATTCGGATATTAACACTGAATCTGAAGGCCATGACTAATCTGTAATAGCACCATTATGCAGATTGGACATGATGGTGACCTGTGCAGTTGCATCTCTGACAGGCAGAGATGTCATAAATGAGACCGATGTAGGCGTTTATCATCTCAGCCTTTCTGTTGCGGAAGTCTAGGTTGATAAATAATGTTGATTGAACATCAAAGATGAAGCCGAACTTCGGAGCATTCTTTTTCCAAGTCCTCTGCAAGATACTCAAATTTGAGAAATAACTGTCCACGCATTCAAAAGGTATACTTAGGTGCCATGTATGTAAGCAATAGAAACCTCAATGGGACACACAAGTCTTGAATGTGAAGATGGCGCTGTGCCCAGTCTCTGAATGACGGGAAGGGCCAGAAGAGTGATCTCAGGAAGATGTCATGTGTGAAGGCAGAGAGCTGGCGTGAACTCATGGATGGGGAGGAAAGAGAGAGGCCTCAGTCACAGTTCACGACTGGGCAGGGCCCTGGAGACAGAGACACCATTCAAGGTGGCTGACGTAATGTCTTCAGAGAATCTTTTCCTATGTTGGGGGAATTGGGGTCTGCTTGTAAGGGCCATTTTCAGTAGCTCAGTAGTAGGATTCATTGCCAGAGCTTCTTGCCAAGAAACCATTGGTTAATAGAAGAAGTTATCTCCGGGGAGTTAATAAACAACAGTGCCTATTAGTGTGGAAGTGGTTTTGGCACCAAGCATTTTGAATAATTAAAGCATTGCCTCAGCCTTGGAGACCAAGAGACCATGTTGGAAGGAGATATTGACCACAGTTTGCCATGAACCTCAAGGGATGAACTTTTCCCTTCTCTGCCTCGTGAGCCAAAGGTGGGGGCTGGAGTCCAAGGCATCTGTAACTAAGGCTGGTCTAAAGAATATGTCATTGTTATTACCTCAATAAAGCTCATGATCCCAAGAAATTACACCTTGGAGAAATACTTTGAATATGCATGTAAAAGTCTATACATCAGCAAATAAATCATACTGGATTTTTTAAATTGAAGACTTTATTATTTATTTATTTGTTTGTTTGTTTATTTTTAGCAGGTTTTGGTTTAGCAGCAAAATTGAGAGGAAGATATGGAGATTTATTGAATAACCCCTGTCTCCACACATTCACAGCTTCCCTCCCACCAACGTCCCCCAGCAGAATGGTACATTTGTTGCACTTGGCGAAACAGCATTGATACATCATAATCACCCAAAGTCCATAGTTTACCTTGGAGTTTTCTCTTGATGTACTTTCTATGGGTTTGGACAAATGTCTAACAACATGCATCCATAATTATAGTATCCTATAAAGTGTTTTCACTGTCCTAAAAATACTCTATGCTCCACTTATTCATCTATACCCACTCCCATCTACATATTGACTTTTTAAGTTGTAAAATAGGATGAAGGTAAATCTTTCATTAGGCCACATTTTTGAGTTCTTCATTCTTAAGGAAGTTTTTATAGGCTAAAGTACCTGCAAACAATTTTCCACTAGAAGGTACCAGGTCCACTAGGACTGAAGATTCTGGAAGTTCATCTATTTATAGAGCTCTGTAACAAATCAAATAAATAAAGATGATGCAACTCATTATCAGTTTCCAAACAGAAGATTTTATTTTACTTGGCTAATTTTTGGAGCCTAGGCTAAATTCTGGAAAACTGAGAACTTTGTGATATCATGCAATACTCTAAGATCCTTTATTATCATGCCTGTCCTAACCTCTGCAAGTCACCTTTAATTAATATAGGTATGTAGGAGTAGATGGAAATATTTTTATAAATATGCTTTTCATTAATAGAAGTATAATCATAAACCTCAAATCTAACTTTCTAGATCAAATTTTAATAATGTTTAATAATTAAGGGAAGTCTTTCTGGTTCAAAGAAACTCTATTCTCTTTAAAGACCACACATCTATTTTAGTGTTCAAAAATTTTTACTCCAAATATGACAGCTAAACTGGCTAAGAATTGAAACTCTGGTTTCAGGCCTCACACTGCCTTCCCTGGATTGCGCTTGAAAATAAAATACAAGAACTAAGAAACAGTTTGTCTCCTAATGGATAAAAGGGCAACTTGAGGCACCGTGAGGGGAGCAGAGTGGTTTCTTGGTAATTCAATTCCTCTTTTACCAAAGACACTGTTGTTTCTTCTTTCTGTTCTCTGTCATCCAGTCATTTGAATTTTCCTTATTCCCAAATATTTTTGGTCATCCTGAGGCACCTAATAGCTCTAAATCTTTGTTTGTATTTGGTTACTGAGTGTGAGGAGGGGCTAACTTCCCCTTCTGTAGGCTAACTGGATAAACCCAAAGTTAAATTTACTACATCATCTGGAATGTTTCTGATTAGTGAAGGAAGGGAAACGTTGGGGAACTTAGAGGGGTGTCATATTACAAAATAATCCAACATGATTTAAAAATATATTTCCATATGTCTTATGACTACATTATTCCTACTTCTTCTGAGAAAAAGAACAGAAAAAAAGAATAATATTTTTTTAAAAGTTTACTGTTACTATAGTAAATAAATAGAATGAAAACGAGCTTTGGAATAAAAAAAATCCTTTGAACTCAACCAATGTTTTATGAACACCAGGTATATGAAAAGCTAGCATTGTGTGGGGAGAGAATGTACCTCATGTCCTAAGGTTTGTTGAAGTTTTTTGAGATGACAGAGGGTAGATCACAGATGCTTTCCATGTATGGCAGCCGAGCGAGATAAGTCCTCATTATGGGTATTAAAAGTTGGAAGAGATTATGCTTGGTTAGAAATTAGAGAAAATGTTAATAAAGATAGTGACCCTGACATAGCTTCTGAGGAATGCCACCTATCTATCTCCAAGTGACAGCTTTATATAGTGTCGTGTATCACAGTATAGAATTACCACCCTTTACATGTTGCTAACATGATAAGACTATAACTTGCGGTTGACACATATCTGACATTTAGTTCGAAAAGCTGAATAACTACTTCTAATGGAAAGTTCAGGGGAAACATGACAATGTAGAGGTTAAAAACTATACAATGAAGGTGAAAGGTAATGTGTCACATATGTGTGAGGGAGTTTACATCATTCTTTAATTGAGACTTTTGAGAGATAAAGAATCTTGGTACAATCTATTAACTTTTCCTCAGAGAATGGTACATTTTGCATTTAATAAAATGGGATTCTCCCAAGGATAGACATCTAGTCTAACTGAATCAGAGAGAATTGGGTAGGTTAAGAGTGAGTCCTTAAAGAAAGCAACAATTCTCACTGTGGCCTCTGCAATAAAATCGATTTTAGGAAGGAAAGATCCGCCCAACACTCTGTGTCCCACCTTCACGTATTCTTCAGCTTCTTCCATCTGCTTTTCTTTCAGCTCTTCTCCGTTACCTCCCAAAGAGACAAATTGCCTGTTTATTATTGTTTTGACAAATTTAGCCGTTTTAAAGTTGACTGAACTTGTTTGAGAAGTTGAGGTAAGTACAGCAATTATTAGAAGATGTGCTAGTGTGGTTTTTTGTCTTCAGATCATTGTTACTCGGTGTGTGTGTGCGTATGTGTGTGTGTGTGTGTGTGTGTGTGTTTGTATGTGTACGATTCCTTTCAGAACACAATGACAAATGATGTTAACACACCTCTGGAAAAAGTGGACATGTGGTCATTCACAGAGACACACAAAAATGCGCATCGATATCAGAAGGATATGAAAAATTTCAGGGCTCTCTTTGCATTCTTTAAAGGCTAAGGATTCATGTAAAAATGTCAAATGCTTAAGATAATCATTTCTGTGAGTGTCAGAGTTTCAAAATCTTCCATGGTCATGTGGTGCTATTTAGAGTGCAACATCTTTTACACCAGGTTGTGGAGCTGATTTACTAAGTTATTTAAATATGATCTCAGGTTTTTCCCCCTGGATTTATAAATTGGGAACATGTTTGTCTGTCTACCATGCATAGTATATGGAAGGCTCCAGTAGATTAATGATGTGAATGTGTTTAGTAACCGGTCTAGTTCTAAAACAATCAGATAAATGTGATATTTTAAGAGGTAATAGAGAAAGTTCAGTTTTTAAATATTTTATTAAATTCATTGGAGTGACATTGGTAAATAATACTATATATGTATTTTTATACACATATATATTTCAAGTACACAATTCAATAATAAAACACTCTAAGCACCTATATTGAACAAAGCATTGGGTTTGGGTCTATCGAGAATAAAATCCTGAGAACAGGTAGTGTTCAAGATTCCTATTCCAAAAATGAAGCTAAAAGAAACACACATACAACTAAATTTAAGCTAGTATGTAATATTATAAGAAAAGCTACAAAGGAAAGTTTTAGAAAAGGGGAGAAAAAATTCGTTTATCACAAAGCAATCGCTAAAGGCTGACAGGGGAGACTTGTGTTTGAAGAATGCTGTTAGGAACATGTAACATTCACAAGCTTGTCTGAGACCTATAAAGACCCTATGATGTGGTCATGACAAATTCAGGAACACAGAGATGAGATGACATATTAAGAAACCACAGCTAAAATGAGGAATGTTTATTTTTCTGAAAATATTTCATAGAATCACCTATCGCACCATGAATTAATTCCTTTATTTTTTGCAGATAAACCATTGCACACTCACTCCTTCTCCTCATTCATGAAATCATGCAGCTGAATAATAATGTGACTGAGTTCATTCTGCTTGGGTTGACCCAGGATCCTCTTAGGAAGAAAATAGTGTTCATCATTTATTTGCTTTTCTATTTGGGGACATTGCTGGGTAACTTTCTGATTATTACCACTATCAAGATTAGTCAGACACTTGAGAGTCCAATGTACTTCTTCCTTTTCCATTTATCCTTATCTGAAACCTGCTTCTCTACTTCCATAGCACCTAGAATGATTGTGGATGCCCTTTTGAAGAATGCCACTATCTCTTTCAGTGAGTGCATAGTCCAAGTGTTTTCATTCCACTTCTTTGGCTGCCTGGAGATCTTCATCCTGATCCTCATGGCCCTTGATCGCTACGTGGCCATCTGTAAGCCCCTGCATTACATGACCATCATGAGCCGACGGGTCTGTGGTATGTTGGTGGCTGTGGCCTGGGTGGGGGCCTGCGTGCATTCTTTAGCTCAGATTTTTCTGGCCTTGAGTTTACCCTTCTGTGGTCCTAATGTAATTGATCACTATTTTTGTGACTTGCAGCCTTTGTTGCAACTTGCTTGTGCAAACACCTACATAATCAATCTACTCTTGGTGTCCAACAGTGGGGCCGTCTGTTCACTGAGTTTTGTCATCTTGATGTTCTCCTATGTTGTCATTTTGTATTCTCTGAGAAACCACAGTGCTGAAGGGAGGAGAAAAGCCCTCTTAACGTGCACCTCCCACATCATCGTGGTCATCTTGTTGTTTGGTCCTTGTACATTTATATACACACGCCCTGCAACCACTTTCTCCATGGATAAGTTTATAGCTGTGTTTTATACCCTTGGAACACCTTTGCTGAACCCTCTGATTTATACGCTGAGGAACGCAGAAGTGAAGAGTGCCATGAAGAAGTTATGGAGCAAGAATTCGATCTCAGATGACAGATAATAAATGGAAGTTCAAAAATTTTCGTCTTAGTTTGGATTAATCTAGAAGATGTCCATAGAGGATATTACCTTTTAATTTTTTTTTTTTATTGTGGAGTTACTATAATCTTAACTCGGGGCATAAGAATTAGTTTCATCAGGAAAATAAGCAATGGGAACATAAACACCGGGTAGTGTTGAGTCAGTTTTCTGTAGAAAAAGAAACAGTACCAGAC
>NW_006435283.1:0-2697 GCF_000325575.1 Pteropus alecto | reverse complement strand
TCTTGAAGTACACTTTATGTACTTATATCCACAGATAAAAGTTTTTCCATCCATTTGGTTCATTTATTGGGCACTGCAGTTTCGTGATGTCTAATCTTGGACTTTTCAAGTTGGTGGTTCTTTTTGACTCACCAAAAATCACTAGATTCAAATAATAGTAGGGTCTTCATGTTTTAAGGGACAATGTATACAATCAAGGTAATTTCCCTTATATTTTTTGAGATTAAATTTTGCATTCTTCTCATGTTTACCTAGATCCTTCTAGAACAGTAACAGAATACGGAGAGAAAATTCATCCTTCTAACAGAGTCTTTTTGTGTTCGGAAGGCTTCGACTACTGTGGTTGTACTCATTATTCCTTTTTAAAAATTATCTTTTTCTCCCAAAATAATCCCTTCAAATTGTGGGGAAGTATTAAGCTTTCTCTTGAATCATAACAATTGTAATAATTTATTTATAATATTGAATTATTATGATTATGGCATACATGGCTCAAATTAAGGTGGATAGATTTATGTGGGCTAGAAATAAGAGTAGTTGATAGTAGAAAATATAAAAATAATAACTAATTAAAGAAAACATGTTAAAACTCACAGGATAATTTTCAAGCTTTGAAACAGAAATAGTTACATCGCAAGTCTGAATTATTTTAGTAAGTTTTAAGAATCCGGTAAAGAGAGTAACTTGAGAGAGACTGAGATATTTGAATGAAAAATGTATTAAAGCAATGGAGATGGCTTTTGTCACCCTCTGTTAATACCACAGTCTCTAACTAACATGATCACTAAGAATCTTTCTGATTTCAATTTTTTTTACTTGTATTTGTATCTACATAGAAAAGTCAATATGAGTACTTTTTTAAATTTGAAACTTCTATTTCTACTTATAAATTACTAAATTATATTAAGATGACTCAGTTTGTATGAAATGTATCATACCAGGGACTTTAAAATTTCTTTAGTTTGAGAAAAAGTTAATCTATTTCTCTGTGCAGAAATGGAAACCTGTGAATTCCACAGTGAATCTGGTGATATATATACATTACTCTTTTTTATTTTTTTCGCAATTCTGTGAATTTCAAGGTTAATCCATCTGAAACAGTTTTCCACTGATCACAGCTGCTACAGTTTGATTCTTCTCTTGCAAGTTTGTACCGGAGTAGGTTCCAGTTGGTAGGGTTTTAGTTGTCTTCTGTTTCAAGACAAGAAAATATGAAAAAGGGTACATTTTGGATTCAATTTAAGTGCCTCTCCATATACACTTACTCTAATATGTTTTATAAACATGCTTTATTAATTTTTAAAAATTTTCCTTTATTTTATTAAATATATTGGTATGACATAGGTTAATAGAACTGCACAGGTTTCAAATGTAAAATTCAATACGTCATATGTATATTGCATTCTGTGTTCGCCATACAAAGTTAAATGTCCTTCCATTACCATGTATTTGACCCCAGAAATCCCATGGCTACTGTCACCACATATCTGGCAGACAGAGATTGTGAGTTTTTTCTGGTTTAGAATTTTATAATAAAGATGGTAAAACTGCAAAGATAACACTGAAGGTGCAACCTCACCAGGATTTTTTTTGTTGAAGTCAGTGTTCTGGCAGAGAAAGAGTCAGGTTCTGAGATCTAAAATAAGCACCTTTACGTGGGGATGGGTAAGAATCATGAAGTTACAAATGATCTCGCATCCTCTTGGTTGTCCTAAGTAGCTTCCTCTTCTTTGAAAGAGAGGAAGAAACAGACTTCCCTAGACACCGCACTATCACCTCATTTGAAGAAGTTGTCATGCAATATTTGTCCTCCTCATGAGCTTCCTCCTACGCCCTTATTGCTGCCAAACAGCTAACCAGGGGCGAGCTGCAGGAAAGTTCAAGCAAGAAAGTCCAATCTCGTTCTTGGAGGAAAGAACACACGTGAAGGAATTGCAGGACTTGGCTGCTGTGTACAAGTGTGCACCAGGGAAGCACTTTACTGTGAGAATGAGTTTTACAGGTGTGGCAAAATATAAGCCTGGAGTGCGGTCTATGCCAATGGGGACTCTTTCTGTAGACCCAAATCATTGCAGATGCCTCATCGAATATGTTGTTTGCTTTATTCACAGACTAGTTGTTAGATTTGTGGAATGAACTATAAGACAGAGCTACTAAGAGCATGATACCTAAATGTCAAATTTTTTTTATCTGAAGCATTGGCAATATCTTAAATTTTATGCTATTCTTAGGTGTGATAGCTTAGGAGTGAATATATATTTAAACTTAATTCATAGCTAAAGGGTTCTAAAGTAAATTGTGTGAAGAAATTAGATCCCAAAGTTTCTAGTTGGGGATTTTTTGATGTGATCAGCAGGTCCATATTCAAGTGGCGATTAAAAAAGGCCAACTAAAAAAATTGTGTGTTTTTCTAGCATATTTCTTGAGAAAGATGTTACTTTAGAACCATCTTTATTCCAAGTGTTCTTCGACACTTCTCTACATGCATTAGAGAATGGTGTAACTTCCTTCACTGATATAATGCTGTTCTCAGTGCAGCTTTAAGAAAACATAAATTTCTTATTTTTAATGGCATTCATATTACAACATAATGTATCAGATGGGTTGTTGTACACCTAAACTTTACCAAATATTCTATTTCAAATATATGTCAATGAAAAAATATAGTTTCTTTTTAAAAAGGCTACCTTGAAAATA
>NW_006435282.1:0-553 GCF_000325575.1 Pteropus alecto | reverse complement strand
ACTATGGAAAACAGTATAGAGGTTTCTCAAAAAACCAAAAATTGATCTACCCTATGAATCAGCAATCTCTCTACTGGGTATTTACCCCAAAGACTTGAAAACTCATATCTGAAAAAAATATTTGCACACTGATGTTCATAGTAGCATTATTCACATTGGCCAAGACGTGGAAGAGACCGAAGTGTCCTACAATAAACAATTGGATAAAGAAGCTGTGGTAAATATATACAATGGAATATTACTCAGAAATGAAATACTGCCATTTGTGACAATATGGATGGACTTCGAGATAATGATGCTAAGTGAAATGAGCCAGACAGTAAAAGTTGAAAACCACTTGATATGACTTATATGTGGGATATAAACCTAAAAGCAACAAACAGGACAAACAGAGACTCATGGACATGGACAATAGACTAGTGGTTACCAGAGGGTAGCAGGGAGGGAGAAGGTAGTTGGGGTAAAGGGGTCAAATATGTGGTGACAGAAAGAAATTTAACTATGGGAGGTGAACAAGCAATGTCACCATATAAATAAATAAATAAATAAATAA
>NW_006435281.1:0-486 GCF_000325575.1 Pteropus alecto | reverse complement strand
TTATATGGGCAAATAATTTTCGACAAAAATGCCAATTATCTACAGTGGAGAAAGGAAAGCTTCTTCAATAAGTGGTGCTAGGGAAACTGGAAATCCACCTGCAAAAGAATGAAACTAGACTGTTGTTTATCACCACACACGAAAATTAACTCAAAGTGGATTAAGAACTTCAATATAAGACCTGAAACAATAAAATGCTTAGAAGAAAGCATAGGAACTAAACTCAAGGACCTTGGGCCTAAAGAAGATTTTATGAATTTGACCTCAAAGGCAAGGGAAGTAAGAGCAAAATTAAATAAATGGGACTACATCTAACTAAAAAGCTTCTGCTAAGCAAAAGAAACCATCAACAAAGTAAGGAGACAACCATCCAAATGGGAAAATATATTTGCAAGCAACACCTCCAGTATGGGCCTAACATCCAAAATATACAAAGAACTTGTACAACTCTATAACAACAACAAAAAAACAAACAATCCAATCAAA
>NW_006435280.1:0-387 GCF_000325575.1 Pteropus alecto | reverse complement strand
ATCCCATTGGCATTTTTTAAAGAAATAGAATAAAATTTATCCGATTTGTACAGAAGCACAAAAGACCATGAATTACCAAAACCATCCTGAGAAAAAAACGAGGCTGGAGGCATCACTCTGCCCAACTTCAAATTATACTACAAAGCGACAGTAATCAAAACGGCATGGTGTTGGCAGCAAATCAACCACACAGACCAGTGGAACAGAATTGAGAGTCCAATTGTAAACCCATATTCATAGCTGCAAATAATTTTTGAAAGAAAGACAAAATCATACAGTGGAGAAAGGAAAGCCTCTTCAATAAATAGTTATGGGAAAACTGGAAAACCATATGCAAAAGAATGAAACTGGAATGTTGTCTAACACCACACACCAAAATTAACTCAA
>NW_006435279.1:0-264 GCF_000325575.1 Pteropus alecto | reverse complement strand
CAGACAGACAAGGTGCGTTTTCATTTTAGTCTGCAATAGAAAAGAAATTAGAGCCATGTTGAAAAAGTCAGGGTTGTCCCCGTGGGTAGCTGAGAACTTTGAGAGGAAAGCACTGCTCCTGACAGGATGCCCCTTCCCACCTCCCTCTGCACCTGCTGCTGGGCTGGTCTGTATGCTATACTTTGTGTGACCTCAGCGCCCCCTTGTGACCTGTTCGGCCCCTGTAGCACCCCCTCCTGTCTCCCTTGGGGAGGTTTGTGTCTG
>NW_006435278.1:0-1518 GCF_000325575.1 Pteropus alecto | reverse complement strand
CTACTCTTATTTCTAGCCCACATAAATCTATCCACCTTAATTTGAGCCATGTATGCCATAATCATAATAATTCAATATTATAAATAAATTATTACAATTGTTATGATTCAAGAGAAAGCTTAATACTTCCCCACAATTTGAAGGGATTATTTTGGGAGAAAAAGATAATTTTTAAAAAGGAATAATGAGTACAACCACAGTAGTCGAAGCCTTCCGAACACAAAAAGACTCTGTTAGAAGGATGAATTTTCTCTCCGTATTCTGTTACTGTTCTAGAAGGATCTAGGTAAACATGAGAAGAATGCAAAATTTAATCTCAAAAAATATAAGGGAAATTACCTTGATTGTATACATTGTCCCTTAAAACATGAAGACCCTACTATTATTTGAATCTAGTGATTTTTGGTGAGTCAAAAAGAACCACCAACTTGAAAAGTCCAAGATTAGACATCACGAAACTGCAGTGCCCAATAAATGAACCAAATGGATGGAAAAACTTTTATCTGTGGATATAAGTACATAAAGTGTACTTACTAAGAGAACACCAGAAGTCACTATGAAGAAGGGCAGTGAGAACACCAGATCGAAACCACCATGATAATACGCTAGGAAGAGAGGCTGAGACATAGCAAAGAATATCAGTAGCTGTTTGAATCTGGTGCTGTATCTTTTCTACATAAAACTGACTCAACACCACCCAGTGTTTATGTTCCCATTGCTTATTTTCCTGATGAAAATAATTCTTATGCCCCGAGTTAAGATTATAGAAACTCCACAATAAAAAGATAATAAAAAATTAAAAAATTTTTAAAAAAAGGTAATATCCTCTATGGACATCTACTAGATTAATCAAAAACTAAGAAGAAAATTTTTGTACTTCCATTTATTTGCTGTCATCTATGATCAAATTCTTGCTCCATAACTTCTTCATGGCACTTTTCACTTCTGCGTTCCTCAGCGTATAAATCAGAGGGTTGAGCAAAGGTGTTCCAAGGGTATAAAACACAGCTATCATCTTATCCATGGAGAAAGTGGTTGCAGGACGTGTGTATATAAATATGCAAGGACCAAAGAACAAAATGACCACGATGATGTGGGAGATACAGGTGGAGAGGGCTTTTCTCCTCCCTTCAGCACTGTGGTTTCTCAGAGAATGCAAAATGACAACATAGGAGAACATCAGGATAACAAAACTCACTGTACAGATGGCCCCACTGTTGGACGCCAAGAGTAGATTGATTATGTAGGTGTTTGCACAAGCAAGTTGCAACAAAGGCTGCAAGTCACAAAAATAGTGATCAATTACATTGGGACCACAGAAGGGTAAACTCAAGGCCAGAAAAATCTGAGCTAAAGAATGCACGCAGGCCCCTACCCAAGCCACAATCACCAACATACCACAGACTCTTCGGTTCATGATGGTCATGTAATGCAGAGGCTTACAGATGGCTACGTAGCGATCAAGGGCCATTAGGATCAGGACGAAGATCTCCAGGCAGCCAAAGAAGTGGAATGAAA
>NW_006435277.1:0-529 GCF_000325575.1 Pteropus alecto | reverse complement strand
CTCCCAGAAAATAAAACTCCAGGACCAGATGGCTTTATTGGTAAAATCTGCCAAACCGAGACAGGCAATAGTTTCTAACTCTTTCTATAAGGCCAATGTTATCCTAAAACTAAAATCTGGCAAGGATAACCCGCAAAAAGAAAACTATAATTTCTCCGATTAATACAGATGCAAAAATCCTAAAGGAAATACTGAAGATTGAATACAATACACTAAAAAGATTATACAACACAATCAAACAGACTTCATTCCAGGGGTTCAATGGTGGTTCCACATGCACAAATTAATCAATGGAATAGACCACATAAACACAATATGGGATAAAATCATATGATCATAGCAATGGATGTAGAAAAACCATTTGACAAGGTTCAGCATACATTTATGTTAGTTCTATTTTAATTAGTAATTTTTAATTTTTAAAGAACTTCCATACTTTTTCTTGTAATGTCTGTAACAATGTTTATTCCCACTAACAGTGCACATGGGTTCCGTTTTCTCCATATCCTTGCCAACGCTTGTCTTTTCT
>NW_006435276.1:0-718 GCF_000325575.1 Pteropus alecto | reverse complement strand
TGAGGTCAAATTCATAAAATCCTTTCTAAATCCAAAGTCCATAAGTTTAGTACCCATGTTTGTTTCCATGCAATTTATTGTTTCAGGTCTTATATTTAGTCTTTGATCCTCTTTGAGTTAATTTTGGTGTACGGTGACAGATAGCAATCTAGTTTCATTCTTTTGCCTGTGGTTTTCCAATTTTCCCAGCACCATTTATTGAAGAGGCTTTTCTTTCTACATTGTTTGTTTCTGGCTTTTTTATTGAAAATTATTTGCCCGTATGTATGAGAGATTATTTCTGGACTTTAAGTTCTGTTCTATTGGTCTGTATGTCTGTTTTTCTGCCAATATCATGTTGTTTTGATTATTGTCACTTTGTAGTATAATTTGAAGTCAGGCAGTGTGATACCTCCTGCCTTGTTCTTTTTTCTTGGGATTGCTTTGACTATTCAGAGTCTTTTGTGATTTCTTGCAAATCTGATGATTCTTTGTTCTATTTCTTTTAAAAAAAAAAAAGCCTTTGGATTTTTGATAGAGATTGCATTAAATCTGTGTATTGCTTTGGGTAATAAGGTCATTTTAACTATGTTGATTCTTCCAATTCATGAACCTGGAATATCTTTCCATTTCTTTGTATCTTCTTCAATTTCTTTTTAATAATGTCTTGTAGTTTTCAGTGTATAGTTCTTTCACATGCTTTATTAAGTTTATTCCTAGGTATTTTATTTTATTTTTT
>NW_006435275.1:0-321 GCF_000325575.1 Pteropus alecto | reverse complement strand
GTTTTTTCTTCTTAAAGAAGTCCCTCCAACATTCCTCCAATACTGGCTTGGTGGTGATAAATTTTTTTAGCTTATTTTTGTCTGAGAAGCTCTTTATCTGTCCTTCGACTCTAAATGATAGCTTTGCTGGATAAATTATTCTTGGTTGTAGATCCTGGGTCTTCGTCCTGTTAAATATATTTTTGCCAAGCTCTGCATAGTTTCTTTTGAGAAATCAGCTGCCAGTCTTATGGGTGTTCCCATATACGTTTTTAGAAAAACTATCTGTTTTTCTCTTTGTATTTAACCTTTCTTTGTATTTAACCTTTGGCATTTTAATTA
>NW_006435274.1:0-1438 GCF_000325575.1 Pteropus alecto | reverse complement strand
GATGAAGCATTTGGTTGTTTATTTGGGCTCATTCTCGTTTTCGGAGTTAGGCCTGTAATGGTATGAACTTTCCTCCTATTACCGCTTTTTCCATTCCGGAATGTTTTGATTTTTTGTAATATCATTATTATTCATTTCTATGTATCTCTTGATTTCTATTTTTATTTCCTCATGACCCAGTTACTCTTCAGTAGTGTGTTGTTTAATCTCCATGTACTTGTGGTTCTTTCTGCTTTCTTTTTACTGTTGATCTCTAGTTTCAAAGCACTATGATCAGAGAATATGATTTTAACCCTCTTATATTTGTTAAGGCTATCTCTGTGTCCCAGTATGTCGTCAATCCTTGAGAATGTTCTATGTGCACTGGAGAAGAATGTATAAGCAGCTGTTTTGGGATGAAAGGCTCTGTAAATGTCTGTTATGTCTAGTTGGTCTTATGTGTGATTTAAGGATGTTTATTCTTATTGATATTTTGTTTAGATGATCTGTCCACATCTGACAGTGGGGTATTTAGGTCCTTTACTATGATAGTGTTTTGTTCCATTTCTCCCTTTAATTCTGTACTAATTGCTTTACATATTTCAGGGCTCCTTGATTGGGAGCATTGATATTAATACAGGTTTTGTCTTCTTGGTGCATGATTCTCTTTATCGTTATGAAGTGTCCCTCGATATCTTTCTTTATCTTTTTTTTTTTTATTTTGAAGTCTATTTCATCAGATATTAGTACCACTAATCCCGCTTTTCTCTGAATGTCATTTGCTTGAAATTTCATTCTCCATTTTGAGTCTATCTTTCTCTTTGGAACTGAAATGTGTCTCCCGGAGGCAGCATGTGGTTAGGTTTTGTTTTTTTGATCCAATCTGCAACTCTGTGCCTTTTTATTGGTAAGTTCAGTCCCTTTACATTTCGGGTGATTATTGAAATATGAAGTCTTCTTATAGCCATATTATCTTTTGCTTTATGGTAGTTCAGTGTTTCCATTGCTTCCTTGTCCTTGTGTTTCTGTTTTCTCTATTTTGATTGGCTTTTGTGGGTTTTCCCTCTGGTCCTTCTTGTTTTATGTTATATATTTCAGTTCTGAATCTTTGACGTGTGGCTACCATTTTGAATATGTAAAGGATAATTATATATATACAGGCATCCCTTTTCTTCTGTGTGCCTTATCTCTGTTCCGCTTTGCAAATTTGGATCTTTGAATTCTCCCCTTTTCAGTCATTATTGCCTCACATTGTCTCCATGTATGCTGAACGTTCATTACTATCTTGCTATAGCTATTCTCTTCTTATTATTTATGCTTGGAATGCTCTGTTCTTAATAAGGTTTGCGCTCCTCTGCTTCTATTTGTCTGATAGTCACCTCACTCCTAATTATGTTTTTTTTTTTTTTTTGAGTCATTTTATGTTAGGCGAGCTGACCCCTTTCAGTATTTCCTGTAG
>NW_006435273.1:0-694 GCF_000325575.1 Pteropus alecto | reverse complement strand
ATATAATTGTATTAACCAATGTTATCCTAATAAACATAAACAAACAAACCAACAAACGAATAAATAAATAATCTTTTGGTGGGTTTTCAATGATTGTTTCAATTTCCATACTGCTGATTGGTCTATTTAGATTTTATAGGTCTTTTTCATTCAGTCTACGAAGACTGTATTTTTCTAAGTACTGTTCCATTTCTTCTAGGTTATTAAATTTGTTATTATATACTTTTTCATAATATTATTGCATGATCTTTTGTATTTCTGCGGTGTCTGTATTCATTTCCCCTCTTTCATCCACGATTTTATTTGTGTCCTTTCTCTTTTTTCTTTAGTGAGTCTACTAGGGGTTTGTCAATTTTTTTAACCTTCTCAAAGAACCAGCTCTTTGTTGCATTTATTTTTTCTATTTTTTTTTTTGTTTTCAATTTTATTTATTTCTGCTCTAATTTTGATTATTTATTTCTTTCTGCTGACTTTAGGCTTCATTTGTTCTTCTTTTTCTAATTTTTAACATGGAGAGTAAGGTTGTTTATTTGGGCTCTTTCTTGCTTTGGAGATAGGCCTGTAATGATATAAACTTTCCTCTTATGACTGCTTTTGCTGTGTTCCAAAAGTTTTGATCTGTTGTATTATCATTATCATTCCTTTCTATTTATTCTTTCATCTCTCTTTTTATTTCTTCTCTGACCCAGTCATT
>NW_006435272.1:0-536 GCF_000325575.1 Pteropus alecto | reverse complement strand
CTGATGATTAGCAACCTCGAGCATCTTTTCATATGCCATGTAGCCATCTGTATTTCCTCTTTGGAGAAGTATCTGCTCAGGTCTTCTGCCCATTTTTAAATTGGATTGTTTGTTTTTTGTTGTTGAGTTGTATGAGTTCTTTGTATATTTTGATATTAACCCCTTATCAGATGTCTCATTAGCAAATATCTTCTCCCAAACAATCGGTTGTCTTTTTGTTTTGTTGATGGTTTCCTTTGCTGTACAAAAACTTTTTAGTTTGATGTAGTCTCATTTTAGTTTGATGTAGTCCCATTTGTTAATTTTTTCTTTTGTTTCCCTTGCCTGAAGAGATACATCTGAAAAGAAATTCCTGTTAGTAATATCAGAGAGTTTACTGTCTATGTTTTCTTCTAGAAGTTTTATGGTTTTGGGTCTTATATTTAAGTCTTTAATCCATATTGAGTCTATTCTTGTATACAGTATAAGGTGGTCCAGCTTCTTCTTCTTTTTTTTTTTTGCGTGTATCTGTTCAATTTTCCCAACACCGTTTATTG
>NW_006435271.1:0-1263 GCF_000325575.1 Pteropus alecto | reverse complement strand
CTTAATATATGACAAAGGAGGTAAGAATATACAAGAGAGTAAAGACAGTCACTTCAATAAATGATGTTGGGAAAATTGGGCAGATACATGCAAAAAAAGAAGCTGGACCACCTTTTCGCACCGTATAAGAATAGATTCAAAATAGATTAAAGACTTATATGTAAGACCCGAAACCATAAAACTTCTGGAAGAAAATATAGTCAGTAAACTCTCTGATATTACTAACAGGAATTTCTTTTCAGATATATCTCCTGGGCAAGAGAAACAAAAGAAAAAATAAACAAATGAGACGACATCAAACTAAAATGTTTTTGTACAGCAAAGGAAACCATCAACAAAACAAAAAGACAGTCAACTGATTGGGAGAAGATATTTGTTAATAATACATCTGATAAGGCACTAATATTCAAAATATATAAAGAACTTATATAACTCAACAACAAGAAACAAACAATCCAATTAAAAAATGGTCAGAAGGCCTGAACAGATACTTCTGCAAAGAGAAAATACAGATTGCTAATACACATATGAAAAGATGCTTACAGTTGCTAATTATCAGAGAAATACAAATTAAAACCACAATGAGATGTCACCTCACACCTGTCAGAATGGCTATCATCAGTAAATCAAAAAACAGTAAGTGTTGGTGAGGATGTGGAGAAAAGAGAACCTTCATATATTGCTGGTGGGATTGAAAATTGGTACAGCCACTATGGAAAACAGTGTGGAGGGTCATCAAAAAATTAAAAATGGATATACTTTTTGACCCAGCAATTGCACTTCTGGGTATTTATCCAAGGAATACCAAAACAATAATTAATAAAGATCTATGCATCCCAATATTCATGGCAGCACAATTTACAATAGCCAAAATATGGAAGCAATGTAAATGCCCATTAACAGAAGACTGAATAAAGAAATTACGATTCATATATACAATGGATTATTACTCAGCCATTAAAAAATTAAATCCTACCATTTGCAACGACATGAATGGACCTAGAGGTTATTATGCTAAGTGAAATAAGTCAGACAGAGATATAGAAATACCACATGATTTCACTTATATGCGGAATCTAAGGAAGAACAAACTAATCAAAAATAGAATTACAAATATAGTGGACAATTAGGTGATGGACAGAGGGGAGTTGAGATGGGGGAGCTGAGAGAATGGGGTGAAGGGTTAAAGAAGTATAAATTAGTAGTTGATATATGGTTGCAGGGATATGGAGCATGGCATAGAGGATGCAGTTAGCATTAATA
>NW_006435270.1:0-683 GCF_000325575.1 Pteropus alecto | reverse complement strand
GAATGGGGTGGGTCAGATAGAGAGGGACAGGTATCACATGGCTTCACTTACATGTGGAATCTAAAGAACAAAATAAGCAACAACAACAAAAGTGGAAATAAACTCATAGATACAGAGAATATTTTGAGGGCTACTAGATGGGAAGGGGGTTGGGAGGACGGCAGAAAAAGGCAAAGGGAATAAGAGTTACAAATTGATAGTTGCAGAATAAACATGGTAATGTAGAGTGTAACATGGGAAGATGATTAATAATGTTGTAATAAATATGTAAATAGGAAGAAGGGTACTAGATTTAGTGGGGTGATCACTTTTTGAATTATATAGATCTCTAATCACTACGCTGTACAAATGAAAATAATATACTATTTTATGCCAACTATAATTGAAAAAAAAACCTCATTGAATTGTACAATGTAAATATGAGCAACTAATTGTCTATTATATTTCAATAAAGGCAGAAAAAAAACTGTTGGATAATACAAGTTGGTCAACTTTAAACATTTTCTCTGGTTTGAACTTTTCCCTTTTCGATTGGTAGACTATTTAGTTTAAATTAGTGATGTGTTAATATTAATAGTAATGAGTCAATAATAATGATTAACTCATTATTGTTATTGTATCATAGTTTGTGAGTAAGCCAGAGAGATGTACAAAAAGTTTATATATATATATATATATATCTC
>NW_006435269.1:0-1233 GCF_000325575.1 Pteropus alecto | reverse complement strand
TCCCATTCAGATGGTTGTCTCTTTACCTGTTGATGCTTTCTTTTTCGGTGCAGAAGCTTTTTAGTTTGATGTAGTCTCATTTCTTTATTTTTGCTTTTACTTCCCTTGCCTTTGAGGTCAAATTCATAAAATCCTTTTTAAGTCCAAGGTCCTTGAGTTTAGTTCCCATGTTTTCTTCTATACAATTTATTGTTTCAGGTCTTATATTCAGGTCCTTAATCCATTTTGAATTAATTTTGGTGTGTGATGGAAGACAACAGTCAGTCTAGTTTCATTCTTTTGCAGGTGGTTTTCCAGTTTTCCCAGCACCATATATTGAAGAGGCTTTCCTTTCTCCATTATAAGTTTTTGGCTTTTTTTGTCGAAAATTACTTGCCCGTATAAGTATGGGTTTATTTCTGGACTCTCAATTCTGTTCCACTGGTCTGTGTGTGGAATTCTGCCACTGGTATTCTGCCAATACCATGTCGTTATGATTACTGTCACTTTGTTGTATAATTTGAAGTCAGGCAGAGTGATGCCGCCAGCCTAGTTATTTTTTCTCAGAATGGCTTTGGCAATTTGGGGTCTTGTGTACTTCCATACAAATCTGATGATTTTTTGTTTTATATCTTTAAAAAATGCCTATGGGATTTTGATGAGGATTGCATTAAGACTGTATAATGCTTTAGGTAATATGGTCATTTTAACTATGTTGATTTTTCCAATCTGAGAAGACAGAAGATCTTTCCATTTCTTTGTATCTTCTTCAATTTCTTTTAATAGGGGCTTATAGATTTCATTATATAGGTCCTTCACATGTTTCATTAGATTTATTCCTAAGAATTTTGTTCTCTTTGTTGCAATTGCAAAAGGAGTTATCTTTTTCACTTCTTTTTCTGGCAATTTATTATTAGAGTATAGAAATGCTATGGAATTTTGAACATTGATTTTATATCCAGAAACTTTACCCTATTTGCTTATTGTTTCTAGTAGTATTCTTGTGGAGTCTTTAGAGTTTTCTATATTGAGAATCATGTCACCTGTGAATGGTGACAGTTTGACCTCTTCATTTCCTATTTGGATGCCTTTTATATCTTTCTCTTTCTTGATTGCACTTGCTAGGACCTTCAATGTTATATTGAATAACAGTGGCAATAGTGGACAGCCTTATTTTGTTCTTGATCTTAGAGGGAAGGTTTTCAGTTTTTACCATTATGTATAATGTTGGCTGAGGGTGTGTCATAGATGGCC
>NW_006435268.1:0-477 GCF_000325575.1 Pteropus alecto | reverse complement strand
GATGAAGCTCACCTGATCGTGGTGTATAATCTTTTGATTATGTTGCTGTATTTGGTTTGCTAGCATCTTATTTAGGATTTTCGCATCTGTGTTCATGAGAGTTATTGTTCTGTAGTTTTCTTTTTTGTGTGTTATTTTTACCAGGTTTTGGTATCAGAGTAAAATTGGCTAATAAAATGCACTGGGAAGTATTGCCTCCTCTTTGATTATTTGGAAGGGTTTGAGGAGAATAGATATTAAATCTTCTTTGAATGTTTGGTAGAATTCACTGGTGAAACCATCTGGTCCTGGACTTGTACTTTTCGGTAGGTTTTTTATGATTGTTTCAATTTCCATACTGCTGATTGGTCTATTTAAATTTTCCAGATCTTCTTGATTCAGTCTAGGAAGTTTGTATTTTTTTAAGTACTGGTTCATCTCTTCCAGATTATTAAACTGGTGTTATACTTTTTCATAGTATTCTTGCATGATTCTTTG
>NW_006435267.1:0-858 GCF_000325575.1 Pteropus alecto | reverse complement strand
AGTTTCCTTCAGCTACCATATATTTAATCCCCTTTGCCTACTTCACCCTCCCCCTGCCCCTTTAAAATTTTCCCTGTCTACCTCCCCCCTGCCCCCTCCTCCCTACTCTCTGGTAACCACTAGTCTATTGTCCATGACCATGAGTCTCTGTTTCTTTGTCCTGTTCATTTGTTCCTTTTAAGTATATATCCCACGTATATGTGATATCATGTGATTTTCAACATTTTTCTGTCTGGCTTAATTCACTTAGCATTATTATCTCAAGGTCCATCCATGTTGTTTGTTGCAAATGGCAGTATTTCATCTCTTCTTATGGCTGAGTATTATTTCATTGTATATATGTACCACAGCTTCTTTATCCAATCATCTATCGTAGGACACACTTCGGTTGCTTCCATGTCCTGGCCACTGTATTGGTGTGCAAATATATTTTTGGATATGAGTTTTCAAGTCTTTGGAGTAAATACCCATGAGAGGGATTGCTGGATCATATGGTACATCAATTCTTAGTTTTTTGAGGAACCTCCATAACTATTTTCCATAGTGGCTGTACCAACTTGTAGTCCCACCAGCAGTGTATGAGGGTTCCTTTTTCTCCACATCCTGTCCAACATTTGTTACTACTTGTCCTGTTGATTACAGCTATCCTAACAAGTGTGAAGTGGTATCTCATTGTGGTTTTGATTTGCATTTCCCTAATAGCTAGCGATGTTGAGGGATTAGTGTCTGTTCAGGTCCTACCCATTTTTTGATTGGATCCTTTGATTTTTTGTTGTTATTGAGTCATAGGGTTCTCTGTATATTGCGGATATTTGGCCCTTAGTGGAGGTGTTGCTTACAAATATATTTTCCCATTTG
>NW_006435266.1:0-1088 GCF_000325575.1 Pteropus alecto | reverse complement strand
GAATTAGGTTTAGGATTAGCTTTAGTTTAGGGTTAGGCTCTGGGAAAGTGTTAGTGTTTGGGTCATGTTTAAAGTTCAAGTTATACTTTGGATTAGGGTTGGGGTTAGAGTGAGTTTTAGCGTTAAAGTAGGATTAGGGTTAGATATAGGTTAGGATTAGGGTTATGGTTAGGGTTAAGGTGTAGAGTTAGAGTTAGCGGTAGAGTTAAGGCTAGGTTTAAGTTTAGGGTTAGGGTTACTGTTATGGTTAAGATTAATGTTAGGTTTAGGATTAGTGTTAGGGCATGGGGTTAGTGTTAGTGTCATTCTTCGTGTAAAATTTAAGGTGAGGTTTAGTATTAGGGTTAGGATTAGCTTTAGATTTATGGTTCGGGTCTGGGTTAGGGTAAGCTTATGTTTAGGTTAGGGTTCAGGTTAGCTTTGGGGTTAGGGTAAGAGCTTAGAGTTAGCATTAGTGTTAGGTTTAGGGTTAGGGTTACGGTTACGGTTAGGATTAGGGTTAAACTTTTGTTTAGAGTTAGGGTTAGGGTTAGGTTTAGGGTTAGGGTTAGGGTTAGGGTTAGGGTTACTGTTAGGGTTACTGTTAGCATTACGTGTAGGGTTATGATTGGTGTAATTGGTTAGGTTTAGGGTTATTCTTAGTGTAAAATTATGTGTTAGATTTTGATTTAGGGTTAGGATCTGGGTTAAGGCTAGTGTTATGGTTACGTTAAGTTGAGGGTTTGATGTAGAGTTAGGGTTAGAGTTAGTTTTAGAACTCTATTAGGGTTAGGGCTAGGTTTAGGGTCAGGGCTTAAGGTTAGGGTTATTCTTAGTGTAAAATTTAGGGTTACGTTTAGGGTTAGGGTTAGCGTTAGGTTTAACTTTTAGAATTACGATCGGTGTTAGGTTTAAGTTTAGGGTTAGGGTTAGGATTAGGGTTAGGTTAGGACTACGATTTGGGTTAGGGTTAGGATTAGGCTTAAGGTTAGTGTTAGTGTTAGAGTTACTGTTAAGGTTAAGGTTAGCATTACGTTAAGGTTCAGGTTAGGTTATGAGGTTAGAGTTCAGGTCATTCTTAGTGTAATATTTAGGGTTAGGGTTAGAAT
>NW_006435265.1:0-534 GCF_000325575.1 Pteropus alecto | reverse complement strand
AAAGCCAAAAACATACAGTGGCGAAAGGAAAGCCTTTTCAAGAAATAGTGCTGGGAAAACTGGAAAACTACCTGCGAAAGAGTAAAATTAGACTGTGGTCTATCACCACACACCAAAATTAACTCAAAAATGGATTAAAGACTGTAATATAAGATGAAACAACAAAATGCATAGAAGAAAGCATAGGAACTAAACTCAAGGACCTTGGACTTAAAGGGAATTTTATGAATTGATCTCAAAAGGTAGGGAATTAAAAGCTAAAATAAATGAAAAGGACTGCATCAAACTAAAAAGCTTCTGCTCAGCAAAAGAAATTGTCAACGTGGTAAAGAGACATTCGAATCGTAAATATATATTTGCAAGCAATGCTTTTGATAAGGGCCTAATATCTAAAATATACAAAGAACTCATACAACTCAATAACAACAACAACAACAACAAAAAACAAATGATCCAATCAAAAAATGGGCAGAGGACCTGAACAGGCACTTCTTTATATAGGACATACAAATGGCTAACAAATATTTGAAAACA
>NW_006435264.1:0-309 GCF_000325575.1 Pteropus alecto | reverse complement strand
AGATTGTAGGACTGAGGGACTGAGCTGTCTAGGAGATTCAGTTGCTGTATGTTTCAGGGTGCCCACAACTAAGGCTCGCGCCCCTAGAGAAAGGGCACACCGGCGGAGCCAAGGAGGGGGTGTCTGAACAAGGTTTAACGATTAATTGATGCAGGGAAACTGATCGGGATGTCCCGGCTCCCCCATGACAATCTTCCAAACATCCCTCACTAAACCCCTGTCAAAAGAACCCTTCAGAGACTAGTTTACATCAAAATACAGCCACTCAACTTTACGCAATATTTTTAGTCTGCCTGGAGAAAACTTTAT
>NW_006435263.1:0-473 GCF_000325575.1 Pteropus alecto | reverse complement strand
TATCTTGTTGAAGGATTTTTCTGCATCTATTGATAGAATCATATGACTTTTATCTTATGATTTGTTAATGTGGTGTATCACATTAACTGATTTACGGATATTGAAACAGGATGAAGCCCACTTGATTGTGGTGTATAATCTTTTTAATATGTTGCTGTATTCAGTTCACTAGTATCTTATTTAGGATTTTAGCATCTGTGTTCATGAGTGATATTGTTCTGTAGTTCTCTTTTTTTTTATGTTATCTTTACCAAGTTTTGGTTTCAGGGTAATATTGGCCTCATAAAATGAGTTGGGAAGTATTGTCTCCTCTTTGAATTTTTGGAAGAGCTTGAGGAGAATAGGTATCAAATCTTCTTTGAATGTTTGGTATAATTCACTGGCGAAGCCATCTGGTTCTGGGCTTTTACTTTTTGCTAGGTTTTTAATAATTGTTTTAATTTCCATACTGCTGATTGGCCTATTTAGATTTT
>NW_006435262.1:0-753 GCF_000325575.1 Pteropus alecto | reverse complement strand
CCCACCAGCAGTGTATGAGGGTTCCTTTTTATCTGTATCCTCTCCAGCATTTGTTATTACTCGCCCAGTTGATTATAGCTATTCTAACAGGTTTTAGATGGTATCTCGTGGTTTTGATTTGCATTTCCCTAATAGTTAGTGATGCTGAGCATCTCTTCATGTTTGTTGGTCATTTGTATGTCCTCTAGGGAGAAGTGTCTGTTCAGGTCCTCTGCCCATTTTTTGACTGGATTATTTGATTTTTTGTTGTTATTGATATGTATGAGCTCTTTGTATAATTTGGATATTAGACCCTTATCATAGGCATTGCTTACAAATATAGTTTCCCATTTGGATGGTTGTCTCTCTACCTAGTGGATGGTTTCTTTTGCTGATAAGAAGCTTCTTGTTTGATGTATTCCCATTCATTTATTTTAGCTTCCACATCCCTTGCTTTTGAGGTCAAACTCATAAAAACTTCTTTAAGTCCAAGGTCCTTGGGTTTAATTCCAATATGTTCTTCTATGCATTTTATTATTTCGGGTCTTATATTCAGGTTCTTAATACATTTTGAGTTAATTTTGGTGTGTGGCAATAGACAACGATCTAGTTTCATTCTTTTGCTGGTGACTTTCCAGTTTTCCCAGCACCACTTATTGAAGAGGATTTCTTTCTCCACTGTATGATTTTGGCTTTCTTTTTGTCTAAAATTATTTGCCCATATAAATATGGTTTTACGTCTGAACTCTCGATTCTGTTCCACTGGTCCGTATG
>NW_006435261.1:0-970 GCF_000325575.1 Pteropus alecto | reverse complement strand
GCTTCCCAGACAAGAAAAAGCTAAAAGAGTCCATCGCCACCAATCCAACATTACAAGAAATGTAGGAGGGACTTTTTTAAGAAGAAAAAAATATATATCAAGAATATAAATAATAAAATGGCAACAACCACATACCTATTAACAATTACTTCAAATAAAAAAGGATTGAATGCTCCAATCAAAAGATAGTGTGGCTGAATGGATAAAAAAACAAAACATTCATATGCCACCTACGAGAGACTCATTTCAGATTGAAAGACACATTCAAACTGAAAGTAAAGAGATGGGAAAGATGTTTTATGAAAATGGAAATGAGAAAAAAGCTGGAATAACAATACTTATACCAGACAAAACAGACTTTAAACCGAAAGACTATAACAAGAGGCAAAGAAGGAACTAGTAATCCCATTTCTGGATATTTATCCAAAGAAACCCAAAACATTACTTCTAAATGGCACATGCATCCATGTTCATTACAGCATTATTTATACTACCAAGATATGGAGACAACCTGGGTGTTCATCAATGGATGAATGTATAAAGAAGAGGTGGTACACATATACAAGGGAATGTTACTCCGCCATAAAAAGGAATGAAATCTTGCCATCTGCCAACAACATGGATGAACCTAGAGGGTACTGTGCTGAGTTGAGTAACTCAGACAGGGAAAGGCAAATGCCATATGATTTCATTTACAGGTGGAATCTAAAGAACAAAACAAACAAACATAGATACAGAGAACATTTTGATAGTTGCCAAACAGGAAAGGAGTTGAGGGTATGTGTGAAAATGGGGAAAGGATTAAGAAGCACAAATTAGCAGTTACAAATTATCATGAGGATGTAGAATATAGCATAAGGAATATAGTCAAGAATATTTTAATAACTATGTGTATGGTGTGAGATGGGTACTATATTTATTGGGATAATCCCTTCGTAAGTTATATAAATGTCTAATCAGTATGTTGCAC
>NW_006435260.1:0-745 GCF_000325575.1 Pteropus alecto | reverse complement strand
AGGCAGGGACGACCGACCCAGGCAGGGAGAGCACAAGGAGGTTTCAGGATCATTTCCCTGCGACTCTACATCACTGCATAACATTTAGTGTTGTCGTGCCATGTAGCACAATAATACTCGGCCTCGTCCTCAGGCTGGAGCCCGGAGATGAGCAGAAGCCCTGCGTTGGCCGAGGCGTCTTTGGATCCAGAGAAGCGGCTGGGGACCCCGGAGCCCTGGTGCTTCTGTGAGTCTGACTTAAACCATAGGAGATACTTGGGAGGGCTCCCCGGCTTCTGTTAGCCACCAACACTGAATCCACTACTCAGAGTGCCAGGAGAAGCAGAGAGGGAGGGCGGCTGAGTCAGCACAGGCTGGGAGAGGGAACCTGCAAACACAGACAATTGTTAGGGTTGGGTTAGGGACCAAGAAAAAGTTTGTGGGGAGACTGAGCATGAAGGGAATGAAATTTGAACCGAGATCTGGTCCTGAGGCCTGTCCCTCCCTGTGCACTGAGAGAGGAGCACGAGGAGGACGGGGGTCCAGGCCATGGTGCGCGCAGCCCCTGAGCCCACAGTGGGGCTGGGCTGCCCCAGGCCTCCTTTTCTTCTCCACCCTCCGCCAGAGGAGGGGCTGTGCATGCAAATGTGTGTCCATCCAGTGACCGCCCAGCCCCTCCCTGAGTCCTGAGGCTGGAGCTCAGCTCATGGCGAGACTGAGAAGGATGGAGGTTGGCTTCACCCCGTGGGAGGAAGCACCTGCTGAC
>NW_006435259.1:0-767 GCF_000325575.1 Pteropus alecto | reverse complement strand
ATCATACAGAATATTTTCACTGCCTTAAAAATCCTCTATACTCTGCCTATTTATCCCTACCCCCTCAAACCCAAGCAAACACTGATCTTTTTACTTTTTACTCCATAGTTTTTCCTCTTCCAGAATATCATATAGTTGGAATCATACAGTATGTAGATTTTTCAGATTGGCTTCTTTCACTTAGTAATATACATTTAGCTTTCCTCTATGTCTTTTCATGGCTTGTTCATTTCTTTTTAGTGCTGAATAATATTCCATCGTCTGGATGTACCATGGTTTATTTATTCATTCACCCACTGAAGCACATCTTGGTTACTTCCAAGTTTTTGGAATTATAAATAAAGCTGCAGTAAACACCCATGTGCAGGTTTTTGTGTAGACATAAGTTTCCAATTCTTTTGGGTAAATACCAAGGATCATAATTGCTGGATTTTATGGTAAGAGTATGTTTAGCTTTGTAAAAAACCACCAGACTGTCTTCCAAAGTGGCTGTACCATTTTGCATTCCCACCAACAATGAATAAGAGTCCTTGCTTACATTGTTGTCAGAGTTTGGTGTTGTCGGTGTTACAGATTTTAGCCATTTTAATAGGTATGTAGTGGTATCTCTCTGTTGTTTTAATTTGTATTTCTGTGATGACAAATGATGTGGAGCATCTTTTTATATGTTTATTTGCCATCTGAATATCTTTAGTGAGGTGTCTGTTAAAGTCTTCAGGCCATTTTTAATTGGTTTGTTTGTATTCTTACTGTTGAATTTTAAGAGT
>NW_006435258.1:0-645 GCF_000325575.1 Pteropus alecto | reverse complement strand
GGACCACATGCCATAAGATACATCCAATAAAAAATCATTTAAGTAATGATGAACATCATTTCATTCAGAGTTTCAAATGTCAACAGACACACAAACACAATGCGTACACAAAGAAAAGACAGAATAGTGTACAGCTCAGGAATATTTATTTTTCCTCTTCCCCATTTTCATTTTAATGGCAAAAGCAACTTAAAATACAAACATGTGAAAATGAAGCATTGCAGTATGTTGTTTTCACTTCTTTTTATCACTTCTCATTGGATTTCAAGAAATGTGTCCTTTGGCAACATTCGGTCACGTGAAGTGTTCTCAATGCTGTGGCAAGCCAGTGAAGAAGAGCCATAGAATAGCTCCATAGAGAGCGTTCCAGGTTTCGGTAAACAGTAGAGACGCCACACAAAAAGAGAATACCACGATAATTTTCATTGAACTTCTATGAAGTATCATCGTCAGTGACAAAACCAACTTGTTTTCTTTTAAAAAAAAAACATACAATATTACATATCACACGGAAAGTCTATTTGTGTTAGGAATCACAGTCTCTGAAATGCTCATTATGTTCTGTTTTGAGGTTGTTTGTTTTTTTCAGCGTTTGTGGTTGGGATGTTTCTGCAAATTGACTTGCTTTATTTTAAAAATAACAAA
>NW_006435257.1:381-653 GCF_000325575.1 Pteropus alecto | reverse complement strand
TCTTCTTGCCATTCTGATTGAGTATCCTTGGCTTTTCCATCCTCTATATAAGACATTTGATTCTCTATTCACTTTGTTTATTCCATTTAATATACTTCTCATCTCAGATAATGTATTCCTCATTTCTGACTGGTTCTCTTTTATAATTTCCATTTCTATTTTTCTATGTTTATCTCTTTGTTGAAGTTCTCACTGAACTCATCAACATTTTTCATAAGTTCACTGAGCATCTTTATAACCAGTGTTTTGAACTCTGCATCTGTTAGATTGCT
>NW_006435257.1:0-367 GCF_000325575.1 Pteropus alecto | reverse complement strand
TCTTTTTTTTTTTTTTAAATAATGGGTCCTATTTCTTTGTCTTCTCATTTTGGCTGCCATTCTGTGTTTGTTTCTATGGACTAAGTAAAGCTCCTAAGTCTCCCATTCTTCTTAGAATGGCTTTGTGTGGTAGGTGTCCCATGGCACAGTTCTGAGAGGTGTTCAGCTGAAGCCCAGGTTATCCTCAGCCTCTGCCCCTATGGGGCCACCTGTTAAGATTCAGCAAGCAATCCATAGATGCTGTGCTTATAGTTGCCTCAAGAGGCCACACCAGAAACTGAGGCCAGCTGTCACCGGCATGAGTCTTGGGGTTGGCTCAGTAAGAAGCACCGGAGTCACCGAGGATACAGCTGGATGTGTCTTGGGT
>NW_006435256.1:0-852 GCF_000325575.1 Pteropus alecto | reverse complement strand
ACTCAGACTAAGGTACTTCATGTTTTATTTTTTCATAGCATGAGTTAATTATCAAAATATAGCTATTGTAAATGATTAAGTATGCCTATCACTTCCACAGCTAGAATGTTGGTTCGCCTGGTGTTGTCCCTGAGGCCCCTTCGACCACCCTCATGTTTTGGGATTCTTTTGTCTTGTCGCTGTTCTGATTGGCTGTTTTCCTCTACGCACTGATTCGATCCTCTGCTTCATCTGATCTGCTGTCGATTCCTCCTAAGGTATTCTTCATTTCCGCTGTAGTCTTCATTTCTGACTAGTTCCCTTTATGTTTTCCATTTCCGCTTTGATGTTTTCTGTCTCTTTGTGCAGGTTCTCACTGAGCTCGCCTACACTTCCCCTAAGTTCACTGAGCACCCTTATAACCAGTGTCTTGAACGCTGCATCTGGTGAGTTGCTCGTCTCCATTTCGTTGAGTTCTTTTTCTGGAGCTTTGTTCTGTTCTTTCGTGTGGGGCATGTTGCTTTGTCTCCCCATGTTGGCTGCCTCTCTGTGTCTGTTTCTGTGTATTGGGTATGACTGCTACGTCTCCCGGTCTTAGTAGAGTGGCCTCATGTAGTAGGTGTGCTACTGGGTCCCACCGGCACAGTCTCCCTGGTCACCTGAGCCGGGTGCTCCACGTGTGTCGCTCTTGTGGGCTGTGTGTGCCCTCCTGTTGTGGTCAAGCCTTGGTTGCTGTTTGCACGTCAGTAGGAGGAGAGCCCCGTCAGAGGGGCTGCTCCTCGGGCCGACTGGTTGTGAGCACTGGCCGTGACCGTGAGCTGTCGTGCAGGGGCTGACCCCACGGAGCAGGATTCGCTTTAGCAGGGCTCTGGC
>NW_006435255.1:0-2188 GCF_000325575.1 Pteropus alecto | reverse complement strand
CAGCTCTCCTTCCGGATCTAATGATGGTTCTGCTTCATCATCCATCATCCATCTAGCCACATCCATCATTCATCTCTCTGTCCATTCATCCATACATCTATCTGTTCATCCATCCATCATCCATCCATCTGTCCATTCATCCACATTCATCCAGCCATTCATCCATTCATCCATCTTTTCATCCGTCCATCTGTCCATCCGCCCATCTATCCGTCCATCCATCCGTCAATCCATCTGTCCGTCAATCCATCCATCCATCCATCCATCCATCCATCCATCCATCCATCCATCCATCATTTATCACTCAGATCAAGCGGGGGAGTACAAAGACCAAATACTTTAAAGAATGCAGTGACTCGATTAGGTTTTCTTCTCCTGGGGTCATCTTTATCTTTAATTTGTCTGTGACCTTAGCCGTTCTCAGATATTGTTCTTGAACTTAGTCAGCAAGCACATCTATTTTAACGGAACATGACGAGGACTTCATACTTATCACTGATGGTGTAAAAACAGATTTTAGTATGTAAAGAATTTAAAGAACATTTGAATTGTCATATATGTTTAATTAATTTAGGAAGATGATGGGTAATGAGCCGATCTGACCAACAGTGCTTGGACAGGTGTCACTGGGGATGAGGCCACATCAAACAGGCAGTTGCCCTTTCGATGCCAAGTGCAGGTGTCAGCCCTCTCCTCGACCACCCGGATATGGGGAGATGCTCTGGACACGACGTCTCCGCCCTGAGGCCCACACGGGGAAACCCCTCTCACGGCAGAGACTCTAGTGGAGGATGAAACAAAGCCATCAGACCGTCACGGGCAGAGAAGGCCGCTGGTGAGACAGACGCCCACCACAGATAACCCCTGCTTCATGCTGATGCTTCTTGGCCTTTGCTGCAGAAGTCTTCACTCTATTTGTGTTTCGAGAGCTTTCTGTGTGAAATCTCCAAATTGTGAGATCGAATGCATGATTACAGCCGGCTTTGCAAATTAGCATATCTTGCAGACATATTAGCTCATTTGAACAACCCACATTCATCCCAAGAAGGCAGCTTAAGCTGACATCAGTATTCCACTCACGGGGCAGGAGAAGGTGGCGACTGGGGGGCTGGGGAGGTACTGCCTTGGTGGACAAGCGGGTTCTTTTCCTCGTTTAGATGACCCGGCCGGGAACTCATCTGAGAAACCCACGGAAAATATTTTGAACTTTGTGAAGACTCACTTGAGAGACTTGATAAAAAGTGTTCGTGAGGGTTTCCTCGCCTGGTCAGAGTGGCGAGTGGCCAAAGAACGAACTCTAATCGCCTCCTGGACATGGCGGAATCATTCATTCTGATGACGTTGCGCCTTAAAGCCGAAGTCACTTGCGTCATTTTGTTAAGAATCCATTCTCAGTGTCCAAGGTTGCCAAGGCAAGATGGCTAGATATTTCTGAGAATTTAAAATTAGAATTGGTGTTCTTGGCACTTACTTATATTCAGACCCAAAACCAGAATCACTTAGAAGACAGAGGTGCATCCTCAAGCCAGAGTTCTCAAAGTGGGGTCTCCAGTTGAGTTGTCGCCAGTTTCGGGCCATTATACACAAAACTGTGATAAGCGTTCAGGTATAGATTTTTTGTGGAAGCATAAATTTTCTTGGGTAAAAACCTAGGATCGGGGTTGCTGAGTCACATGGTAAGCGTATGTTGAACTTTATTAAAAAAACCTGTCAACCTGTTCCCCAAAGTGACGCTGCCATTTTGCGTTCCCAGCAGCAATAAATGAGAGCACAGTTGACCCTCATTCTCGCCAGCACTTGGTGTTAGCAGGATTTTTTTGTTTTGGCCGTGTAGGCAGCTGTATAGTGGTTTTAATTTGCATGTCCCTGGTGGCTAATGACGTCGACTATCTCTTCACGTGTTTATCGCTACACGCGCACTCTCTTCGGTGTGGTGTCTGCTCAAGGTTCGCCCATGTCTTACTGAGTTGTTTGTTTTCTTACTGTCGAGTTGTGAGAGTTCTTCGTATGATCTGGATGTAAGGACTTTATCAGATATGTGATTTGCAAATATTTTCTTCAGGTCAGTGGTTTGTTCTCTTATTCTCTTAAGATAGAGAAGATTTAAAGTGAATTATTTGAGGTCCATGCATGTCCTTTTTGGAAATAAACAAAGACCACCCAGGTGAGAACGGACCGAGGCCGTTTG
>NW_006435254.1:0-883 GCF_000325575.1 Pteropus alecto | reverse complement strand
TAGAAAAGAGGTCAGTTCTCAAGACCTTTTCAGTGGAAGAATATTTGCCAGGTGTACCCCTGAATGTGTCCCTGAATGTGTCCCTGAAAGGGGCGGGAAACCCTCGAACTACACATTGGTTCGTGGTTCCAGGATATAGAACTTCCCGTTCCCAAAGCTAAAAGAAGGTCAAACAATGAGAAGGAAGCTGTAAAATGGGAACACGTTCCTTGGTCATTTGCCATCCCTGCAATGCTGGTACATTGCAAAGCAAGGAAAAGCTTTATTCAGCCTTCCTAAGGAAGGGCTCAGACTCTTTCCACTGCAGAGCTGTGACCTTAGAGATATTTGTGAACTTGCTTTTCAAGGTATAAGAGTGCTGTGGGTATTATTATTAATCCATCTGGCCATCTGATTCCTCGTCAAGAAATTTCACACTCTGAACCGAATAATCTTTTAGATTCCTGCTAATATTTTTGAGAGCCTTATTTCTTAGTGCGCTCATATAGACAAAGGTCTAGGTCAGGCTTTCTCAAATTCAGCACTATGAATATTTGCGTTCAGAGAACTTCTTGCTATGAAGATCTGTCCTGTACATTGGCAGGCTTTTAGCAGGATCCCTACTACTAGATGCCAGTAGATGCCAATAAAATCTCCCCAAATGTGAAAACCAAAAATGTGTCTAGACATCGACAAATGTCCTCTGGGCACTAATGGCTCAATAGCCTGCTCCACTGAGAACTGCTATTCTAGGCAATAAAAAAGCAACATATAACACTTCCCGCTTTTGGTAAAGAAATAAATTTGTAAGTTCCTCCATTCTGAGAATTATTCATTGATGAATTTTTCTATTTAATACATATTGATTCTGTTGTAGCCGCCAGCCCCCTAAAGACACACAGAC
>NW_006435253.1:0-637 GCF_000325575.1 Pteropus alecto | reverse complement strand
GGAGATGGAGATGGAGATGGAGATGTAGAGGGGAATAATGTAATAATGTAATAAATATGTAAGAGAAAAGTGAGGTACTAGATTCAGTGAGATGATCACTTTGCGAGTTATGTGAATCTCTGATTACTAAACTATACAACTGAAACTAGGATATTATTGTATATCAACTATAATTGAAAAAAAAAACCTCATTAAATTATACAATGTAAATACAAGCAACTCATTGTCTATTATATTTCAATAAAGCCAAAAACTTTTTAAAAATTATTGTCATTTGTAAAATGGAGTTATAATAGTATTTCATAGAGTGATCATGCGGATTAAATGAAATAATGCTTATACATTTCCTGAAACATACTACATGCTCCTATGATTTTTTTAAATTAAGTTCCCAGGATAGTTAGAACAAAAATAGAGTCTTTCCTCATGTCTCAACCTTCATAATGTTAATAATTTTAGCAGCTTGGCTAAAGTGACTCCATTTTATTTATTCCCTATCCTAACTCTTTCCTCAGTGATGACAGCCATTGTTCCTGTCTGAAATTAAAGCTGTTTGTCTTAATATGAAACATACTTTGTATGGATTTCTAATAAGAACTCACTACATAATAGGTAAATATTTTTGTTTAGTCCATCT
>NW_006435252.1:661-865 GCF_000325575.1 Pteropus alecto | reverse complement strand
CATCAATATAGAATAAATTAAAGAAATTATGTTCTGCCGATATAAGAGAATGTTATGAAGCCATTAAAAACTGCCAAAAAGTTTGTGTACATTGGTATGGAAAAACAACCACAATATATTTTGTGACTAAAAACAAGAAAACCAAAAATCTCTAGCCCAGATTGTAAAATAGTATATGTAATTATGGCCCATATATATATATAT
>NW_006435252.1:0-556 GCF_000325575.1 Pteropus alecto | reverse complement strand
TTTGTGATGATATAAATACATTAAAATTACTATTACCAATACACATCTCTATTCTCATCAGAGCATTGAAGTTAGGTCTGTCTGTGTGTCTCATTTTTTCGCAGAATATCTTCGAGTATTTATTCTGAGATATTTTTTCTTATCTAATGAAGCGAAACTAGCTTCATTGGTATCTTTTGGGGACTACATCAGAAAGTGATTAAAGTATCTTAGGAATTATATCTTAACATTAAGTATTTTTAATGTAAATATTTGCAGCAGATCTTTAAGATCCTCCAACTCTTCTTCTCTAATATTAATTAATTGATTTATCAGGAGCTATGAGATGTATCAAGTCATTCTTTGACCTTCCGTTTGTGTTTTTTTCTACTCTTTATGTTATCTCTTGAAAAATGATAAAGAGTATGAGTATATATGTTGGGTATAAGCTATAGGGCGAGCCCATCTTCTAAGAGAGAAAGGCAGTGTCTCTAGGGAATCATCGCACAGGAGTTCCACTTTGAAAGTTCTGAGGATAAATCCTGGCTGTGTGATCTTGGAAAACTTACTGACTTCC
>NW_006435251.1:0-377 GCF_000325575.1 Pteropus alecto | reverse complement strand
AATACCTAGGAATAAATCTAACGAAACATGTGAAGCACCTACATAATGAACTCTATAAACCCTATTAAAAGAAATTGAAGAAGATACAAAGAAATGGAAAGATATTCCATGTTCTGGGATTGGAAGAATTAACATAGTTAAAATGACCATATTACCTAAAGCATTATACAGATTTATTTTAATCCCCATTAAAATCCCATTGTCATTGTTTGAAGAAATAGAAAAAAATCATCAGATTTGTATGGAAACACAAAAGACCCTGAATTGCCAAAGCCATTCTGAGAAAAAAGAATGAGGCTGGTGGTATCACTCTGCCTGATTTCAAATTATCCTACAAAGCGGCAGTAATTAAAACAGCATGGTATTGACAGCAAAAC
>NW_006435250.1:0-433 GCF_000325575.1 Pteropus alecto | reverse complement strand
GGGAGAAGGGGAGTTTTCCCTAAGACCCACAGCCCCGGTTTCTCCGGGCGGGCTCCGGGCGGGGCAGGACCGCGTCCAGTGGGCGGCCGCTGAGAGAGGTTCCTCAGTCCTGGATGTCAGGCGGCCCTAGATCAGAGAGACCGGTGGACAAACATTTCTGAAAATTGGACGCGAGCCTTCTGATCGAGTCTCACCGGTGAGTTAGTCTAAGAGTCTTCTTAGACCTGTTTCTGTCTGTGGGCCCTGAGAACTAGTGGAAGGCTGGACGCAGCACAACTTCCCTAGTACGGTCAGGTCTGAGACATCAGACCCTGACAGTACCTGTTTTGGTTTCGGTTTCTGATACGCTAGCGTTTTGTGTTAGCTATAGTCTGTTTTGTCTGTCTGTATTATGTATATTTGTCCGGACCGGTTGAATGTACTGTTACCCTCC
>NW_006435249.1:0-2071 GCF_000325575.1 Pteropus alecto | reverse complement strand
CGACAAAGACAGAATTCTCAGGACAGCCAGGGAAAGGAAGACGATAACTTATAAAGGAAAACCCATTAGATAATCCTCGAACTTTTCAGCACAGACCTTAGAAAACAGAAAGGAATGGAATCAAGCATTTCCACTATTAAGTGAAAGGAACTTCCAGCCTAGAATAATGTATCCAGCTAAGCAATCCTTTAGAAATGAAGGAGAAATTAAGATCTTCCAAGACATACAAAAATTGAAGGAATTCTCCACTATGAGGCCTGTACTGCAGAAAATACTGAAAAGTGTCAACTCATCTAAAACAAAATAACAAAACAAAACAAAAAAATACATAATTAGGAGTAAAATGACTATCAGACAAATAGAAGCAGAGGAATGCAATCCTTACTAAGAACAGGGCATTATAAGCTTAAATAATAAGAAGAGAATTGCTATAGCAACATAGCAATGAACGTTCAGCATATATCGGGACAAGTTGAGATAAGAATGACTGAAAAGTGGAGGATTCAAAGATCCAAATTCACAAAGAGGAAAGGATATAAAGGGCACGCAGAAGAAAATGGACGACTGTATATATATAACTATCCTTTACATATTCGTAATATTAACCACACAACAAAGATTCAGAACTGAAGTATATAAAATAAAACAAGAGGAAGCAGAGCAAAACCCAGAAAAGCCAACTAAACTAAAGAAAACAGAAACTCAAGGACAAGGAATGGAAACACTGAACTACCAAAAAGCAAAAGATAAAATGACTATAAGAAAACTTCATATTTCAATAATCACTCTAAATGTAAATGGACTGAAATCACTAATAAAAAGGCACAAAGTTGCAGATTGGATAAAAATAAAAAAAATAAAAAAATAAAACATATGCTGCCTAGAGGAGACACAACTCAGCTCCAAAAACAAATTTAGACTCAAAGAGAAAGAGTGGAAAATAATTTTTCAAGCAATGGCATTCAGAGAAAAGTGGGAGTATTGGTAATAATATTGGACAAAATAGACTTTAAAATAAAAAAGGTAAAGAAAGATACTGAGGGCTTCTTTATAATGATAAAGGAAATCATGCACCAAGAAGACATAACACTTATTAATATCTATGCTCCCATTCAGGGAGCCCCAAAATATTTAAAGCAATTCCTAACAGAACTAAAGGGAGAAACAGACCAAAACATTATCATGCTAAGGGACCTAAATCCTCCAATGTTGGATATGGACAGATCATTCAAACAGAAAATCATTAAGGAAATAGCATCCTTAAATGACACATTAGTCCAACTGGAAATAATCGACATATAGAGAGCCTTCCATCCCAAAACAGCTGCTTATACGTTCTTCTCTAGTTCACATGGAACATTCTCAAGAATCGACCACATACTAGGACAAAGAGATAGCCTCAACAAATATAAGAGGGTCTAAATCATACCAAACATATTTTCTGATCATAATCCTTTGAAATTAGAGATCAACTGCAAAACGAAAGCAGGAAGAACCACAAACACATGGAGATTAAACAACATGCTACTGAAGATTAATTGGGTCAAGGAAGAAATAAAAAGAGAGATTAAGACATACATAGAAATAAATGATAATGATAGTACACATATCAAAACTTTTGAGACACGGCAAAAGCAGTCATAAGTGGAAACTTCATATCATTACGGGCCTATCTCCAAAAACAAGAACGAGCCAAAATAAAGAATGTAATGCTTTATCTTAAAAAAAAAAAAAAAAAAAAAAAAAAGAAGAACAGATGATGTCTAAAGCTAAAGTTGGCAGGAAAAAAAATAATCAAATTAGAGCATAAATAAATAAAGCTGAAAACAAACAAACAAACAAAAAGACAATAGAAAAAATAAATACAACAAGGAACAGGTACTTTGAGAAGGTTAATAAAATTGAAAAACTCCTGGCTAGACTCACTAAATAAAAAAGAAAAAGGACACAAATAAACAAAATCAGAGATGAAAGTTTGGAAATTATGAATGACATCGCAGAAATACTAAGGATTATGCAAGAATATTGTGAAAAATTATATAATAATAAATTTAATAACCTAGAAGAAATG
>NW_006435248.1:0-705 GCF_000325575.1 Pteropus alecto | reverse complement strand
CTTTCTTTACAGCATACAGCAATACTTGCACCAAAAGTTCGAATACACTTCTGGTTCCAGAAATCATGCTTTCGAAAACGGTTTCCTTGGCAAGCACTGTATACCTTCTCTTATTAGAAAGTATTTCTATCTCCGTAACGGAAGAAGAAGAAGCGACGGATAAAGTACCATACCACATTGTTATTCGCCGCATTCTATGAATGACTTTTCAGCATATATGAGTTCTTTCAAAAAGCAGCTGCCGGAACCCGCTTCGTACGAATTTTCACCATGACTCTGCCAGCTTTCCAATTTCACACTTTTTCTTTGTTGGAGGATTCCAAGTGTGCTTCAGAATGCACAGTTCTCATGTCACTTCGTACAACAATGCTGCAGCCCAGTCAATATATCTGTCTATCACTTAACATAAAGGATGTCTACTGAGTACTGTTACTAAGCACATGTTTACACAATGGAGGCAATTCTTACAAAGGCAATGCCTCCAAAATCATGTGTCAGAGTGTGCTCACTTCTGAATAAATCATGTTAGGAACCCAGCCTCAGTGATCCATCAGTGGGTCTGTAGCCCGCTGAATCATCCTTGAGAGACAGTTTCAGTTACCATATGCCTGAGAAAACACTGTTCATTTATGGACCGGCCCTCCTGAGGACACAGATTCCAAATACATCCACACCATAAAAATTATCCTTCAAATGATCCTTTAG
>NW_006435247.1:0-349 GCF_000325575.1 Pteropus alecto | reverse complement strand
GCATTTTTTAAAGAAATAGAACAAAAAATTATCAGCTTTGTATAGAAGCAAAAGAGACCCCGAATTGCGAAAACCATCCTGAGAAAAAAGAAAGAGGCTGGAGGCATTACTCTGCCTGACTTCAAGTTATACTACAAAATGACAGCAATCAAAACGTCATGGTATTTGCAACAAAACAGACACATGAACCAGTGGAACAGAATAGAGAGTCCAGAAGTAAACCCATATTTTATGAGCAAATAATTTTCTACAAAAAAGCCAAAAATATACAGTGGAGAAAGAAAAGTCTCTTCAATAAATAGTGCTGGCAAAAATAGAAGGCCATCTGCAAAAGAATGAAACTAGACTG
>NW_006435246.1:0-885 GCF_000325575.1 Pteropus alecto | reverse complement strand
TCGACTGTTTCGGGAAGACGTGCGTGGGTCCCAGGCGGAGGGCGGTGGCGGCTGCCAGCGCACGTGGCCCGCAGCCCAGGAGCTGGCACGTCCTGAGCAACCCATCGGTCTTGGCAGCGAGGCCTTGACGCTGATTAAGTGGCAAGCGCGGAGGAGATGGAGCTGCTGAGGCCTTCGCCCTGGTGCTCGCCTTCCCTCCAGATGCCTGGGCAGGGGACAGGTGCCTCCGCAGGTGACGTGGAAGCCGCTCCCTGGCCCCGAGCTGCATCGTAAGCAGATGGAGGAGCGTGCTGTGCGGCCGTCCTCCGCCTCGCCGCCATGGACGCGCACGCGGACGGCTCCTGGGGAAGCTCGGGGACGTCCGATGAGCAGCGCGAAAACACTGGTGTGGGGGCGGGCAGACCCGGGAAGCTGCTCCCCCACGCCAGCGGCCACGGGGTAACGTCTCAATCGCGTCGTGACATTTGGGGCAAAACTGCAACACGCAGCCCCTAGAACTGTGCCGCCGGAGGCGGGAGGGGTTGGGGGCCGTACCCTCCACCCCGTGAGAGTCACCGGCGAAGGCGTGCTTCTGGGCGGAGCACACGTATCCCTCAGCACGCCCAGCCCAGCCCACCCAGTCGCACGGTAGACCTCACAGGTGCGGGGAGGAGGGAGAGATCTGGGGCACAGTGGTGCACATAAGAAGCTTCAAGTCCAGGGCAGGGAGGAGGGCGGGGTGAAAGGTCCAGGAGCGACGGGATTGGGGACCACTGACCGGTCTGATGTACCGCCTGCCCTCTGCCCAAAGATCCCTCCTCCCTGAGGACTGAGGTGGCCAGATTTAGCACGCCCAGGTAAGTCTGAATTTCAGAGACAGTGAACATAGTTCCGGTCTAAGCGTGT
>NW_006435245.1:0-455 GCF_000325575.1 Pteropus alecto | reverse complement strand
TTTAGATATGAAGGAGAAATTAAGAACTTTTCAGATATACTAAAACTGAGGGAATTCTCCACTATGAGGCCTGCACTACAGGAAATACTGAAAAGGATCAGTTCATCTAAAACAAAATGACCAAAAAACAACAACAACAACACATAATTAGGAGTAAAGTGACTATCAGGCAAATAGAAGCAGAGAAGTGCAACCCTTACTAAGAACAGGACATTATAAGCTTAAATAATAAGAAGAGAATTCTTATAGGTAGTAATGAACATTCAGCATACATAGAAACGAATTGAGATAACAATGACTGAAAAGAGGAGGATTCAAAGATCCAGATTTGCAAAGGTGAAAGGAGATAAGGCACACACAGAAGAAAATGGACGACTGTTTATATATAACTACCTTTTTCATATTTGTAATGGCGACCATACACCATAGAGTCAGAACTGAAGTATATAACACAA
>NW_006435244.1:0-595 GCF_000325575.1 Pteropus alecto | reverse complement strand
CACCCACATATATGTATTCATATGTACATGTAGGTATAGAAATGCATATGCACATATATGTGTATGTGTATGTGTAGCTTCTTCTAAGTAACTAAGATAAAATATAAAATGGAACTGACAGGAAAATTAAGAAGCTCAATATTCATTCTTTCTGTACAAGATTGTGTTAACTTTTAAACTTCTTAACAGTTTGTTCACTGGAAAGTTATTTAATAGTTTTATGTCTCATTTTTCACATCTATGAAATATGTAAAATGATGTCAATCGAAAGACTGAAGTTGAGGTTAATCAAGAATTCAAATAGACAATCCTAATAGAATACTTCTAAGTTGCATTATTAGATTTCGATGCAAATAGACTCTTTGTGCACCTTGTTTCACACGTAAATTTGGATCCCAAAAATCTACAATTTCATCTCCTTGTGGGAGATGAAAAAGACCAGCACAGTTTTAAAATCATAAAAAAGAAATTAGATTTTTTGTTCAATATCTTATTTGCTCAGGGTATTCTTTTCTTTAAACATTGTATGACGAATATGTGTTTTCTCTTCTCATTAATTTCAGAACAGAGTTGGATTAGAGGTAAAGTTACCCAG
>NW_006435243.1:0-645 GCF_000325575.1 Pteropus alecto | reverse complement strand
CGCTCACTTAATATATGACAAAGGGGACAAGAATATACAATGGGATAAAGATAGTTTCATCAATAAATGGTGCTGGGAAAACTGGACAGCTACATGCAAAAAAAAGAAACCGGACCACCTTCTTATATCATATATAAGAATAGACTAAAAATGGATTAAAAACTTCTAGAAGAAAATATAGGCAGTAATCACTCTGACAGTGCTACTAGTAATATATTTTTGGGCATATCTCCTTGGACAAGGACAAAGTAAAAACAAACAAATGAGATTTCATCAAACAAAAAAGTTTCTGCACAGCAAAGAAAACCATCAACAAAACAAAAAGACAACTGACTGAATGAGAGAAGATATTTGCTTAAGATACATCTGATAAGAGGTTAATATCCAAAATATATAAAGAATGCATACAACTCAACAACAACAAATCTAATTTAAAAATAGGCAGAAGATCTGAACAGATATTTCTCCAAAGAGGAAATACAGATGGCCAATAGACATATACACCCCTATGTTCATGGCAGCATAATTTATAATAGCCAAGATATGGAAAGAACCTAAATGCCCATCAATAGGTGCCCACCAAAGAAATTATGGTTCATATATACAACGGTATATTACTCAGTCATTAAAAAAATGAAATCCTAC
>NW_006435242.1:0-1279 GCF_000325575.1 Pteropus alecto | reverse complement strand
ACACATAGCACAGCGCGCACACACACACGCATACATACACTCAGGACGGCTTGCACATACATGCATACACACACATAGCACAGCATGCACACACACACGCATACACACACATAGCACAGCATGCACACACATGCATACACACACAGGATGGTGTGCACACACATGCATACATACACAGGACTGCGTGCACACACATGCACACACGCATATAGCACAGCGTGCACACACACATGCATACATACACACAGGACAGCGTGCACACACACATGCATACACATACAGGACAGTGTGTACACACACATACACACACACAGGACAGTGTGCACACACACATGCATACACATACAGGACAGCGTGCACACACACGCGTGCGCATACACACACGGAGTGCCGACCGCAGTGCTGACGTGACGCGGGGCCGCGTGCCGCCACAGGTGAATTCATGTCTCTGCTTCAGCCTGGAGGTTGGGAGCGGGTCCCGCCTTCCCACTGTCCTCTCCCCGGAGACCTTCACGCACGGCCGCGGTGTCCTCCGCCGTCCCTGTGCTGGTCGTGCCTCCCGAGCGATGCGTGACAGGCCGCCTGCTACCCCGCGGCTGCGAACCGCACCGGCAGCGCGGAGCAGCACGTGGTCACCCGTGTGAGGCTCAGTCACCGTCTCCGCGGCCGCGGTCCTGCTCACGGCGCGGCCCCCAGTCTCGTTGCACGGCGAGCTCAGCAGCCAGCCCGCCAGCCCGCAGTCGGCCGCGAGCAGACGATCGGTCTTCGCTTCTGCCCTCGTCTCTTCCCGGGCCCGTCGCTGGTGCCTCCGTCGCCCTTTGCGGTCTGTCCGTGTTTTTCCGTCATCGCTCCTGACCGATGTCCCTCCCTCTCTGCTCATCCTCGCTTTTCCTCCATCATGCGACCAGAATGAACTCCTATCAGCAAAGCCCCTTCGGGTCATTTCGGGGGGAAAACTCCTCAGTGGCATCCACGAGCCCCGGGGCGAAGGCCAAACTCTTCGCTGAGATTCCAAGACGCGGGGACTGGATAGCGGATCCTCCCGCTCCAGCGGCACGTGCGGATCGGGTGACCACGGAAGGTGCACGTGGCCGGGGGTGGCCGGGGGTGGCTGGGGAGGACGGTAGGGACGGTCTGTACCTGCCCAAAGCGGACGAAGACGCGGACGCAGGAAGGCTGGTGACAGGGCTGGGGAGCGTAATAAAAATGCAGAGGGGTCGACACTTTCCCCTCTTGCTCTGGAAGGGTGGCCCTTCCGCTTGCGACGTGACTCTGTGGA
>NW_006435241.1:0-1081 GCF_000325575.1 Pteropus alecto | reverse complement strand
TAGCCAAGTAGTAATTTTTCAGCCGGCACAGGTTCATCTCCTCTCAGGTCCACATTGATATTACAACCAAGTTATAAAATATTCAATGTGGAGAATCGCCTGAAGTCTAGCTGATTGTAACACCTACATTTGATAATATAAAAGAGCCACATCTAAGCCTGTAGGATGGGGCAAAATCGCAAATTGGGTGGACCTGCCCCAGTGAGTGGTGGAGGATCACCAGGAGCGAGAGCAAAGCTACAGAGGCTCTCCTGCAGGAGAGGGGGATCTTGGTCTCATTTGGGGGCTCCCTAGCCCAGGGTTCCAGCCCAGGGAAGAGGAGATTCCAATAACTCTGACTGTAAACACCAGAGGGGATTCCGGCCATCTGGGTAAGACAGAAGACTAAGACCCTAGACGCCCCTTTGAAGGACCTGTGCACAGGCTTTCTGACCTGTGGACTTACCCGGGACACTGGCGGTGGGTCAGAGGCTTGCGTGGGATTCATACTGAGAAAGTCTGCATTACCTGGCTCCAGAACCAGGGCCAGAAGGGCAGCCACCATTGGGCCTTAGTCCCATCCCACTACCAGGCAATCTACAGACTTCTCCAGCATGATGGTATAGACCCCTCCCATAGGGCCATTAGGAAGCACTGGCCTGAGGAGATTAGCCTGCCCCACCCAACCTTTAGATTGCCTGGGGCTTTTGTTGCTGGATGGCTGCCACACCCTGTGGTAATTTAGGGCCAGGCATTCCCAGCTGGCAGCCAGCATGGTGAGCCACATTCCCGTGATAGGGTCAGGCAGATCACTGCTGCCGATGTGAATGTGTGCGGATCTCTGAGATCTGTAGGCCAGTCCCAGACAGCAGCTGGTCTTGCTGTGATCTGGGACTTCCATGGGAACACATGAATGGTTACCAAAGTTGCAGCAAGATTGGGGCTGTATTGATCTGACTGCCATTGTCTCTCTGAGACCCCACCCCACCCTACTCACAAATTGCCCCAGGCGGCCGATTGACAGTGAACTGACACAGCCCTGCCCCTCCCCTACAGATGCCCAATCAACACAGGCAACAAACTTTGGCTGGCACAGGGCGGG
>NW_006435240.1:0-716 GCF_000325575.1 Pteropus alecto | reverse complement strand
TACATAGAGACAAATTGAGACAACAGTGACTGAAAGGGGGAGGATTCAAGAACCAAATTCGCAAAGGGGAATGGAGATAAGGCATACACAGAAGAAAATAGATGACTGTATGTATATAACTATTCTTTACATATTTGTAATGGTAACCACTCACCAAAGATTCAGAACTGAAATATATAACATGAAACAAGAAGAACCAGAGGCAAACCCAACAAAAGCCAACCAAAATAAAGAAGAGAAACACATGGAGAAGGAAGAAATGGAAACACTGAGCTACCAGAAAGCAAAAGATACAATGGCTATCAGAAACCTCATATTTCAATAATCACACTAAATATAAATGGACTGAATTCACCAATAAAAAGGCACAGTGTTGCAGAATGGATCTAAAAACAAAACCCAACATATGCTGCCTCCAGGAAACACATCTCAGCTCCAAAGACAAATACAGATTCAAAATGAAAGAGTGGAAAATGATACTTCAAGCAAATGGCATTCAGAGAAAAGCAGTGGTAGTAATACTAACAGACAAAATAGACTTCAAAATAAAAAAGATAAAGGAAGATAGGGACACTTCATAATGATGAAGGGAATCATGCACCAAGAAGAAATAACACTTATTAATATCTATACTCCCAATCATGGGGCCCCGAAATATGTAAAAACAATTACTAAAAGAATTAAAGAGAGAAACAGACCAAAACACCATCATAGTA
>NW_006435239.1:0-782 GCF_000325575.1 Pteropus alecto | reverse complement strand
TGCCTGAAAGAGCTGTCCATTGGTGTCAATGGGGTATTAAAACCTCCTACTATGAGTGTATTACTATTGATTTCTCCTTTTTTGTTAGTCAATAATTGTTTTATGTATATAGGTGCTCCTATGTTGGGTGTGCATATGTTTACTAGGGTCATATCCTCTTGATTTATCAATCTCTATCATTATGTAATGCCCTTTATTGTCTCTTATAGCTTTTGTTTTAAAGTCTATTGTATCTGATATAATTATTGCTACACTGGATTTTTTTTTTTTATTTCTGTTTGCATGAAATATCTCTTTACATTCCTTTACTTTCAGTCTATGAGTGTCATTTGATCTGAAGTGAGTTTCTTGTAGACAGCATATGCGTGAGTCTTATTTTCTTATCCATTTGGTTAACCTATGTCTTTTAATTGGAGCATATAATCCATTTACATTTAAAGTGATTACTGATAGATACACTGTTATTGCCCTTTTATTATTCATATTTGTTATTTCTTTTTTCTGTTTTACCCCTTCTCTTTTTACAGAAGACCCTTTAATATTTCTTGTAATGCTAGCTTATTGGTGATGGATTCCTTCAAATTCTTCCTGTCTGGGAAGCTTTTTATCTCATCTTCCATTTTAATTGAAAGCCTTGCTGGGTAGAGTGTTCGTGATTGTAGATTCTTGTTTTTCATTACTTTGAATATTTCTTGCCATTCTCTTCTGGCCTGCAAAGTTACCATTGAAAAGTCAATAGACATTCTAATGGGGGTACCCTTGTAAGTAACTAGCTTCCTTTC
>NW_006435238.1:0-793 GCF_000325575.1 Pteropus alecto | reverse complement strand
AGTACTTAGAAAAATACAACTTTCCTAGACTGAATTAAGAAGTGGAAATGGAAACAATCATCAAAAACCTACCAAAAAGTTAAAGTCCAGGACCAGATGGCTTCACCAGTGAATTCTAACAAACATTCAAAAAAGATTTAATACCTATTCTCCACGAACTCTTCCAAAAACTTGAAGAATAGGCAATACTTCCCAACACATTTTATGAGACCAATATTACCCTGGTACCAAAACCTGGTAAAGATAACACGAAAAAAGAAAACTACAGACCAATATCTCTCATGAATACAGATGCAAAAATCCTAAATAAGATACTAGCAAACCGAATACAGCAACATATGAAAAAGATTATACACTATGATCAAGTGGGCTTCTTCCCAGAGGCATAGGATAGTTCACCATACACAAATCAAATAATGTGATATACCACATAAATTAAAAAATAAGAATCATGATCATATCAATAGATGCAGAAAAAGTCTTCCACAAGATACAGCATCCATTTATGATCAAAACCCTTCACAAAATCAGTATAGAAGGAAAGTACCTTAACATAATAAAGCCATATATGACAAATTATCAGCCATTATACTTAATGGTGAAAAACTAAAAACTTTCTCTCTAAGATCAGAAATAAAGCAAGGCTGTCCACTATCACCACTGTTATTCAATATAACATTGGAGGTCCTAGCGAGTGCAAGCAGACAAGAGAAAGATATAAAAGGCATCCAAATAGGAAATGAAAAAGTCGAACCCTTACTACTTGCAGATGACATGATTCTCTATATAGAAA
>NW_006435237.1:0-377 GCF_000325575.1 Pteropus alecto | reverse complement strand
GGAGAGGTTGTGAGGGAAAAGGAACCCTCATATACGGCTGATAGGAGTGTAAATTGGTACAGCCACTTTGGAAAACAGTATGGAGGTTCCTCAAAAAATTAAGACTAGAATTACCATATGACCCAGCAATCCCTCTTCTGGGTATCAACCCCCCAAATTGAAAATTTGAAAACATTTATCCATAAAGATAGTACCCATATGTTTGTTACAGCATTATTCACGGTGTCCAAGACATGGAAACAACCGAAATGTCCTTCAATACATGATTGGATAAAGAAGATATGGTGTGTGTGTGTGTATATATACGGAATATCACTCAGCCATAAGAAAAGATAAACTACTGCCATTTGCGACAACAAGAATGGATTTTGAGATTA
>NW_006435236.1:0-711 GCF_000325575.1 Pteropus alecto | reverse complement strand
ACTTCTGAATATTAACTTTGTATCCTGCTACTTTAATGAATTCATTGATCATTTCTAATAGTTTTTTAGTGGTATCTTGAGGGTTCTCTACATATAGTATCATGTTATTGGCAAATAACGAGAGTTTTACTTCTTCCTTTCCAATTTGGGTGCCTTTTATTTCTTTTTCTTGTTTTATTGCTGTGGTTAAGACTTCCAATACATGTTGAAGAGGAGTGGTGAAAGTGGGCATCCTTGTCTTGTTCCTGATCTTAAGAAAATGCTTTTAGCCTTTCTCCATTGAGTATGATGTTAGCTGTAGGTCATATATGTCCTTTATTATGTTGAGGTATGCTCCCTCTATTCCCACTTTGCCGAGAGTTTTTATCATAAATGGATGCTGGATTTTGTTAAATGCTTTCTCTGCACCTATTGATATGATCATATAGTTTTTAACTTTCTATGTGTTAATGTGATGTATCACATTAATTGATTTGCGGATATTGTACCAACCTTGCATCCCAGGAATAAATCCAACTCGATCATAGTGTATGATATTTTTAATGTATTGCCGAATTCCGTTTTCTAATATTTTGTTGAGGATTTTTGCATCGACGTTCATAAGAAATATTGACCTATAGTTTTCTTTTTTTTGTAGCGTCTTTGTCTGGTTTTCGAAGTAAGGTAATAGTGGCCACATAAAAGGAGTTAGGAAGCCTTCCCTCTTCTTGA
>NW_006435235.1:0-628 GCF_000325575.1 Pteropus alecto | reverse complement strand
CACACCTGTCAGAATAGCCATCATCAATAAATCAAAGAACAAGTGTTAGCAAGGTTACTCACTTGGATCCCCAGCCTTCACACTAACTTCTACCTACTACCCTTCCAAGAATTCCTTTCCTGCTTAAGTAAGCCAGAATCAGTTGCTGTTGCTTGCAGTCAAGAACCCTGACTCATTCTCCAAAAGGGAAAAAGAAAAATACAAAAACCTCTTGTAGAAAAGATGGTAGGAAAAGATGGAGAGGCAGAGGTAAAAAAAGAGGTGTTAGGATTTGAAAAAAATAAAATAAGGTTTTTTTTTCTAGAATTAGCAGAAAGCAATGACAGCAACAAGTCTTGTCTATTAGTCAGCCATAAAAAAAAAAAAGAAGAAAAAATGAAATCTTAACATTTGCAATGACATGGATGGACTTCTATAGAGGTTATTATGCTGAGTGAAATAAGTCAGACAGAGAAAGATATATACCATATGATTTCACTTATATGCAGAATCTAAGGAACAAAAAGAATAAACTAATCAAAATAGACTCATAAATATAGAGGACAATCTAGAGACGTCCAGAGGGGAGAGAGTTTGAGGGGCTGGGTGAATGGGGTGAATGGTTAAAAAAGTACAAATTAGTAGTTGA
>NW_006435234.1:0-5108 GCF_000325575.1 Pteropus alecto | reverse complement strand
TTCAAGGGGAGAGATCTGGGGCCATCTCTCACTCCACGATTTTTCTGACGTCATTCTCTCTAATAAATTTATTACTCAAGGAGAGTAGAGTGCATGAAAAAATATTTTTAAAAAAGGGCACATAGGTAACATGTCTAACTCAATAATTTATTGTAAATTGATAAGATGTTTCTTCTATGCTTTAAAATATTATGTATTCTGCTGCTGTTGGGTGGAGTGTTCAATAATGCCAATAACGTCGAGTTGGTGGCTATCGATATAGCCACTTCAGTTTTTTTCCTAATATTTGCATGATATATTTTTCCCCATTCTTTACTTTTAACTTATTTTGGTCTTATATGTAAAATGGGTTTCTTGTAAACAGTATATAGTTGAGTCTTGCTCTTTGATCCACTCTTACAATCTCAAATCTTTTAAAGTCTCTTTAACACTCACTGTAAATTTTGTAAATTTCTTTAAAAAAAATACAGGAAACATCGTAAGATTGTCAATTATTGTTGTCAAATAAGCTTCACTTAGCGGGTACCTTCTCAGAAAGGATTAACATCATATTACATCAGGTGGAACACCTTGTATGTTGATTTTTTTGAGAATAATGGTAATTTGAGCAAGATGATCCAGCTTCACAATTTTTTTTTTCTAATGGATAGATTTCCTTCCCAGTAACCTTCTTGAAATGAGGCAATGGGGTTTTGATTGGCTATCATGGTTTCTAGGAAAAAATTATAACAAAGTTCACAGTTCTTTATTTTTTGAAACAGATGCCCTGCTGAAATCTGTATCTACCTGCCCAAAACAGGGAAGAAAGAAGTATATTGAGGTGGAAACTTTTCAAATATTTGCATAGTACAGTTTAAGTAAAAAATAGAAGAATATATTTGTTTTTACCATTTTGACTAGTCTCTAAATATCTTCCTATTGTAACAATTTTGCTTTACTGATTATTTAAAACAGTGGTTGTTTTAGTCTGCTTGGCTGCTATTACAAAATATCATATCCCGAATAGGTTAAATAACAGATATTTACTTTTTACTGTTCTGAAGGATGGGAAGTTCAAGGTCAAGGTTCCAGTGATGTAGTACATGGTGATAGCTACCATTTACCGTGCTCACATGGCCTTCCCTGGGTGAGTATTGCTGTCTCTTCGTATTCTCATAAGGACACTAATTCCATCAAGAAGGCTCTACCCTTATGATGACTTTAACTAACCCAAATTAACTCCCGAAGGCCGCAGTCCAAATACCACCACATCAGGGATTAGGGCCTCAACATATGAATTTGGAAGTACCTGAAATTCAGTCTAAAACAGTGGTTGTTTTAGTCTGCTTGGCTGCTATTACAAAATATCATATACTGAATAGGTTAAATAACAGATATTTACTTTTTACTGTTCTGAAGGATGGGAAGTTCAAGGTCAAGGTTCCAGTGATGTAGTACATGGTGAGAGCCCACTTCTTGGCTTATAGACAGCTACCTTTTACCGTGCTCACATGGCCTTTCCTGGGTGAGTACTGCTGTCTCTTCGTATTCTCATAAGGACACTAATTCCATCAAGAAGGCTCTACCCTTATGATGACTTTAACTAACCCTAATTAACTCCCAAAGGTCCCAGTCCAAATACCACCACATCAGGGATTAGGGCCTCAACATATGAATTTGGAAGTACCTGAAATTCAGTCTAAAACAGTGATTCAATAAATATGGTCCCAAACAAATAGCATTAACATTACTGAATCAAAAACTGTATTGGTGGAGCCTATCAATCCATATTTTAACAAGATTTCTAGGTAATTCTAGGCCCACTAAAGTTTGAGAACCTCTTTTTTTTTTTTCAAAAAACTTAAAAAAAAAAGATAGAAGAAAGAGGATTTGAAACATACCTAATATACACTCCAAAACATTCTGCCATATTCACTCAACAAATCAGACTTTAGAAATATTGTTCTAATTTTCTTTGGTGTTTCTTTGTTTTTATCTAAATTCAGATACTTTTTTTTCTTTGAACACAATGTTAGATGATTTTATCACCAACTTTAGAAACAGTAGAAGATATTATAAAATGATGAGGAAAAATATGCATACACACATATGAAGAGAGAGGAACTATGTGTTCTTTTAAATCTCCAGGTTAAAATGAATATACCTTTATAATAAAGAGTATTTCATGTATATTATTAGTATTTCCATGGGATGCTTTAATCAAACATCACCAGTGTTCTAGACAACTGAGTGAATTTAGCAATTTATCATCCTTTACATTTAAATAACCCTTAAATAATACATATGTAATTTCATAGTTTCTTTTTTTAAAAGAACCAGCAGAATATTGTGTCCAAAATTTGGTTTCTGCACAGGTGTATATTTTACCTCTTTCCCAACATGTTACCAATGTGACAAAAATGAAGTACAAAAATGATATAATAGAAGTGAGAATGGCATTACATCAGTGGACCGGAGAATTGGGTGGATTTCTGGAAGACATAAAGTAGTCGGGACTGCACTGGAGAACAAACCAGAAAAGGGGAATCTATAGACCAGATATGCACAAGAGAAGGCTACACAGGAATTCTTAGTTTCTGAGAGGCTCTCAATTGCATTCCATAGTGACCCAACCTAAAATAAGATGTGACAGGTAACAAATTTTGCTCAGATGTTCATAGCTTGAATCAGCCTTCTGATTCAAGAAAAAGATCAGTTAGGGAACCAGATCATTATAATGGCAGAAGATGTTTGTGTTTGATCTAGTTTTGGTTTCATGATAATGCATGAACAAGTAAAAATTATGATTGACAGGAAACCATTAGTACACTGAGAATATTATATAGCAACAATATATAAAAAAAATACAGACATATCCAACAACATTGATTTTTCTGGGGGAAAAGCATAAGAGGAGCTAGACTATGATTCAGTACTTCTTTCCTAGGTATACCTCAGGGGACGAAAAGGGCAGATGACTTAGTCTAATCTGTGGAGTGGACCTGCAGATTGTATAATAATTATATTTTTAAATGCTTCTCTATTTCAAACAAAACATCTTTAAAAACAATAATGTTTAAATGCGACATCTAATAATTAGTTAATTTTTAAAATTAAATTTATTGGGGTGACATTACTTAATAAAATTATGTAGGTTTCAAGTATAGAAATCAATAATACAGTCATATGTATATTGCATTGTATGCCCACCAGGAAAAGTTAAATTTCATTCATCACCATATATTTGACCCTCTTTAACCTTATCTACCTTCCCTCTTTCCCCTTTCTTGTAACCACTAAACTGTTGTCCGTGTCCACGAGTCTCTGTTTGTCTCGTTTCTTTGTTGCTTTCAATTTATATTCAACATAGGAGTGAAATCATATGATTCTCAACTTTTTCTCTCTGACTTATTTTGATTAGCATGATAATCTCAAGATCTATCCATGTTGTCGCAAGTGGCAGAATTTCATTTTTTCTTATGGCTAAGTAATATTCCATTGTATATATGTGCCGTATCTTCTTTTTCCACTCATCTGTAGAGAGCATTTTGTTTCCATGTCTTGGCCACCATGAATAATGCTGCAATGATCATCAGAATGCATATATCTTTGTAGATAAATGTTTTCAGGTTTTTTGGGTAAATATACAGAAGGATTGCTGGGTCATATGGTAATTCAATTCTTAGTTTTCCGAGAAAACTCTATACTGTTTTCCACAGTGGTTATACCAATTTATATTTCCACCAGCAGCATATGAGGTTTCCTTTTCCCCCAAAACTTCTCTAACATTTCTTATTACTTTCCTGTTGATGATAGCCATTGTAATAGGTGTGAGATGGTATCTCATTGTAGTTTTGATTTCCATTTTCCTAGTAGCTAATGCAGTTGAGCATTTTTTCATATGTCTGTTGGCCATTTGCATGTCTTCTTGGGAGAAGTGTCTGCTCACATTTCTGCCCATTTTTTAATTGGATTGTTTGTTTTTTATTGTTGAATTGTATGAGTTCTTTGTATGTTTTGGATATTAGGCCTTATTGGAGGTGTTGCTAGCAAATATCTTCTCCCATTTGGATGGTTGTCTCTTTACCTTGTTGATGGTTTCTTTTGCTGTGCAGAGCTTTTAAGTTTTATGTAGTCTCATTCTTTTATTTTTGCTTTTATTTCTTTCCCTTTGAGGTCAAATTCATAAAATCCTCTCTAAAACCAAGATCCATGAGTTTAGTATCTACATTTTGTTTTATGCAATGCATTGTTTCAAATCTTCTATTTTGATCTTTGATCCATTTGAGTTAATTTTGGTGTATGGTGAAAGATAACAGTCTAGTTTCATTCTCTCGCTTGTGGCTTTCCAATTTTCTCAGCACTATTTCTTGAAGAGGGTTTTCCTTCTCCATTGTACGTTTTTGGCTCATTTGTTGAAAATTCATTTCCCATATATATGGGGCTTTATTTCTGGACTCTTAATTCTGTTCTATTAGTCTGTTTGTCTGTTATTCTGCCAAGACTATACTGTTTTGATTATTGTCACTTTATAGGATAATTTGAATTTGGGTAGAATGATACCTTCAGCCTCGTTCTTTTTTTCTCAGGATTGCTTTGGCAATTAGGGGTCTTTTGTTCTTCCATACAAATCTGATGATTTTTTGTTCTTTAAAAAATGTCATTGAGATTTCGATGGGGATTGCATTAAATCTGTATATTGCTTTGGGTAATAAGGTCATTTTAACTATGTTGATTCTTCCAATCCATAAACACTAAATATCTTTCCATTTCTTTGTGTTTTCTTATTTTTTTAATAATGTCTTGTAGTTTTTAGTGTATAGGTCCTTCACATGTTTTGTTATGTTTAGTTCTAAATATATTATTCTTGTTATTGCAATTGCAAAAGAACTTTCAAAAAGAAGTGTTTTTTTTTTTTTCATTTCTCTTTCTGAAAATTCATTGTTAGTATAGGAATGCTATGGATTTTTGTATATTGATTTTGTATCCTGAAACTCTACTGTATTTGCTTATTGTTTCTAATAGTTCTTAAGTAAAATTTTTAGTGTTTTCTACATAGAGAATCACGTCACCTGCAAAGAGTGACAATTTTATTTCTTCATTCCCAATTTGGATTCATTTTATTTCTT
>NW_006435233.1:0-316 GCF_000325575.1 Pteropus alecto | reverse complement strand
AGAGGAGGCAGTACTTCCCAATTCATTTTATGAGGTTAATATTACCTTGATGCCGAAACCTGGTAAAGACAACACAAAAAAAGAAAACTACAGACTATCTCATGAACATAGATGCAAAAATCCTAAATAAGATACTAGCAAACCTAATACAGCAACATATTAAAAAAGATACAACATGATCAAGTGGGCTTCATCGCAGGGGCACAGGGATGCTTCGACATATGCAAATCAATTAATGTGAGACAGCACATAAACAAATTAAAGAATAAGAATCATGATCGTACCAATAGATACAGAAAAAGCCTTCGACAAGATA
>NW_006435232.1:0-1097 GCF_000325575.1 Pteropus alecto | reverse complement strand
AAGATTTGCAGGAATCTAGTGACTAGACTCACATTAACTTAAGTCAAGAGACTAAGAACAACCTTTATTTGACTCCTACTGGTAACCAAATGTCTGTGGTTGTCAATCATCTCTTGCACCTCCCATTTCCTTCTTTCCTTGATATAAAAGAAGCCTAAGTTCTTATTTTCTTAAGATGAGTCTTTAGGACACTAGTCCACCAACTTCTTGGCTTGCTGGCTTTCCAAATAAAGTTGCTTTCTTTGCCCTAACACCTTGTTACTCGGCTTATTGAGTTTGGGTACAGTTTGACACAGAAATGTCCAACAAGAAATCTATCCATTTCACTCTCCTCAAAAAAGTCTGCAAACAATTTGGAGGTGAGTATCAGCAAAGAAACAATTACCTGAGATCTGCAACACTGTGTAACATTACTAATGATAATAATTTAAATTCTTCAAAGTAACCTGCTGTTTCATATTTGAATTTACTTCTGGCAATGTTGTCCTATTTTTTGGTTTAGTCTATGCTTGAAAAGTTCACTGTTTTATTGTGATTGTTCTGAGTTGCTACCCAATTATTTGCTGTTTACCTTTTCTGACTTCACCACCACCACCACCACCACTACCACCATCATCATCATCTTCATCATCATCATCGTCATCATCATCATCCCTGGAAATCTCATCATCATCATCATCATCATCATCATCATCCCTGGAAATGAGGCTATGAATGTTGTTCTAATGATTGGCAGCAGCAATATTACTACCATTGATGGAAAATCTGCTATGAGGGCTGTTCAGTGCTGAAAGCTTTTCCTGCATATTTTACATTTACAAAAACTCTGTGAGGTAAATCCTGCACTGAAGAACAAACAAAAAACCCTAAAAAGTCATTAACTCAAGCATTTATTAAGAATGCCGAAATACAGGGAGCAGTTTAAGATGAGTGCTCTGCGGGGAGTAAGAACTGAAAGGTTATAAGACTGACTAGGAGGACCACTCACAGGTTAGTTTTGTTCTGAGAATTGTTCACAGTTAACATTTTCAGAAAGTATGAGAAAATAAATTATATTAATCACAGAACAGGATGTTGGAACATAGATTTAAGACCTC
>NW_006435231.1:0-833 GCF_000325575.1 Pteropus alecto | reverse complement strand
ATAAGAATAATGGGAATTCTCGAAGGGGAGGAAAATGAGCAAAGATTAGAAAGCATTTTCAGACAAATGCTTGATGAGAATTTCCCAAATGTAAGGAATCAGCTGGAGTTTGGAATTCAAGAAGTCAACAGAACACTCAATTATCTCGACTCAAAAAGGCCTTCACCAAGACACATGGTATTAAAGTTATCAAAAATCAATGACAATGATAGAATTAACAGGGCAGCCAAGGAGAAGAAAACGGTAACTGATAAAGGAAAACCCATTAGATTATCATCGGAATTCTCAGTGCAAATTTTACAAGCCAGAAAGGAATAGAATCAAATATTTAAACTATTAATTGAAAGGAACTACCACCCTAGAATAATGTATCCAGCTAAGCTCTTCTTTAGATGTGAAAGAGAAATAGAGACCTTTCCAGACATACAAAAATTGAGAGAAACCTCCATTATGAGGCCTGCGCTACAGGAAATACTGGAAGGGGTCAGCTCACCTAAAACAAAATGACCAAAATAACCCCCAAAAAACCCATAATTAGGAATAAAGTGACTGTCAGGCAGATAGAGAAGCAGAGGAGTCCAATCCTTACTAAGAATAGGGCATTATAAGCTTAAACAACAAGATAATTACTATAGTAAGATAGTAATGAAAGTTCACCATACATAGAGACAAATTGAGACAACAATGACTGAAGAGGGGAGGATTCAAGGATCCAAACTTGCAAAGGGGAATGGAGATAAAGCATGCACAGAAGAAAAAGGTCGACTTTCTCTATATAACTACCCTTTACATATTCGGAATGGTAACCACACACCAAAGGCACAGAACCCAAG
>NW_006435230.1:0-1020 GCF_000325575.1 Pteropus alecto | reverse complement strand
CTAATAAGAGCTAAATAAATTGTTATCATTATTGTCGTTGATGTTAATAACTAAAAGTTGCAGAAGTGATGACACTGGATCAGATGGCTTCATAGGTGAATTTTATCAAACATTCAAAGAAGAATTAATACCTATTCATCTCAAACTATTCCAAAAACTATTCCAAAAAAGAGGAGAGAAGATTCACAAGCTCATTTTATGACACCACCATTACCCTGATTTCAAAACCAAAGACATTATAGGCCAATATCCCTGATTAACATAGATGCAAAAATCTTCAAAAGGAGTAAACACCATGACCAAGTGGGATTCTATCCCAGGGATAGAAGGATGGTTCAACATCCATCAATCAGTCAATATAATATGTCACATTAATAATGCATAGAAACCATATGATCATCTCAGTAGATGCAGAAAAGCATTTGAAAAACTCAACATCTTTTTATGATAAAAACTCTCAACAAAGTGGGTAGAGAAAGTACATAGCTCAAGATAATAAAAGCTACATATGACAAACCCATAGCCAACATCAAACTCAATGGTGAAAAGCTAAAAGCATTCTCTGTATGATTAGGAACAAAACAAGAAGGTCCATTTTTACCACTTCTATTCGATATTGCATTGGATAAGAAATATAGCATCAGACAAGAAAAAGAAATAAAAGGCATCCAAATTGGAAAGGAAGAAATAAAACCATCATTATTTGCAGATGATATGATGCTATATAGAAAGAACCCTAAGCCTAAAGATTCCACTAAAAAAATATTAGAACTGATAAATGAATTTGGTAAAGTAGCAGGATATAAAGTTAATATTCAGAAACCAATTGCATTTCTATTCCCCAATTACAAATTATCAGAAAGAGAAATTAAGAAAACAATGCCATTTATGATTGCATCAAAATAAATAAATAAAATACCTAGGAATAAATTTAAACAAAGAGGTAAAAGACTTGTACTTGAAGAATTATTAGACATTGAAGAAGGAAACTGAAGAAGATACAAATAAATAGAAGCATAT
>NW_006435229.1:0-360 GCF_000325575.1 Pteropus alecto | reverse complement strand
GGTTCTTTGAGAAGGTTAATAAAATTAACAAACCCGTAGATAGACTCACTTAAGAAAAAAAGAGAAAGGACAGAAATAAAATCAGGGAAAAAGCGGAAATTACGACTGACATCTCAGAAATACAAATGATCATACAAGAATACTATGTAAAAGTATATAACACCAAATTTAATAACCTAGAAGAAATGGACCAGTAATTAGAACGTTATGAACTTTCTAGACTGAATCAAGAAGAACTGGAAAATCTATATAGACCAATCAGCAGAATGGAAATTGAAACAATCACCAAAACCTACAAAAATGTAAAAGTCCAGGACTAGATGGTTTCACCAGGGAATTCTACCAAACATTCAAAGAAGA
>NW_006435228.1:0-323 GCF_000325575.1 Pteropus alecto | reverse complement strand
AGTTCCCTGAACAGCCCTGCCTGGGAGTGCTGTGATCTTCACATGGCCAGCAGCAGGGCCCAGTCATCAGGGTAGAAGGCAGAGAAGCGGCTGGCAGAGAAACAACAGTTGATTTTTACTGGTCGTGGTTGCAAAATTGAGGCTGAGCCACAGCTCCCAATCCCTAATCCAGAAGGCTCCTCCCCCCATACCCTCTGAGACCGATCACCGCAGAGCCCTAGGGGAATCTGAGCAAATGCTACTGAAACAGCTGCTAACACTGAAAGGGACTGAAACTGAGAGTAGCGTGTGTGATTAAATATCTATCAGAAAATAAAAAGACA
>NW_006435227.1:0-725 GCF_000325575.1 Pteropus alecto | reverse complement strand
TGGGTTGCAGAGATGTGAGGAAAGAATAGGAGATAAACTCACATTTTTTTCATTTTTGAGGATCAGAACCTGAAGTCGGAATACAGTATTGTAACATGAAATTTCAGGACTAATTTTATTTAGGCATCGTTGTAAGGTGTAGTCTTTGACCAACAACTCACAAGGCATTACATTTCCTGAAAATGCAGTAGTATATTCTAAGGGGAAGATTACAATGGTAGATACGGTTCTGGGGTCCAAGCTTATGTATACTATTCCCTGTGCATGTGGGTTTTCCGTGTGTCAATTATCTAAGCATTTGTCTCTATCTGTCCTTTCTCAGTGTTCCCATTTCTCTCCCTGCCGCTTGACCGTCCCCTCCAGAGAAGCTCATTGCTGGAATCCTGGGGGTCATCTGCCTTGTCTTGATGTCCACTGTGGTAATAATAGCTGTTATTCGCTGTAAGTAAATATTTGAAAGATTATTTGAAAACTTTTCATTAATAATCATCAGTGCCTTTAATACTTAAGAATATTATTGCATAGAACTCTCTTTTAACGTTTGTACTTGACTGAACGTGAAATACTTTTCTAAATTTGTCCAAAGTATAAATATAGAATGATTTTAGATCTATTTTATAAATATATGTACATATATACATGTATTTATTCTGATTTAATAACTCAAAGTCATGTTTCAGGTGACTTCACGACCATATTGAGAAAACAAATTCATTTTGAGATTG
>NW_006435226.1:0-1034 GCF_000325575.1 Pteropus alecto | reverse complement strand
TTGAGTTTCGTTCCTATATTTTCTTCTATGCATTTCATTGCTTCAGGTTTTATATTCATGCCCTTAATCCATTTTGAGTTAATTTTGATGTGTGGTGATAGACAACAATCTAGTTTCATTCTTCTGTAGATGGCTTTCCAGATTTCTCAGCACCATTTATTGTAGAGGCTTTCCTTTCTCCACCGTATGTTTTTTGGCTTTTTTTGTCAAAAATTATTTGCCCTTATATATATATGGGTTTACTTCTGGACTCTCAATTCTGTTCCAATAGTCCGTGTGTCTGTTTCAGCCAATGCCATGCAATTTTAATTGCCGTCGCTTTGTAGTATAATTTGAAATCAAGCAGAGTGATGCCTCCAGCCTTGTTCTTTTTCCTCAGGATGGCTTTGGCAATTCGGGGTCTTTTGTGCTTCCATACAAATCTGATGATTTTTTTGTTCTATTTCTTTAAAAAATGCTGATGGGATTTTGATGGGGATTGCATTAAATCTGTATAATGCTTTAGGTAATATAGTCATTTTAACTATGTTGATTCTTCCAATCCAAGAACACAAAATATCATTCCATTTCTTTGTATCTTCTTCGATTTCTTTTAATTTCTTTTAATTTTCTTTTCGTTTTCATTATATAAGTCCTTCTCATGTTTTGTTCAATTTATTCCTAGGTATTTTATTCTTTTTGGTGCAATTTCAAAAGGAATTACTTTTTCTACTTCTTTTTCTGACACTTCATTATTAGAGTATAGGATTGCTATGGATTTTTGAATGTTGACTTTGTATCCAGGGGCTTTACTGTATTTATTTATTGTTTCTAGCAGTGTTCTTCTGGAGTCTTTAGAGTTTTCTATATAGAGGAACATGTCATCCACAAATAGTGACAGTTTGACCTCTTCGTTTCCTATTTGGATGCCTTTTATAAATTTCTCTTGTCTAATTGCACTTGCTAGTACCTCCAATGTTATATTGAATAACAGCGGTAATAGTGGACAGCCTTGCCTTATTCCAGATCTTAGAGGGAAAGTTTTTAGTTTTTCA
>NW_006435225.1:0-853 GCF_000325575.1 Pteropus alecto | reverse complement strand
GATTTTGATGGGGATTGCATTAAATCAGTATAATATTTTAGGTAATATGGTGATTTTAACTATGTTGATTCTTCAAATCCAAGAACATGGAATGTCTTTCTATTTTTTTGTATCTTCTTCGATTTCTAATAGGGTCCTGTAGTTTTCATTATATAAGTCCTTAACATGTTTCATCAGATTTATTCCTAGGCTTTTTATTCTTTTGTTGCAATTGCAAAAGGAATTAATTTTCACTTCTTTTTCTGACACTTCAATATTAGAGTAGAGGAACGCTATGGATTTTTGAATGTTGATTTTTGTATTCAGAGACTTTACTGTATTTGCTTGTTTCTAGTAGTGTTCTTATAAAGTCATTAGGGTTTTCTATATAGAGAATCATGTTATCCACAAAGAGTGACAGTTTAACCTCTTTGTTTCCTATTTGGAAGCCTTTTATATCTTTCTCTTGCCTAATTGCACTACTAGGACCTCCAAAGTTATATTGAATAACAGTGGCTATAGTGGACAGCCTTGCCTTATTACTGATCTTGGAAGGGTTTTGGTTTTTCGCCATTAAGTATAATGTTGGCTGAAGGCTTGTCATACATGGCTTTTATTATATTAAGGTATTTTCCTTCCATACTGATTTTGTTGAGCGTTTTGATCATAAATGAATGTTGTATCCTGTCGAAGGCTTTTTCTGCATCTATTGGTATGATCATATGATTCTTATTTTTTGATTTGTTTATGTGGTATATCACATTAATCGATTTGTGTATGTTGAACCATCCTTGTGCCCTGAGATGAAATCCACTTATGGTGGTGTATAATCTTTTTACTATGTTCCTGTATTCGGTTCACTAGTATCTTATTT
>NW_006435224.1:0-1005 GCF_000325575.1 Pteropus alecto | reverse complement strand
CATCCACTTAGCAAACCCTCCAGAATTAGAGATTCGCCTTCCCTGGCCCATTGGTCAGAAAACCCGGCTTTCAGGATGACCAGACATGATCACTCACACCGTCTCCCCCGACACCACCGTGGCAAACATGCCGGAGCCAGCCGTGCAAGGGAACCAGTTCCCTGAATGGGGGAGCAGGGACTAAGAAAAGAAAGAAGACAGACAAAGTTGCAGGAGGGCACACAGATTATGGACTGTGGCCCCGAGTTTATTTAGAACACACTACTTATAGCATCGCAATGAGAAAACAGCAGTCAAGACCCAAGGTCAGCCAAATTACTTATCCTGCAAATCAGTGAAGCTCTCACAACTCGGAACTCTCTGCTCTGCGATCAAGCTCCCTGCTTTGAAAATACTGAGTGCTTCAAATAGCTCAGTGCCACTTATCTCAGAGCTCGCCAAATTAGCTCCGCTCCCAGCACAAACAGAAACAGGATGGTCTGATTTGGTTTAGACAACACAGGCTCCGACCCTAGACTTGGAAATTGGTCGATTGCATGCCAACCACATGGCTGGGGGATTCGGGGTCCAGGTGGAGAGGAAAGACACAACATTTTTCCCTAATTCATCCCATCGTGAGCATTATCTGCCCCCCACCCTCACTGTTAGTTCTTGTTGGGTGTTCTCCTGTGGATGCTGGGACCGGGGCAGGGGACACAGGCCAGGTGACTCCTGTCACATCACTTCACTTCTGCCTCCATGACCTTTTCAATATCTTGTGTAAGATCAATTTCAGGTAGCATGACACTCACTTCCATATGTGAGCACCCATCTAAATACTGAATTGCCTCAGGACATGGAGAAAGCTGCACAAAAGTCCCAGCTGCAAAAATTATCTTCAAGGTCTTCTGTTCCCTGGCAGAGTCAGAAGAGTGAAGGATTCTCAAGAGACCACAGTAGCGCCACTGCCCCCTCGACCTGGGGGCTTCTCCTCAGTTTAATGCATTCGAGGAATGTTCCAGAGGC
>NW_006435223.1:0-277 GCF_000325575.1 Pteropus alecto | reverse complement strand
TAGTGGCTGTACCAATTTGCAGTCCCACCAGCATGATGGTTCCTATTTCTTCACATCCTCTCCAGCATTTGTTACTACTTGTCCTGTTGACTATAGCCATTCTAACAGGTGTGAGATGGTATCTCATCGTGGTTTTGATTTGCATGTCCCTAATAGCTGGTGATGTTGTGCATCTTTTCAAATATTTGTTGGCCATTTGTATTCCCCTAGGGAGAAGTGTCTATTTAGGTCCTCTGCTCATATTTTGATTAGATCATTTGTTTTTTTGTTGTTATTG
>NW_006435222.1:0-1915 GCF_000325575.1 Pteropus alecto | reverse complement strand
ATGTAAATGGATTAAATTCTCCAATCAAAAGAAATGGGGTAGCCTAATGGATAAAAATACAAGACCCATGCATCTGCTGTCTACAAGCGACCCACTTCAGATCAAAAGACACTCACAGACTGAAAGTAAAGGGATGGAAAAAGATATTTCACGCAAATGGAAATGAAAAATGAAAAAAGCCAGTGTAGCAATACTTATAGCAGATGAAATAGACTTTAAAAGAGGCTATAATAAGAGACAAAGAAGGGCATTACATAATGATAAAAGGATAGACAAACCAAGAGTCCATTACCCTAGTAAACATATTCACCCAACATAAGAGTACCTACATACAGAAAATAATTATTGAATGACAAAAGGAGAGATCATCAGTAATTTAACACCTCATTGACATCAATGGATGGATCTTCCAGGCAAATAATCAAGTATGAAACAATGAACTTAAAAGACACACTAGACCAGATGGATTTAATAGATATTTTCAGAGCATTTTACACCAAAGCAGCAAAATATACATTCTTCTCAAGTGCACATTTTCCAAGATAGACCACATGTTAGACACAAAACAAGTCTCAATAAATTTAAGAAGATTGTAATCATATCAACTGTGTTCTCAAATCACAACGGTGTGAAACTAGAAATCGACTACAAGGAAAAAAAACTGGAAAATACACAAACACATGGAAGCTAAATATATGCTTCTGAACAATGAATGGGATATCAATGAGAGCAAAGAAGAAATTAAAAAATACCTAGAGACAAATGAAAATGAAAACACAAATCAAATCTATAGGTCACAGCAAAAGCAGTCCTAAAAGGGAAATTCATAGCAATACAGGCCTACTTTCAACAAAAGAAAAAGTTAAAAAAAGAATCTAACCTTACTCTTAAAAGAATTAGAAAAAGAACAGCAAACAAAACCCGAATGAATAGAAGGAAGGAAATAATAAAGATCAGAGCAGCAATGAATGGAATATAGTCTAGAAAAAGAATACAAAAGATTAATGAAACCTAGAGCTGATTCTTTGAAAGGTTAAACAAAATTGACAGACCTTTAAAGAGACTCATCAAAGAAAAAAAAGAGAGGACTCAACAATAAAATCAGACATGAAAGAGGAGAAATAACTACAAACTCCAGAGAAATACAGAGGATCGTAAGAAAATACTATGAGCAATTATTTGGACAATTTAGAAGAAATGGAAACATTCCCAGAAACATACAATATTTCAAAACTGAATCAAGAAGAAACAGAAAATCTGAACCAACTTATTACCACCAACGAAATAGAATCAGTAAACAAAACCCTCCCAAGAAACAAAACTCCTGGACCAAATGGCTTCATAGGTGAATTTTAGCAAACACTCAAAGAAGAATTAACAGCTATTCTTTTCAAACAGGTCCAAAAATGTCAAGAATATTGAAGGCCCCTTAACTCCTTTATGAGGCCACCATAACCTTGAATCCAAAGTCAGACAAAAACATTACCAAAAAAAGAAAACAATAGGCCGATATCTCTTACGAACACAGATGCAAAAATCCTCAACACAATATTAGCAACTTGAATTCAGCAACACATTAAAAATATCCTACACCATGATCGAGTTGGATTTATTCCTGGGGTGCAAGGTTGGTACGATGATCCACCAATTAACGAAAGTGATACACCACATAAGCAAATGGAAATATAAAAATCACATGATCAGATCAATAGATGCAGAAGAAGCATTTGATAAAATCCAGCATTGATTTATGATGAAAACTCTCAGCAAAGTGAGAATACATGGAACATATTTCAACATTATTAAGGCCGTATATGACAAACCTACAGATAACAACATGCTCAATGGGAAAAGGCTAAAAGCATTTTCCTGAAGGTCAGGAACAAGACAAGAATGCCCACTTTCACCACACCTT
>NW_006435221.1:0-691 GCF_000325575.1 Pteropus alecto | reverse complement strand
ACAAGTTCACAGTGAGAGGAAAGAGAGATGTTCAAATTAGATTGTTGCAATCTAGACAATTTGTGCTTTGATTACAAAGAAGAACTTTACTTAACTCTATGAAACTAAGGTCTCTTAACATAATGTGAGGTTGCTATTATGATATTCATCTTCATTATTTAGAAACATAGGCATAAAATTAGACTTTTTCTGTTGTGTCTAAATGGCAAACCTACAAGAATGTCTTTTTCTGTCATTCAAGTCTTTGTATCATCGTAATAACTTAGTAGTTTTCTCAGTGCTGTCGTGATGTCTTTGTTCCTCAGAGTGTATATAATGGGATTCGATGTTGGGATCAAAACAGTGTAGAAAAGAGAGATCACGTTTCCAGTTCCTTCAGTTTGATTTGGTTTTGGTTGCATATAAGTGATAGTAGCTGTTCCATAGAATAAGACCACAATGAACAGGTGAGAAGAACAGGTGGAAAAGGCTTTCGCTCTCCCGTTGGCTGATGATATTTTGAGAATGTTGGCAATAATTTTGCCATAGGAGACAATGGTCAATAGACATGGAACCACGATAAATACCACTGTAACTCTGTAACTACATAAACTGTGATCTCATTCAGAAATGTGTCACCACAAACAAGCCTGAGAATTGGGGGGAGGTCACAGAATAAATGATTAATTTTGTAAGAACCACAGAAGTGCAG
>NW_006435220.1:0-693 GCF_000325575.1 Pteropus alecto | reverse complement strand
AATCAGCGCATCCATCATTGATAAAACCAGGTCGGAAAGATCAAAAATGATGGCGCTTAGTTTTGTCGTGAAGTCGACTAAGGAGGGGGCAGCCGTGACATCCTTCTGAGGAGGGAAGGAAGAGGAAGCGCGACTGGTGGCTGTCGTCCCCACGTAATTCTGTCATTCCGGGGGTAGATCTGCCTGTCTTCTCTCTCTAGCCATTTGGATACAGAGATACCTAAGCATCTTATTACTGTATCTTTACCCGCTCTCTTGGGCGATCTGCTAATATTTGAATTACGGAATTTTAGACGTGAAGAATACTATATCGCCCATCGGATATTTTATCATAAACTGGTAATAATTATTACTCTGCCTGTTTTTTCACATTTGTCACCGTTGGAACATGACTAGAATCCTAAGCAACTTTTTCATTACTGGTGAGGATGTTGATGATGAAAATAGTAATAATAATAGTTACCATCGTCCTTTCTCTCGTCTAAATGCTTTAAATACATTAGATCATTTACGTTGGGCTCAGAGCAGCCCGATATGGCTAATGTTGTCACCTCTGCACTGTAGCGGGAGCAACTGAGTCAGGTTACGTGGCTGGAGGTCATGCAGATGTGGCCTCAGCGAGACCAGGCGCCTTCCCCCGACTCTGCCCGGGTCAGTATCAGCCTCAGCCTCAGCCTCAGCCTCAGCCTCAGC
>NW_006435219.1:0-564 GCF_000325575.1 Pteropus alecto | reverse complement strand
AGACAGATTATGGTAATGTCTGTAACTTCCTTTAAAACCTTCCTCTTAGATAGTGTGATACTATGCCTGTGAGTTTAGGTTAAGTTCCATCCTCCATGTGGTCAATTATCAATCAGGAGCTAACACTCCAGGGACAGTGGGCTAGATCCCAATTAGGAAGCCCACCTTCCAGGAGCCCAGCTTCTGTAATTTATTATCTTGCTCATCAGAGCTTTGTTAATCAGCATAACAACTGTCAGAAATGGGTTCTCATTTGGTAAAATTCGTGCTATTCAAGATAGGTGGATTAGCTAAAATATTTTAGAGATACTTTAGATGCTTTAGCTAGATAAAGAATCTAGAGGCTTGGAAGCCCTATCTTGGGGATAGCTACTGTCTTCTGTTAGGTTCCCTAAAAGTGGACTCAGAAGAGTTGAGGGCTTGCAGTTTACAAGGAACTGACAGGAGGATGAGTAGGTGACACAGCCATGGGATGGGAGCCAACGGAGGGTGCTTTATTAAGCTGGTTACCACAATGGGTGATGAAAGCTTAATTCTGCGGGAAAGCTTTGGAAGTGATCTGAA
>NW_006435218.1:313-586 GCF_000325575.1 Pteropus alecto | reverse complement strand
CACCCGCCAACGTCAATGTAACCTTCACCCGTCAACGTAACCTTCACCCGCCAACGTCAACATAATCTTCACCCGTCAACGTCAACGTCAACGTAATCTTCACCTGCCAACATCAACATAATCTTCACCTGTCAACGTAACCTTCACCCGCCAACGTCACGTAACCTTCACCCGTCAACATAACCTTCACCCGCCAACGTCAACATAATCTTCACCCGTCAACGTAACCTTCACCCGCCAAAGTCAACGTAACCTTCACCCGTAAATGTAACA
>NW_006435218.1:0-274 GCF_000325575.1 Pteropus alecto | reverse complement strand
CCCGCCAACGTCAACGTAACCTTTACCCGTCAATGTAACCTTCACCCGTCAACGTAACCTTCACCCGCCAACGTCAATGTAACCTTCACCCGCCAAAGTCAACATAACCTTCACTGTCTCCTTCTCCGGCGCCTACCAACGGCCTCGTGGTCTCACACGAGACCGTGTTGGTGTCTGTCTCCTCCGATCAGCAGTCCCTGAAGAAAAGGGACCAGGTCTTCTCTAACTTGAGTAACTTCTAACGTAGTACCTTGTGCGTGGTGGGCATCTAATA
>NW_006435217.1:0-703 GCF_000325575.1 Pteropus alecto | reverse complement strand
TCCAACAGTGGGATATTTAGGTCTCCTACTACAATAATGTTTTGGTTTGTTTCTCTCTTTAGTTCTGTTATTAATCGCTTTCCATATTTCAGGCCTCCCTGATTGGGAGGATAGATATTAATAAGTGTTGTGTCTTCTTGGTGCATGATTCCCTTTATCATTATGAAGTGTCCCTCAGTATCTTTCTTTATCTTTTTTATTTCGAAGTCTATTTCATCTGATATTAGTACTGCCAATCCTGCTTTTCTCTGAATGTTATTTGCTTGAAATATCATTTTCCACCCTTTCACTTTGAGTCTATATTTGTATTTGGAGCTGAGATGTGTCTCCTGGAGACAGCATATGGTTGAGTTTTGTTTTTGATTCATTCTGCAACTCTGTGCCTTTTTATTGGTGAGTTCAGTCCATTTACATTTAGGGTGATTATTGAGTTTTCCTATAGCCATTTTATCTTTTGCTTTCTGGTAGCTTGGTGTTTCCATTGATTCCTTGTCCTTGTGTTTCTGGTTTCTTTATTTTGATTGGCTTTTGTGGGTCTTGCCTCTGGTTCTTCTTGTTTTATGTTATACACTTCAGCTCTGAATTCTTGGCGTGTGGTTACCATGACAAATATGAAAAGGATAGTTATTTATATACAGTCGTGCATTTTCTTCTGCGTGTGACTCATCTCCATTCCCCTTTGCAAATTTGTATCTTTGAATCC
>NW_006435216.1:0-432 GCF_000325575.1 Pteropus alecto | reverse complement strand
AGTCCTAAATAAGATGAACCCAAAGAGGCCCACACAAATATACATCATAATTAAAATGCCAAAGGTTAAAAACAAAGAGAGAATCTTAAAAGCAGCAAGAGAAAGCAATTAGATACCTACAAGGAAGCTCCTATAAGACTGTCAGCTGATTTCTGAACAGAAACTTTGCAGGCCAGAAGAGATTGGCATGAAATATTCAAAGTGATGAAAAGCAAGAAACTACAACTAAGATTATGCTACTCAGATATCATTTATAATTGAATAGGAGATAAAGAGCTTCCCAGACAAGAAAAAGCTGAAGGATTTAATCGCCACCAAACCAGTATTATAAGAAATGTTAGAGGGACTTCTCGAAGAAGAAAAATAAGATGAAGGAGGAGAAGGAGGGAGAGGAGGAGGAGAAAAGATAAAAATATGAATAATAAAATGGCA
>NW_006435215.1:0-420 GCF_000325575.1 Pteropus alecto | reverse complement strand
ATTTGTTTATTTCATACAAATGTTTTCTCCCCTGAACACCTCGAAATTCTATCGAGTGTGTGTGTGTGCGCACACACACACACACACACAAACTTTTCAGCTCCCCTTCTGACAAGGCCTCCTTTGAAGGTTTCTCTGTCCCTGAATAGTTACTTACAATTCATGGGGGTGCAGAATATGTACTGTCTTAATGCACAATATACTTATACTTATACTTATGTACAGTATACATTTATGCTTTTATGAAGTGATGATAAAAAGCTTCAAAGATATTACAGATAATATTTCTCTGACCTTTTTATCTGTCTCAGGGTTTTCTTCATATCTCGACTTTTCACCATACTATTTCCTCTGTATTTTTGTTAATTTCTATGTTTTGAAATACTATTTTTGTAATAGTCCTTTCTGATTCTCTGATGC
>NW_006435214.1:0-656 GCF_000325575.1 Pteropus alecto | reverse complement strand
TTCCAGGATAGACCACATGATAGGCCACAAAATAAGCTTCAATAAATTTAAGAAAATTGAAATGATATCAAGTGTCTTTTCCTACCACAATGGTATGGAACTAGATATCAATCACAAGAAAAAACTAGAAAATACACAAACACATAGAGGCTAAATAACATGCTACTAAACAACAAATGAGTTAACAATTAGATCAAGAAAAAAAATTTAAAAATACCCAGAGACAAATAAAAATTTAAACACACAATGACTCAAAATCTATGGGACAGAGCAAAAGCAGTCCTGCGAGGGAAATTCATAGCAATACAGGCCTACCTAAAGGAACAAGAAAAATCTAAAATAAACAATCTAAACTTACACTTAAAAGTACTAGAAAAAGAACAACAAACAAAACCAAAAGTGAGCCAAAGGAAGGAAATAATAAAGATCAAAGCAGAAATAAATGAAATAGATCCTAGAAAAACAACACAAAAGATCAATGAAACCGAGAGCTGGTTCTTTGAAAGGGTAAACAAAATTGATAAACCTTTAACCAGACTTGTCAAGAAAAAAAGAGAGAGGACCTAAATAAATAAAATCAGGAGTGAAAGAAGAGAAATAACAATGAACACCACAGAAAAGCAAAGGATTATAAAAAAATACTATAAGCAATTGTA
>NW_006435213.1:0-1182 GCF_000325575.1 Pteropus alecto | reverse complement strand
ACATTGGTTAAAAAATCCAGTGAGTTTCAGGTATACAATTTAACAGTAAGATATATATATTATATTTTGTATTCCCCTCCCAAGTTAGATTTCTTTCTGTCACCATATATTTCACCTCTTTTACCCCATCTACCTCCACCTTCCTCCTCCCTGCCACCCTTTGGTAACCACGAGTCTATCGTCCATGTCCATGAGTCTCGATTCACTTGTCCTGTTCATGTGTTGCTTTTAGGTTTATAGCCCACGTATATGTGATATCATCTGGTTTTCAACTTTTTCTGTCTGGCTTATTTTGCTTAACATGATTACCTCAAGGTCCATCAATATTGTTGCAAATGGCAATATTTCATCTCGTCTTATGGCTGAGTAATATTCCATTGTATATATGTACCACAGATTCCTTACCCATTCATCTACCGTAAGACACTTCAGTTGCTTCCATGTCCTGGCCACAATGAATACTGCTGCTAAGAACATCAGTGTGCAAATATCTTTTTGGATATATGTTTCCAAGTCTTTGGGTTAAATACCCAGTAGATGGATTGCTGAATCATATGGTAGAGCTATTCTTAGTTTTTTGAGGAACTTCCATACTATTTTCCATAGTGGCTGTACCAATTTGCAGTCCCACCAGCAGTGTATGAGGGTTCTTTTTTCTCTGTATCCTCTGAAACATCTGTTATTACTTGTCCTGTTAATAACAGCTATTCTAACAGGTTTGAGATAGTATCTCATTGTGGTTTTTATTTGCATTTCCCTAATAGCTAGTGATGTTGAGCATCTTTTCATATAAGTGTTGTCCATTTGTATGTCTTCTAAGGAGAAGTGTCTGTTCAGGTCCTCTGCCCATTTTTTCATTGGATCGTTTGTGTTTTGTTGTTATTATTGAGTCATATGAGTTCTTTGTATATTTTGAATATTAGGCCCATATCGGAGACGATGCTTACAAATATATTTTCCCATTTGGATGGTTGTTATTTTACCTTGTTGACGATTTCTTTTGCTGAGCAGAAGCTTTTTAGTTTGATATAGTCCCATTCATTTATTTTTGCTTTTATTCCTCTTGCACTTGAAGTCAAATTCATGAAATCCTCTTAACTCTAAGGTCCATGAGATTAGTTCTTTGGTTTTCTTCTATGCAGTTTACTGTTTCGGGTCTTATATTCAGTTCCTTAATCCATT
>NW_006435212.1:0-569 GCF_000325575.1 Pteropus alecto | reverse complement strand
GATCTGCACATAAGAACTACCACAGGTCAGAATCCCAAGTGTCGGGCGGTGGGCTGGGAGAAATAAAGAAGCTGCCTCTCACAGCCTCAGGAGCTCCCTGAAGGAGGAAGGGGAGGGGAGAAGGTGCATGACTTCCCTGAATAGCCCCGCCTGGGAGTACTGTGAGCTCCACGTGGCCGTAGGCAGGGCCCAGTTATCAGGGCAGAAAGCAGAGAAGCGGAATGGCAGAGAAACAACAGTTGAATTTTACCAGCCACAGTTGCAAAACTGAGGCTGAGCCACAGCCTCCATCCCCCAACACAAGGCCCCTTCCCCCATATTCTCAGAGACTGAACACCAGGGATCCAAGAGGAATCTGAGCAAACGCTACCAAAACTGTCACTAACACTGACAGGAACTGAGACTGAGGGTAGCAAGCATTATTAAACATCTATAAGGGAAATAAAAGACATTATTAACACTTTATATAAAGCAGAGACCCAAGAGGCTTAGACGCCACCTACTAGAAACCAAAAGGAAAACACTTTATTTGCAATAGGCTACAAACCATTACATAATAAATATTCTTT
>NW_006435211.1:0-1626 GCF_000325575.1 Pteropus alecto | reverse complement strand
GTCATGCTCCTTCCTGTCACTCCTGCCTTGGGTTACTCCCGAATGAATACGTTTAAAACGTGGCACTGAACGCAGAAGGCTCTTCCCGGGAACCCCCGCCCACTGGGTCCGGCACCTGGAGGACATAAACAAGAACGGGGGGCGCTCCTCCTCCGGGCCCCGAAGGCTTCTGGCATTTGCTGTGCCTCTTCCACTATTGTTAAGAGACGCTGCTCTTGGGCTGAGCGACGTTTAGAGTCAGCCGAGGACACAGCAGTGAGAGGCAAAAAGGGATAATAATACAGCAAGCGCAGCCGCACACGTGCGTTACTGCTGAACGTAAGAACAGGTGCACGTGGAAAGCGTGTTTCTCTGTGTCGTTTCCTTCTCTGGGACGTTAATGTCATTAGACAAAACAATAGAGCTGGTTGATAGTGGCAGCTGTAGCGATTCGTGGTGGGACCAAGTAAACAACGTGTGAGAAAATAATATTTTCAAAAGTTTCTTTCTGTCCCCTGATAGAGCAATTTAATTCTTTTTTAAACATTATTTACTGGCTATTGGGTTGTCCGTGGCTACGAATTCATCGCGTAGACCACCCGCGTCTAAAACTTCCACTGTTCTAAAGAAAACGGTTTATTTTTAAATAATTATCGATTCATATGAAGTTGCAGAAAAGTACAGGGAAGTCCCGCGCTCCCGTCCCCCGCCCTCCTCCCTGCTCCCCATCTCCAGGCCATCATGCCACACGACTCTAGTGTGACACCCGAATCCCTGTGGTGTGTGTGTGACTGTGGGGTGTGTCTGCGGGGTGTGTGTGTGTCTGTGGGGTGTGTGGTGTCTGTGGGGTGTGTGTGTCTGTGGGGTGTGTCTGTGGGGTGTGTGTGTGTAGCGGGGTGTGTGTGTGTCTGTGGCATGTGTGTGTCTGTGGGGTGTGTGTGTCTGTGGGGTGTGTGTGTCTGTGAGGTGTATGTGTCTGTGGGGTGTGTGTGTCTGTGGGGTGTGTGTGTGTCTGCGGGGTGTGTGTGTGTGTCTGTGAGGTGTGTGTGTGTGTCTGCAGGGTGTGTGTGTGTATGTGAGGGGTGTGTGTGTGTGTGTGTCTGTGGGGTGTGTGTGTGTAGCGGGGTGTTGTGTCATTGGGGTGTGTGTGTGGGGTGTGTGTGTATGTGTGTCTGTGGGGTTGTGTGTCTGTGGCGTGTGTGTCTGTGGGGGGGTGTGTGTGTCTGTGGGATGTGTGTGTGTCTGCGGGGTGTGTGTGTGTCTGTGGTGTGTGTGTGTGTCTGTGGACTGTGTGTGGGTGTGTATGTCTGCGTTGTGTGTGTGTCAGTGGTGTGTGTGTGTCTGTGGGGTGTGTATGTCCGTGGGGTGTGTGTGTCCGTGGGGTGTGTATGTCTGTAGTGTGTGTGTCTGTGGGATGTGTGTGTGTGGCATGTGTGTGTCTGTGGGATGTGTGTGTGTGGTGTGTGTGTGTGTCTGCAGGGTGTGTATGTCTGTGGTGTGTGTCTGTGGGGTGTGTGTGTGTGGTGTGTGTGTGTGTCTGCGGGGTGTGTATATCTGTGGTGTGTGTCTGTGGGGTGTGTGTGTATGTGTGTCTGTGGGGTGTGTGTGGTGTGTGTGTGTCGTGTGTGTGTGTCTGTGGGGTGTGTG
>NW_006435210.1:0-372 GCF_000325575.1 Pteropus alecto | reverse complement strand
AAGGACTACAATTAGGGAGAGAAGTAATTAACCAATTTGCAATGGTATAAGGTAGGACAGGGTGAAGATGCAAGGCTGCCCAGTCCTAAACAGCTGAGTGGGAAAGAGGCTGTGGCAGCTGCAACCAGCAGCTACAGATGTCTCTTAAAGGAGCCACGTCAGTGATCAGACTTCCGCAGTAACGGACCTGCTTACTCTGAACACCAGCACCCGGTTGGCTGCTCGGAGGGCACCAGGGACTTACAGGGGAAGACTGAGTTGTTGGAGTGAGGGCCAGAGGTGAGGATCTCTCCCAAAAAGAAGTGCTGACAGTATCCATTCTTCCTCTGTTGAGCCTTCCCCCATCCCAGCATGAGGACATAGGCAGCACTG
>NW_006435209.1:0-583 GCF_000325575.1 Pteropus alecto | reverse complement strand
ACTGGACCATTTCCTTACATCATATACAAATTAAACCCCATATGGGCTAAAGACTTAAATGTAAGGCCTGAAACTATAAAACTGCTAGAAGAAAACATAGGAAGTAAAATATCTGACATCAGAGTAATACCTTTTTAGACATGTCCCCTTGAGCAAGGGAAACAAAAAAAATAAATAAACAAATGAGACTATATCAAACTAAAAAGCTTCTGCACAGTGAAGGAAACCTTCAACAAAACAAAAGGCAATCTACTGAATGGGAGAATAGATTCGCAAATGATATATTCGATAAGGGATTGATATCCAAAATATATAAGAAACTCATACAACTCAGTAACAAAAAATAAACATCCTGATTGAAAAATGGGCAGAGGACATGAAAAGACATTTCTCCAAAGAAGACATACAGTTGGTCAACGGACATATGAAAAGTGCTCAACATCGCTAATCAGCAGGGAAATGCAAATCAAAACCAAAGTGAGATATCGTCTCACACCAGTAATAATGGTTATTATCAAAAAGTCAATAAATAACGTGTTGGGGATGATATGGAAAAGAAGGAACCCTTGTGCACTGTTGGTGG
>NW_006435208.1:0-589 GCF_000325575.1 Pteropus alecto | reverse complement strand
AGTTCTTTGTATATTTTAGATATTAGGCTTTTATCAGAGACATTGCATGCAACTATATTTTCCCATTGAGATGGTTGTCTCTTTATGTTGTTGACAATTTCTTTTGCTATGCAGAAGCTTTTTAGTTTGCTGTCGTCTCGTTCATTTATTTTTGCTTTTATTTCCCTTGCCTTTGAGGTCAAATTTATAAAATCCTCTTTAAGCCCAAGGTCCTTGAGATTCGTTCCTGTTTTCTTTTATACATTTTATTGTTTCAGGTCTTATATTCAGGTCCTTCATCCATTTTGAGTTGATTTTGGTGTGTTGTGATAGACAACAGTCTAATTTCATTCTTTTGCAGGTGGCCTTCCAATTTTCCCAGCATCATTTTTTGAAGATGCTTTCCTTTCTCCACTGTATGCTTTTGGCTCTTTAGTCAAAAATTCTTTGCCCATATAAATATGGGTTTACTTCTGGACTCTTGATTCTGTTCCACTTGTCTGTATGTCTGTTTTGCTGCTAATACCATGCCATTTTGATTACTGTTGCTTTGTAGTATAATTTGTAGTCAAGCGGAGTGATGCCTCCAGAGTTATTCTTTTTTCTCAGA
>NW_006435207.1:0-423 GCF_000325575.1 Pteropus alecto | reverse complement strand
TTGTATATTTTGGATATTAGGCCCTTATTGGCGGCTTAGTTGCAAATATACTTTACCATCTGGATGGTTGTCTCTTTACCTTGTTGATGGTTTCTTTTCCTAAGCAGAAGTTTTTAGTTTGATGTACTCCCATTCATTTATTTTTGCTTTTATTTCCCTTGCCTATGAGGGCAAATTTAGAAATTCCTCTTTATGTCCAAGGACCTTGAGTTTAGTTCCTATGTTTTCTTCTATGCATTTTATTGTTTCAGGTCTTACATTCAGGTCCTTAATTTATTTTGTGTTAATTTTCCTGTGTGATGATAGACAACAGTCTAGTTTCATTCTTTTGCATGTGGCTTTCCAGTTTAGCAGAACCATTCATTGAAGAGGATTTCCTTTCCCACTATATGTTTTTGGCATTTTTGTCGAAAATTATTTGCC
>NW_006435206.1:0-575 GCF_000325575.1 Pteropus alecto | reverse complement strand
ATTTATGAAGTGATCTCCCCAATAAATCTAGTACCTACTTGACACTATACAGTTATTACAATATTATTGACTATATTCCCTGTGTGGTATTTCACGCCCCTGTGAAAATTTTCTAACTGCCAATCTGTACTTCCTAATCCCTTCACCTTTTTCACCCAGCCCCACCACCACCACCCCTCTCTCACCTGGCAACCAAAAGTTTGTTCTCTGTATCTGAGTATATTGGTTTTGTTTGTTCACTTATTTCATTTTTTAGATTCCACATATAAGTGAAATCATATGGTATTTGTCTTTCTCTGTCTGACTCATTTCACTTAGCATAATACCCTCCGGGTCCCTTCGTGTTGTCGCAAATGGTAAGATGTTATTCTTGTTTATGGCTGAGTAATAATTCATTGTATATATGTATATCTTTTTAAATTAAATTTATTGGGGTGACATTAATAAAATCATATAGGTTTCAAGTGTACAATTCAATAACAATTCATTTGTATATTACATTGTGTGTTCACCACCCAAAGTCAAATCTCCTTCAGTCGCCATAGATTTGACCCCATTTACCTTTATCTACCACC
>NW_006435205.1:0-422 GCF_000325575.1 Pteropus alecto | reverse complement strand
GGCCCCGCGGAGCCCAGGAAGGGAAAGGCCCGGAGTATTTAGAGGAAACAGCCCAGGGCTGGCTGCAGGAGAGCAGGTGAGGGCGGGCGAGGATGCAGGGCGCATGGCTGTTGGAGACGCCCTTGGGCTCGGGCGCCTGCCCGGGACCCCCGAGACAGCGACCGAGCGAGTGAGCAGGGCTCGGGGGCATCCGGGCGCACCCTGGCTGGATGGCGGCAAAAGGAGCGGGCGGCAAAACCCTACAGCACCTGGTATTCCTCGGCGGAATCCCATCCAAGTACTAACCAGGCCCGACCCTGCTTAGCTTGGGAGATCAGACGAGATTGGACGTGTTCAGGGTGGTATGGCCGTAGAGGGGGAGATGCTGTTGTGCTATGGTGTTATTCTCAATATGACAACCAGATGGCAGCACGGAATGAGTA
>NW_006435204.1:0-1280 GCF_000325575.1 Pteropus alecto | reverse complement strand
CTTCCTTCCTTCCTTCCTTCCGTCCTTCTTTCTTTTCTTCCATTCTTCCTTTCCCTGTCTCTCTCTTTCTTTTCTTTCCTTCCTTCTTTGTTTCTTTCCTTATTTCTACCAAGAATAAGGCAGCAGCTAGTATCTAGAATGACCTTTGGCTGGCTCTTGTCTAAAATAAATACAGGTGTCTCTGCCTCTCAAATTTCTTCCAAGACTCAAGCCATAATTTTTATTTAGTATTCAAGATCCTGGACCTAAAAAACTAAAATTCCTCCAGCAGAAGTTCTCCAGAAGGGCAAAATATGTTAACACTATTTAATTTTAAAAATCATAACTTAAAAATATTTATGTTTGCAAATTAGGAGGCTTTCCTAAACATGAGTTAAAATATCCCTATTAACTGTTGACAGTCAGTTAATTTGAAGAAATATATTTAGAAGAAAGTTTTGGAGATATTGAAAGAAAATAGACTTTATCCTCCCAAAACAACTTTATAACTCTATAAAACCTTGCATACATATAGTATTAAATTGACTACAGTCATAGACAAAAGAACTCTAATTCTCTCAACTTTACATTAGAGATATTATATAGAATTAATTATATTTTTTACATAACTTATTTTTACATAACTAATTTATATTTATTTAACAAAAAATAAAATAACATCTCTTTTTACCTTTTGCAAATGTTTGGTTAAATCTGAATTCGGTGATTCTTTTTCATTCTCATAAGGATGCTGTGATGGAATATGCTTGGTTGATGTTGTTAGTCACTGACAACAGAATCCACTATGGCTATTAATCAAAAAGAGATATGAGATGGTATTAAGCAGTTCACAGGGATTTAGGCTTAGATGTCACTCAGTGTAGTAGAACAATGTAGCCAAATGGATCCAAATAAACCAAGGAGCTCCCTGCTGGAAGCATCACTGCTGATACCACCTACCAGTCAGCAATATGATGTCAAGGCCTAAACCTTAAATATTCCCTATGGTCCAGAATAACCATATATCTGCCTGCCAAAAATTGAATCTTCTCGATGTGGGTACTGCATCCTTTTTCTCCTTGGCCCTCTAAGACACATGGGATTATATCTGTGCAATGAAATTTAGTTAACCTGTAGATGTCTAACTTCCTGACAGTTTTAAAATACACTTTTTAGTTTGACAGATTCTATAGCTAAAGAAAGCAAGCTAGAATCTATGTTGAGTCAAACAATCCATAGCGTATACCATAAGTTTTAGGCTTTCCTCTTTGGGAGTTATTTTTTCCCTTTAAAAAATAGCA
>NW_006435203.1:0-548 GCF_000325575.1 Pteropus alecto | reverse complement strand
GAATTAAATGCTGATATAAATTAAGAGAGAAAATAAAAACAAACTGAAATGCATTTCAGAATCATATGATCACAGTCGACATTTGATGTTAAAGCCGGCTTAAGTTTGGTTGGAATACATAGGCATGTTTTTGAAAGTTATTAACACAAACTATATATGTTTTAGTTGGGTATAAAAAAACAAGTTTAATTAGCTGTGTTACAAAGTATGTAAAGAAAGGGTTGGTGTGGCGTTCTGACTATCGACTAGGGCCTGTCCAGGTAGGAATCTGGGATCCGATCAGCTTGTGAGGTTAAGTTCCATAGAACCATTTTTCCCTCCCACTTGCGTAGGGACCAGTGGAGACCTGCAGGCGATTTCTCTAACCCAGTTCTAGCATGTGTGTTAGGGGCAGACGGGGTGCCTGGGGGATGGGGGAGTGGAGACTTGGAGGCGGTTTCTCCATTCCAGTACAAAGCCAGTATGTGAGGGCGTAAGGGGCACTGGCAAACATGGGAGGAGCAACCCGAAGGCGATGTCTCGAACAAGGAATTGAGTAAGACACCGAA
>NW_006435202.1:0-951 GCF_000325575.1 Pteropus alecto | reverse complement strand
AAAAGAGAAAAAACACAAATAAACAAAATCAGGGAATGAAAGTGGGGAAATTGTGACAGACACCACAGAAATACAAAGGATCATACAAGAATACTATGAAAAAGTATATAACATCAAATTTAATAACCTAGAAGAAATGGACCAGTACTTAAAAAAAATACAACCTTCCTAGACTGAATCAAGAATTGGAAAATCTAAATAGACTGATCAGTATTATGGAAATTGAAACAATCATCAAAAACCTAACAAAAAGAAAAAGTCCAGGACCAGATGGCTTCGCCAGTGAATTCCACCAAACATTCAAAGAAGATTTAATATCTATTCTCCTCAAACTCTTCCAAAAAATTAAACAGGAGGCAGTACTTCCCAACTCATTTTATGAGGCCAATATTACCCTGATGTCACAAATAAAGAAAACTACAGACCAATATCTTTTATAAATGCAGATGCAAAATTCCTAAATAAGATACTAGCAAACCAAATACAGCAACATATTAAAAAGATTATACACCATGAACAAGTGAGCTTCATCCCAGGGGCATAGAGATGTTTTGATATATACAAATCAATTAATGTGATACACCACATAAACAAATTAAAAAATAAGAGTCATATTATCGTATCAATAGATGCAGAAAAAGCCTTTGACAAGTACAGCATTCACTTATGATCAAAACACTTAACAAAATCAGTATAGAAGGAATGTATCTAAACATAATAAAGGCCATATATGAGAAACTCTCAGCCAACATTATACTTAATGGTGAAAAACTAAAAACCTTTCCTCTAAGATCAGGAACAAGGCAAAGCTGACCACTATCGTCACTGTTATTCAGTATAATATTGGAGGTCCTAGCGAGTGCAATCAGGCAAGAGAAAGATATAAAAGGCATCCAAATAGGAAACAAAGTGGTCGAACTCTCACTATTTGCAGATGACATGATTCTCTAT
>NW_006435201.1:0-682 GCF_000325575.1 Pteropus alecto | reverse complement strand
TTTTGCTGAGCAGAAGCTTTTTAATTTGATGTAGTTCCGTTCATTTATTTAAGCTTTTACTTCCCTTGCTTTTGAGGTCAAATACATAAAATCTTCTTTAAGTCCAAGGTCCTTGAGTTTAGTTCCTATGTTTTCTTTTATGCATTTTATTGTTTTAGGTTTTTTTTTTTTAGCTTACAGCACCTGGTATTCCCAGATGGTCTCCCATCCAAGTACTAACCAAGCCTGACCCTGCTTAGCTTCTGAGATCAGGTGGGATCGGATGCATTCAGAGTAGCCATAGACTGCTTCAGGTCTTGTATTCAGGTCATTTATCCATTTTGAGTTAATTTTGGTATGTGGTGATAGACAACAGTCTAGTTTCATTCTTTTGCAGGTGGCTTTCCAGTTCTCCTAGCATCATTTATTGAACAGGCTTTCCTTTCTCCACTGCATGTTTTTGGCATTTTGTCAAAAATTATTTGCCCATATAAATATGGGTTTACTTCTGGACTCTCAATTGCATTCCACTGGTCCGTGTGTCTGTTTTGCTGCCAATGCCATGCCGTTTTGATTACTGTCTCTTTGTATTATCACTTGAAGTCAGGTAGAGTAATGCCTCCAGCCTCATTCTTTTTTCTCAGGATGGCTTTGGCAGTTCGGGGTGATTTCTGCTTCCATACAAATCTGATGATTTTTTGTT
>NW_006435200.1:0-620 GCF_000325575.1 Pteropus alecto | reverse complement strand
TGCATTTGTGTGTGCATGCATGTTTGTGTGTGCTCGTGTGTATAAGTGTGTATATTGTGTGCATTTCTGTGTGTGCATGAATGTTTGTGCTCACATGTGTAAGCATGCATAGTGTGCACATTTCTCTGTGTGCATGTTTGTGTGTGCTCACATGTGTAAGCATGCATGTTGTATGTGCATTTATGCATGCATGTGTGTGTCTGTATGCTTGCGGTTGTGTGCTCACATATGTAAATATGCATGGTGTGTGTGCAATTCTATGTGTGTGTGCATGTTTGTGTGTGCTCATGTGTGTAAGTATGCATGTTGTGTGTGTGCATTTATGTGTGCATGTGTGCATGTATGTGTATGCTTGCAGTTGTGTGCTTGTATGTGTGAGTATGCATGGCATGTGTGCATTTCTGTGTGTGTGCATGTTTGTGTGTGTTCATATGTATAAGCATGTATAGTGTGTGTTTCTGAGTGCATGAATGTTTGTGCATCTGTGCATACACATGTGTGTCCATACGCTCATGGTTGTGTGCTCACATGTGTAAGTGTGCATGGTGTGTGCATTTCTGTTTGTGCTCGCATGTTTGAGAATGCATGCTGTGTGTGCGTTTCTGTGTGTGCGTGCATGT
>NW_006435199.1:0-1719 GCF_000325575.1 Pteropus alecto | reverse complement strand
CAAACAGAAAATCAATAAGGAAATAACATCCTAAATGACACATTAAACCAACTGGACATAATCGACATTTACAGAGCCTTCCATCCCAAAACAGCTGCGTATATATTTTTCTCCAGTGTACATGGAACATTCTCAATTATTGACCACATACTAGGACACAGAGATACTGAACAAATATGAGAGTTGAAATCATATCAACCATATTCTCTGATCATAATGCTTTGAAAATAGAGATCAGCTGCAGAAAGAAATCAGGAAGAACCACAAATACATGGAGATTAAACAACATGCTACTGAAGAATAACTGGGTCAGAGAAGAAATAAAAAGAGAGATGAAGAGATACAAAGAAACAAATGATAATGATAGTGCAACATATCAAAACTTTTGGGACACAGAAAAAGTGGTCATAAGAGGAAAGTTCATGTCATTACTGGCCTACCTCCAATAACAAGAACAAGCCCAAATAAATAACCAAATACTTCATCTTAAAAAAACTAGAAAAAGAAGATCAAATGAGACCTAAAGTCAGAGTCAACAGAAAGGAAGAAATCATCAAAATTAGAGCAGAAATAAATGAAATTGAAAGAAAACAAACAAACAAAAATAGAAAAAATTGATACAACAAAGAGCTGATTCTTTGAGTTTAATAAAATTGACAAACCCTTGGCTAGACTCAATAAAGAAGAAAGAGAAAGGACACAAATAAACAAAATCAGGAATGAAAGAGGAGAAATTACGACTGACATCACAGAAATACAAAGGATCATACAAGAATACTATGAAAAAGTATATAATACTAAATTTAATAACCTAGAAGAAATGGACTAGTACTTAGAAAAATACGATCTTTCTAGGCTGAATGAAGAAGATATGGAAAATGTAAATAGACCGATCAGCAGTATGAAAATTGACACAATCATCAAAAACCTACCGAAAAGTAAAAGTCCAAGACCAAATGGCTTTACCAGTGAATTCTACCAATCATTCAAAGATTTAATACCTATTCTCCTCCAACTCTCCAAAAAATCAAAGAGGAGGTAATACTTCACAACTCATTTTATGAGGCCAATAATACCAAATGATACCAAAACCTGGTAAGAATAACACAAAAAAAGAAAACTGTAGACCAATATCTCTCTCGAACACAGATGCAAAAATCCTAGATAAGATACTAGCGAACCAAATACAGCAACATATTAAAAAGATTATACACCACGATCAAGTGGGCTTCATCCCAGGGGCACAGGGATGGTTCAACATATGCAAATCGAATAATGTGATACACCACATAAACAAATTTAAAAATAAGAATCATATGATCATATCAATAGATGCAGAAAAAGCCTTCAACAAGATACAGCATCTATTTATGATCAAAACACTTAACAAAATCAGTATAGAAAGAAAGTACCTTAACATAATAAAGGTCGCACATGACAAATCCTCAACCAACATCATACTTAATGGAAAAACTAAAAACCTTCCCTCTAACATCAGGAACAAGGCAAGGCTGTCCACTATTGCCACTCTTATTCAATATAACATTGGAAGTCCTAGCAAGTAAAATCAGACCAGAGAATGATGTAAAAGGCATCCAAATAGGAAATGAAGAAGTCAAACTGTCATTATTTGTGGATGACATGATTCTCTATATAGAAAACCCTGAAGACTCCAGTAGAACAATACTAGAAACAATAAGCAAATACAGTAATGTCTCT
>NW_006435198.1:0-482 GCF_000325575.1 Pteropus alecto | reverse complement strand
AACAATGGGCTGATGACCCTTATCATTAGCCAGAGAATTTGAGTCACCAGTTTCAGGTAATTATCAGGATTTGAGGGAGAGGGTCTTTTTTTCCAAAGAAAGGAGGGAAGAGAACTTAACTAGGTTTACTAAAGAAGATTATCTCTGCAAGAGATGTCCCATTTCATTTCCTACTAAAAGATTAAGAATTTTATAAGTGATGTCCCATCTCAGTTATGTAAAAATAAAAATTTTCTTTCATCTGCTAAAAAGACAAAGTGTTTTTGGACTATTGATCTGTTCTTGATAATAAGAGATTGTTAGTTTAGTTTTGTTTTTTTTTCTATTTAAGTTGTTGTAGCCGCCAGCCCCCGATAGACACATGGACCACCAGAAATCAGTGAGTTATAGGAAATACACTTTTTATTCAGCCAGCTGCGTCTGCCAGGGGTATGCATACCCCAAATCAAGCAGCCCTAAAATGTAGAAGTACAGGGTTTTTA
>NW_006435197.1:0-331 GCF_000325575.1 Pteropus alecto | reverse complement strand
ATGTTTATATGGGCAAATAATTTTCGACAAAAATGTCCAAAACATACAGTGGAGAAAAGAAAGCCTCTTGAATAAATGGTGCTGGGAAAACTGGAAAGCCACCTGCAAAAGAATGAAACTAGACTGTTGTCTATCACCACACACCAAAATTAAATCAAAGTGGATTAAGGATCTGAATATACAACAGGAATCAATAAAATGCATAGAAAAAAACATAGGAACTAAACTCAAGGACCTTGGACTTAAAGAAGATTTTTAATTTGACCTCAAAGGAGTGGGGAGGTAGACAGGGTAAAAGGGTAAAGGGGGTCAAATATGTGGTAACAGAAAG
>NW_006435196.1:0-1336 GCF_000325575.1 Pteropus alecto | reverse complement strand
ACATAGGAACTAAACTCAAGGACCTTGGACTTAGATTTTATGAATTTGACCTCAAAAGTAAGAGAAATAAAAGCTAAAATAAAGGAATGGAACTACATCAAACTAAAAAGCTTTTCTCAGCAAAAGAAATCGTCAACAAGATAAAGAGACAACATCTGAATGGGAAAATATATTTGCAAGCAATGTCTCCGATAAGGACCTAATATCCAAAATATACAAAGAACTCATACAACTCAACAACAACAACAATAACAAAATGATCCAATCAAAAAATAGGCAGAGGTCCTGAACAGACACTTCTCCCTGGAAGAAATAAAAATGGCCAAAAAATATTTGAAAAGATGCTCAACATCGTTAAATATTAGGGAAATGCAAATCAAAACCACAATGAGATACCATCTCACACCTGTTACAACCGCTGTTCTCAACAGGACAAAGAATAACAAATGTTGGCGAGGATGCAGAGGAAAAAGAACCCTCATACACTGCTGGTGGGACTGCAAATTGGTACAGCCAGTATGGAAAATGGTATGGAGGTTCCTAAAAAACTAAGAATTGATCTACCATATGATCCAGCAATCCCTCTACTGGGTGTTTACCCCAAAGACTTGAAAACTGATATCCAAAAAGATGTTTGCACACCGATGTTCATAGCAGCATTATTCACAGTGGCCACGACATGGAAGCAATCAAAGTATCCTAAAATAGATGATTGGATAAAGAAGCAGTGGTACATATGTACAATGGAATATTACTCAGCCATAAGAGATGAAATACTGCCATTTGCGGCAACATGTATGGACCTCGAGATAATCAAGCTAAGTGAAATAAACCTGTCAGAAAATGTTGAAAATTACATGATATCATTTATATGTGGGATATAAACCTAAAAGCAACAAATGAACTGGACACGCAAACAGAGGCTAATGGACATGGACTATAGACTAGTTGTTACCAGAGGTAGAGGTTGAGGAGAGTGTGGAGGTAGATGGGGTAGAGGAGGTAGAATATGTGGTGATAGAATGAAATCTAACTGTGGGAGGTGAACACACAGTGTAAATGTATATATGCCTTATTGTTAAAGGGTACAGCTGAAACTTATTGGATTTCACTAACCAATGTCACCATAAAAAAAATAACTCTATGTGAATTTACAATGATCTCAAAATAAGAAGCTTATTTAAAATTTTTAACAGATAGACAAAGACCTGAATAGAATTTTTTCAAATAAGACATATAAATGGTCAATATGTGTGTGTATATGTATATATATTTACATATATATGTATATATATATATATTTGTTAAAATAATATAAAATATATTTTCAGATTAT
>NW_006435195.1:0-915 GCF_000325575.1 Pteropus alecto | reverse complement strand
CGCCCCTGGGAATGGATGAAGCAAACAAGGTTACTCCCCCTCCTGGGGGAGAGCCCTCCCAGGGCAGCAGTTTGGGGTCCGGGGGAGTTACTGGCAGGTGTGTGTGTGCTGGATGAAAATGTGCTGATTTCATTTCTGACTGGTTCTGTGTGCCTGAAATGTCATTGTTTGCTTTGAAGACCTTCTGGGTCTGTTTGGTTTGATTCTTGACCCCGTAATTTTTCAGTGCTGACCTGCTCAAGACCCTGTTTCGTATGGATATAAATAAAAGGAAGAAGATCCCTCTCACTAACTTTTCGAGTTTTCACACTGATCTGACCTGACTTCTCCTCTCAAACCTGTCTCGATACTCTGTAACCAATTCACATTGTTGTTCTACTATTTGATTGGAAGTTCCTCCTTGCTGGTACTAGGGGTCTTTCTGAGCTATTGGACCACTACCAATTGAATCACTCCAGTCAGCTGAGATCCCGCCTTTCTTCCTTTCTAAATCGGATGGGGCGCAGTCACTCTTTCTGATCTAGTCACAATGAAAACACAGCCCCTTTTATGACACCCTCCTTAAGAGCAGGTAGATCATCCACATCCATCTCTCCTGACCTTACAGAGCCCAACTACCCTTCACATCTGTTGAGTCTCCCCTCAAAATCCCAACCTTTCTCATGAGGAAATCTTTGCTTCTTCCTTCTAAATTAACCTGAATGTTCTTATTCTGTGATTATTCTGCTGCACTGATTCTTATAGCACATGGAAGCACACTTCGCAAACCACTCTAGTCTCTCCTTGCCTCCTGAGCAAGGCTGACTCCATGACGCTGAGTCCTCCCAGCACAGGCTTTTGGAATTATTTTGGGGCTTCTGGCCATTGCATCTTCACTGAGGTGATTTTCTACCTCAACCCATGAATGTGCCATGA
>NW_006435194.1:0-1070 GCF_000325575.1 Pteropus alecto | reverse complement strand
TAGAGCAGAAATAAAAGAAATTGAAAACAAAAAAAGATAGAAAAAAGAAATTCAACAAAGAGCTGGTTCTTTGAGAAGGTTAATAAAATTAACAAACCTCTGGCAAAACTCACTAAAGAATAAAGAGAAAAGACACAAATAAACAAAATCAGAGATGAAATGGGAAATTATGACTGATATCGTAGAAATACGAAGAGTCTACAAGAGTACTATGAAAAAGTATATAACACCAAATTTAATAACCTAGAAGAAATGGACTAGTACTTAGAAAAATAAAACCTTCCTAGACTGAAACAAGAAGAACTAGAAAATCTAAATAGACCAATCAGCAGTACGGATATTGAAACAGTCATTGAAACATACCAAAAATTAAAAGTCCAGGACCAGATGGCTTCACCAGTGAATTCTACCAAACATTCAAAGAAGATTTAATACCTATTCTCCTCAAACTCTTCCAAAAAATCAAAGAGGAGGCAGTACTTTCCAACTCATTTTATGAAGCCAATATCACTCTGATATCACAACCTGGTAAACATAACACAAAAAAAGAAAACTACAGACCGATATCTCTCATGATCACAGATGCAAAAATCCTAAGATACTAACGAACTGAATACGGCAACATATTTAAAAGATTATACACCATGGTCGAGTGAGCTTCATCCCAGGGGCACAGGGATATATCAACATATGGAAATTGATTAATGTGATACACCATATAAACAAATTAAAAAATAAGAATCATATGATCATATCAATAGATGCAGAAAAAGCTTTTGACAAGATACAGTATCCATTTATGATCAAAACACTTAACAAAATCAATATAGAAGGAAAGTGCCTTAACATAATAAAGGCCATATATGACAAACCCTCAACCAACATTATACTTAATGTTGAAAAACTAAAAATCTTCCCTCTAAGATCAGGAACAAGGCAAAGCTGTCCATTATCGCCACTGCTATTCAATATAACATTGGAGGTCGTACCGAGTGTAAACAGGCAAGAGAAAGATATAAAAGGCAACAAAATAGAAAACGAAGAAGTCAAACTATCACTATTTGCAGATG
>NW_006435193.1:0-826 GCF_000325575.1 Pteropus alecto | reverse complement strand
GTGCTCTTAACTCAACCCAAATCTTGGAATCGGTCACCCTGGCCCGGTTCCATCCTGTCCGCTTAAACCCATCAGTGTGTAAGAGCCATTTCACCAGCGTGCATAAATGTCGTGTGAAATGTTATCGCACAAACACCCACTTGTCACACATCACTTACATGCACTGTAAGCAACCATGCAATGATTTTTATTTCTTTAAGTAGTCTCGTTTTCAAATAAACATCAAAATAGAATGTTCTTACTTTATCCTTCCTGTCTTTCTGTTTTCATGTATTTTCCCACCCCAATCTCTGTGCGCTTTCCCCGGAGACGTCAGTCACACGTGTGTGAGGCTACATGATGGCGTTTTCCTAAGGAGTCACTGAGACGCACTTGCTTGTCTTCATCTTGTTCCTCTCTTTCTCATGGTTGACTGATTTAGGGTTAATTTCTATTGCTCTATTGTAAGTTTGCCAACTCTCAGTTTTCCAAACTTGTATTAAATTTCATTTTGAATTTAATACATTTGTTATTTTTCATTCCAGAAGGTCCACTTGGCTCCTGGTTCACAGCCTCCATGTCTCTGCCACGAGTCCCATCTACATGCCCGTGAAGACACAGGTCTTATTCTTCAACATCTCGTCGGCACCTTCTGAAATTTGGAGTGAATTCTGGGTGGTTTCTCTGCCCCACTCTTCCTCCTTGAGTGTGGGTCGCGTTCACACTGAGGTGCTTGCGTTTCTGCTTAGTTTTTTATTGCACTGACCCATATCTACATACATAACAATGCCGTGTTGATTAACTCCTCAAAAGAGCGTTGACATCATTACGAGGCTGCAGTTGCCTG
>NW_006435192.1:0-854 GCF_000325575.1 Pteropus alecto | reverse complement strand
GTATGAATTCTTTGTATATTTTGGATATTAGGCTCCTGTTGGAGGTATTGCTTGCAAATATATTTTCCCATTCTGATGGTTGTCTCTTTACCTTGATGACAGTTTCTTTTGCTGAGCAGAGCTTTTTAGTTTGATGTAGTCCCATTCACTTATTTTTGCTTTTACTTCCGTTGCCTTTGAGGTCAAATTCATAAAATCCTCTTTAAGTCCAAGGGCCTTGAGTTTAGTTCCTATGTTTTCTTCTGTGCATTTTATTATTCAGGTCTTATATTCAGGTCCTTAATCCATTTTGAGTTAATTTTGGTATGTGGTGATAGACAACAGTCTAGTTTGATTCTTTTGCAGGTGGCTTTCCAGTTTTCCCAGCACCATTTACTGAAAAGGCTTTCCTTTCTCCACTGTATGTTATTGGCATTTTGGTCGAAAATTATTTGTCCATATAAATATGGGTTTACTTCTGGACTCAGTTCTGTTCCACTGGTCCATGTGTCTGTTTTTTTGCCAATACCATGCCGTTTGATTATTGTCACTTTGTAGTATAATTTGAAGTCGGGTAGAGTGATGCCTCCAGCCTTGTTCTTTTTTCTCAGGATGGCTTTGGCAATTTGGGGTCTTTTGTGCTTCCATACGAATCTGATGATTTTTTGTTCTTTTTCTTTAAAAACTGCCAATGGGATTTTGATGGGGATTGCATTAAATCTGCATAATGCTTTAGGTAATATGGTCATTTTAACTATGTTGATTCTTCCAATCCAAGAACATGGAATATCTTCCCATTTCATTGAATCTGCTTCGATTTCTTTTAATAGGGTGTTGTACTTTTCATTATATAGGCCCTTCACTTGTTTTGTTAA
>NW_006435191.1:0-902 GCF_000325575.1 Pteropus alecto | reverse complement strand
ACTGTTTTCCATAGTGGCTGTACCACCAGCAGTGTTTGAGATCCTTTTGCTCTGCATCCTCTCCAGCATTTGTTATTACTTGTCTTGTTGATTATAGCCATTCTAACAGGTGTGAGATGGTATCTGATTGTGGTTTTGATTTGCACTTCCTTAATAGCTAGTGATGTTGCGCATCTTTTCATATGCTTGTTGGCCATTTGTATGTCCTCTGGGGAGAAGAATCTGTTCAGACCCTCTGCCCATTTTTTGATTGGATCGTTTTTGTTGTTGTTATTGAGTTGTATGAGTTCTTCGTAAATTTTGGATATTAGAACCTTAACGGAGGTGTTGCTTGTAAATATATTTTCCCATTCTAATGATTGTCTCTTTACCTCATTGACAGTTTCTTTGCTGAGCAGATGCATTTTAGTTTGATGTAGTCTCATTGACTTATTTTAGCTTTTACGTCCCTTGCATTTGAGGTCAAATTCATAAAATCCTCTTTAAGTCCAAGGACCTTGAGTTTCATTCCTATGATTTTTTCTATGCATTTTATTGTTTCAGGTCTTATATTCAGTTCCTTAATCCATTTTGAGTTACTTTTGGTGTGTGGTGATAGACAACAGCCTAGTTTCATTCTTTTGCAGATGGCTTTCCAGTTTTCCCAGCACTATTTATTGAAGATGCTTTCCTTTATCTACTGTATGTTTTTCACTTTTATGTCAAAAAATGGTTTGCCCACATAAATATGGCTTTAATTCTGGACTCTCGATTCTGTTCCACTGGTAGGTGTGTCTGTTTTGCTACCAATACCATGCCATTTTCATTACTATCGCTTTGTAGTATAATTTGAAGTCGAGCAGAGTGATGCTTCCATCCTTGTTCTTCTTTCTTAGGATGGCTTTGGCAATTCAGGGTCTTTT
>NW_006435190.1:0-461 GCF_000325575.1 Pteropus alecto | reverse complement strand
GATTGCAAATTGGTACAGCCACTATGGAAAAAATCTGGAGGGTTCTCAAAAAATTAAAAGTGGATAAACCCTTTGACCTGGCAATTGTACTTCTGGGTTTTATCCAAAGAAAACCAAAACAATAATTCTTAAAGATCTATGCACACCTAAATCATGGCAGCACTATTTACAATAGCCAAGATATGGAAACAACCTAAATGCCCATCAACAGACAATTAGATAAAGAAGTTATGGTTCATATATACAATGGAATATTACTCAGCCTCCGTCTGACAGAGAAAGAGAAATACCATTTGATTTCACTTATATGTGGAACCAAGGGAACAAAAAGAACAAACTAATCAAAAATAGACTCACAAATATAGAGGACAATCTGGGGACAGCCAGCAGGGAGGGGAGTGTGGGAGAGGCTGGGAGAAAGCAGCCAAGGGTTAAAGAAGTACAAATTAGTAGCTGATAGA
>NW_006435189.1:0-536 GCF_000325575.1 Pteropus alecto | reverse complement strand
CAAAAGTAAAAGTCCAGGACCAGATGGCTTTGCCATTGAATTCTACCAAACATTCAAAGAAGACTTAATAGCATTCTCCTCAAACTCTTCCAAAAAAACAGAAGATTCAATAACCTAGCTTATTTTATGAGGCCTACCCTGATACCGAAATCTGATAAAGATAATACAAAGAAAAGTACAGACCAATACCTTTCATGAACAGAGATGCAAAAATTCTAAATAAGATACTAGTGAAACAAATACAGCAACATATTAAAAAGGTTATACACCATAATTGAGTGGGCTTCATCCCAGGCACATAGATGGTTTAACATACGCAAAGCAATTAATGTGATTCACCACATAAATTAAAAATGAGAATCATATTATCATATCAAGAGATGCAGACAAAGCCTTTGACCAGAAACAGCATCCATTTATGACAAAAACACTTAATAGAATAGGTATCGAAGGAAAGTACCTAACATAATAAAGGTTATATATGAGAAACTGTCAACCAGTATTATACTTAATGGTGAAAAACTAAAATCTCCTAA
>NW_006435188.1:0-1004 GCF_000325575.1 Pteropus alecto | reverse complement strand
ATCTTTCTCTTGCCTGATTGCACTCGTTAGGACCTTCAATGTTATACTGAATAAGAGTGGTTATAGTGGACAGCCTTGCCTTGTTCCTGATCTTAGAGGGAAGGTTTTCAGTTTTTCACCATTAAGTATGTTGGCTGAGGGTTTGTCATAAATGGCCTTTATTACGTTAAAATACTTTCCTTCTATGCCAATTTTGTGAAGTGTTTTGATCATAAATGGATGTTGTATCTTGTTGAAGGCTTTCTCTGCATCTTATTGATATGATTATATAATTCTTATTTTTAATTTGTTTACATGGTGTATCGCATTAATCAATTTGCATATCTTAAACCATTTCTATGCCCCTGGGTTGAAACTCACTTGATTGTGGTGTAAAATCTTTTTAATATGTTGCTGTATTCGGTTCGCTAGTATGTTATTTAGGATTTTTTGCATCTGTTTTCATGAGAAATATTAATCTGTAGTTTTCTTTTTTTGCATTATCTTTACGAGGTTTGGGTATCAGAGTAATATTGGCCTCATAAAATGAGTTGGGAAGTAGCACCTCCTCTTTAATTTTTTGGAAGAGTTTGAGGAGAATAGGTATTAAATCTTCTTTGAATGTTTTGTAGAATTCACTGATGAAGGCATCTGGTCCTGGACTTTTACTTTTGGTAGGTTTTTGATGATTGTTTCAATTTCCATACTGCTGATTGGTCTTTTTAGATTTTTCAGATCTTCTTGATTCAGTCTAGAAAGATTGTATTTTTCTCAGTACCTCTCTATTTCTTCTAGGTTATTAAAGTTGGTGTTATATACTTCTTCATAGTATTCTTGCATGATCCTTTGTATTTCTGCGACGTCAGTCGTAATTTCCCCTCTTTCATCCCTGATTTTATTAAATTGTGTCCTTTCTCTTTTTTCTTTAGTGAGTCTAGCCAGGAATTTGTCGATTTTATTAACTTTCTCAAAGCATCAGATCTTCGTTGTATTTATTTTTTTCTATTGATTTTTGTTTTCAATTT
>NW_006435187.1:0-672 GCF_000325575.1 Pteropus alecto | reverse complement strand
ACACATTAGACCAACTGGACATAATTGACATTGACGGAGTCTTTCATCCCAAAACAGCTGTTTGTTTATACGTTCTTCTCTAGTGCACATGGAACATTCTCAAGGATTGACCACATACTGGGACACAGAAATAGCCTCAACAAATATAAGAGGGTTGAAATCATACCAACCATATTCTCTGATTGTAAAAGTGGAAATTCTCTAGTTGCAGGGAGGTGGTATCTCCAGGCGCTAGCCCCCAGGGAGAGCAGTAACTCAGTTACAGGGAGGTGATATCTCCAGGCGCCAGCCCCAGGAGAAGCGCAACATTCCAAGGTGCAGATGATAAAACTGTCTACTAGGCCCTGTTTGATCTGAGAGTTCCCCGGAAGTGCAATATTTATCTTTGTATAAAATGTTACTGGCTAACTTCTGCTTCTTGTAATCTGTTTATTCAAGGATGTAGTAGGAGGCTTTATAAGCTGCCTCCTCTGGAAGCTCGGGGCTGATTTCCTCTAACCCTGCGAGGTAGAGAGTCAGTCGCCAGCTGGCTAATAAAGGCTCATAATTAATCTCAATTGGCTCCGTGGGTCTTAGAATCGTTCGTGCCATAACACTGATCATAATGCTTTTAAAGCTAGCGATCAACTATAAAAACAAAGTGGAAAGAACCACAAATATATGGAGATTAAA
>NW_006435186.1:0-416 GCF_000325575.1 Pteropus alecto | reverse complement strand
AATGGATCATAAGAAAATACTACGAACAATTATACGCCAACAAATTAGACAATCAGGAAGAAATGGACATATTCCTAGACACATACAATCTCCCGAGACTGAGTCAAGAAGAAACAGAAAATCTGAACTGACGGATTATCACCAATGAAATTGAATCAGTAATCAAAAACCTTCCCCAAAACAAAATTCTTGGACCAGAAGGCTTCATAGCTGAATTTTACCAAACATTCAAAGAAGAATTATCACCTATTCTTTTCAAATTATTTCAAAAAATTCAAGAAGAGGGAAGCCTCCCTAACTTGTCTTATGAAGCCACCATTACCTTGATTTAAAAACTAGGCAAAGATATTACAAAAAAAGAAAACTAAAGGCCGATATATCTTATGAAAATTGATGCAAAAATCCTCAATAAAATA
>NW_006435185.1:0-467 GCF_000325575.1 Pteropus alecto | reverse complement strand
TGTGTCTCCTGGAGGCAGCATATGATTGGGTTTTGCTTTTTGATTCATTCCGCAACTCTGTGCCTTTTTTTGGTGAGTTCAATCCATTTATATTCAGGGTGATTATTGAAATATGAGATTTTCTTATAGCCGTATTTTCTTTTGCTTTCTGGTAGCTCACTGTTTCCATTGCTTCTTTGTCCTTGTGTGTCTGGTTTTTTTATTTTTATTTTTATTTTTTATTTTTGTTGACTTTTATGGGTTTTGCCTCTGTTTCTTCTTGTTTTATGTTCTATACTTCAGTTTTGAATCTTTGGTGTGTGGTTACCATTATGAATATGTAAAAGATAGTTATGTATATACAGTTGTATCATTTCTTCTGCATTTGCCTTATCTCCATTTCCCTTTGAGAAATTGGATCTTTGAATCCTTACCTTTTTAGTCATTGTTATTTCGATTTGTCCCTATGTATGCTGAACATTCATTAC
>NW_006435184.1:0-244 GCF_000325575.1 Pteropus alecto | reverse complement strand
ATTGTTTGCAAAGATAACAAGAAAGCAGATATTATAACTACTGGACAAATGACAACCTGACTGAAAATTTAAATCATTTAGAATTAACATCACTATGTTAGCTCATCGGCACCAGTAGAAATGCCTTCCTTCTATTTATGTAATTGTTCCCTTCCCCTTCTCATAAATACCCCTTGCCTTTGTCTTCTCATTGGAACACACTTTGGGCTTCTGCCTGAATCAGTGATTCCCAAATAGCTATTCT
>NW_006435183.1:0-524 GCF_000325575.1 Pteropus alecto | reverse complement strand
AACAAAATGAAAAGGCAACCTATAGAATGAGAAAATATTTACAAACCATGTATACAATAAGGGGTTAACATCTAAAATATATTAGGAACTGATACAACTCAATAGCAAGAAAGCAAATAACCAAATAAGAATAATGGGCAAATCACCTGAATAGACATTTTTCCAAAGAAGACATACAGATGGCCAATAAGTACATGAAAAGGTGCTCAACATCACTAATCATCAGGGAAATGCAAAATCACAATGAGATATTACCTTATACCTGGAAGGATGTCTATTAACTAAAAGACAAGAGATAACAAATGCTGGCAAAGATGTGGAGTAAAGTGAATCCTTATACGCTATTCCTAATTGTCAGTCGATGGAGGAGTGGAAAAAGAGAATGTGGTATATGTATTTAATGAAATATTATTCAGCCTCAAAAGTGAAAGAAATTCTACATTTGCAATACATGGATTGAACCTGGAGGACATTATGCTAAGTGAAATGAGGCAGAGAAAGACAAATACTGAACCTATATGTGG
>NW_006435182.1:0-1042 GCF_000325575.1 Pteropus alecto | reverse complement strand
ATATATAAGTATACTTTACATATTCATAATGGTAACCATATGCCAATGATTCAGAACTGTATATATAACATAACACAAGAAGGACTAGAGGGAAAACCCAGAAAAGTCAACCAAAAAAAAACAGAACAAAACAAAAGAAAACAAAACAGAAGCACAAGGACAAAAAAGCAATGGAAACACTGAGCTACCAGAAAGCAAAAGATAAAATGGCTATAAGAAGACCTCATATTTCAATAATTACCCTAAATGTAAATGAACTGAGCTCACCAGTAAAAAGGCACAGAGTTGCAGAATGGATCAAAAACAAAACCCAACCATATGCTGCCTTCAGAAGACACATATCAGCTACAAAGACAAATATAGACTCAAAGTGAAAGGGTGGAAAATGATATTTCAAGCAAAAGGCATTCTGAGAAAAGTGGGAGTAGCAGTGCTAATATCAGATAAAATAAACTTCAAAATAAAAAAGATAAAGAAAGGTAATGTGGGACACTTCATAATGATAAAGATAATCATGAACAAAGAAGACATAACACTTTTTAATATCTATGCTCCCAATCAGGGAGCCCTGAAATATGTAAAGCAATTACTAACAGAACTAAAGGGAGGAACAGATCAAAATGCTATCGTACTAGGGGACCTAAATACCTCACTGTTGGATATGGATGGATCATCCAAACAGAAAATCAATAATTAACATCCTTAAATGACACATTAGGCCAACTGGACATAATTGACATTTATTGAGCCTTCTATCCCAAACAGCTGCTTATACATTTTTCTCTAGTACACGTTAAACATTCTCAAGGATTGACAGCATACTGGGACACAGAGATAGCCTCAACAAATATAAGAGAGTTGAAATCATACCAACCATATTCTCTGATCATAATGCTTTGAAACTAGAGATCAACTGCAAAAAGAAATCAGAAAGAACCACTAATGCATGGAGATTAAACAACATGCTACTGAAGGATAACTGGCTTAGAAAAGAGCTAAAAAGAGATATCAAGAGATACATAGAAAGAAATGATAATGATAG
>NW_006435181.1:0-1056 GCF_000325575.1 Pteropus alecto | reverse complement strand
AGAAAGAAAGAAAGAAAGAAAGAAAGAAAGATGGCACAGGGTAGCATGATCAAAAAAACAAAACTCAATCATATGCTGCCTTCAGGAGATACATCTCAGCTTCAAGGACAAACATAGACTCAAGCGAAGGTGTGGAAAAAAATGATACTCCAAGCAAACAACCATTGAAAAGTGACTGTAGTCATCCTTATATTTGATAAATAAATTTTATGATAAAAAATGTAACAAGACACAAAAATAAAGGGGACAGAACACTTATAAATATATATGCACCCAGCTCTAAAGGGAGAAACTCACAAAAACACAATTATAGTAGAAACTCACAAAAACTTAATTATAGTAGAAGACAGACACAAATACCCAATTGATAGCAATGAATAGATTATTTAAAGAGAAAAATAATAAGGAAATATTGACTCTAAAAGGCATATTAGACCAAATGGACATAATTAATATGTACAGTTTTTAATCCCAGAACACCAGATTATACATTCTTCTCTACTGCACATGGGATATTCCCAAAGATATACCTACCACATGTTGGGACACAAAAGTAGCCTCAGCAAATTTGAGAAGATTGAAATCCTGCCTAGCGTATTATCTGTCCACAACGCTTTGAAATAGGAAATCAACTGAAAAAAAAAATATGTGGCGACTAAACAGCATACTACTAAAGGTGACTGAGTGAAAGAATAAGAGATCAAAAGACACAGAGTCTTCAATGTCAGTAGCATGATGGCATGACAGGTCCTCCTGATCTCTCTGATTGAAGTTACAACAAATTGGACAGCTATAATCCAACAAATGACTCCCTGCTCAGCACACAGACACATCTGAAAAATCTGTACAGTGAACATCTAAAGGTGGGGGAATTGGAGTGAACAGAGTAGGAGGGAAGGGGAAAGAATAGAGACTGGTGCCACAAACACAGCACAGAGATAGCTACGGGACTTGGGAGCAGGGTAGGAATCAGAATATAGAGCACACACTGCAGCCGTGAGGAGCAGGAGGCAGAATCAACGTTCCTGCTTGAGTGGTTAGCACATGCTGTGGTTG
>NW_006435180.1:0-1096 GCF_000325575.1 Pteropus alecto | reverse complement strand
GAAAGAAATAATCAAAATTAGAGCAGAATTAAATGTGATTGAAAACAAAAGAACAATAGAAAAATAAATGCAACGAAGAGCTGGTTCTGTGAGAAGGTTAATAAAATTGACAAACCCCTGGCTAGACTCACTAAAGAAAAAAGAGAAAGGACACAAATAAACAAAATCAGGGATGAAAGAGGGGAAATTATGACTGATATTGCAGAAAAACCAAAGGATCATACAAGAATACTATGAAAAAGTATATAAAACCATATATAAAAACCTAGAAGAAATGGACCAGTACTTAGAAAAATACAACCTTCCTAGACTGAATCAAGAACTGGAAAATCTAAATAGACTATTCGGCAGTGTGGAAATGGAAACAAAGATAAAAAATCTACCAAAAAGTAAAAGTCCAGGACCAGATGGCTTCACCAGTGAATTGTAACAAACATTCAAAGAAGATTTAATACTTATTCTCCTTAAACTCTTCCAAATATTTTAAAAGGAGACAATACTTCCCAACTGATTTTATGAGGCCAATATTACTCTGATACCAAAACCTAGTAAGGATAAGACAAGAAAAGAAAACTACAGACCAATATCTCTCATGAACGCAGATGTAAAAATTTTAAATAAGATACTAGCAAACCGAATACAGCAACATATTAAAAATGTTATACATCATGATCAGGATGGCTTCATCCCAGGGACACAAGGATGGTTCAACATAAGCAAATCGATTGATGTGGTACACCACATAAACACATTTAAAAATAAGAATCATCTGATCATATCAATAGATGCAGAAAAAGCCTTCAACAAGATACAGCATCCATTTATGGTCAAAACATTTAACAAAATCAGTATAGAAGGAAAGTACCTTAATATAAAGGCCATCGATGACAAACCCTTAGCCGACATTACACTTAATGGTGAAAAACTAAAAATCTTCCCTCTAAGATCAAGAACAAGGCGAGGCTGTTCACTTTTGCCACTCTTATTCAATATAACATTGGAGGTCTTAGCAAGTTCAATCAGACAAGGGAAAGATGTAAAAGGAATCCAAACAGAAAATGAAGAAATCAAATTGTCACTATTTGCAGATGACATG
>NW_006435179.1:0-861 GCF_000325575.1 Pteropus alecto | reverse complement strand
TTTTATAGCTAATATATTTTTATTTTATTTTATTTTTGTATCAATTTTTTAATTAAGTTTATTGAGATAACATTGGTCATACAATTATATAATTTCAGGTATAGATTATAATTTGACATCTGTATATTCTATTATGTGTTTACCACCCAAATTCCAGTTTCCTTCAGCTACCATATATTTGATCCTCTTTACCCACTTCACCATCCCCTTACCCATCTATATTTGACTCCCTTTACTGTCTACCTAACCTCTCTTCCCCCACACCCAACCCTCTGGTAACCACTAGTATATACTCCATGTCCATGAGTCTCTGTTTGTTTGTCGTGTTCATTTGTTGCTTTTAAGTTTATATCACACATATAAGTGATATCATGTGATTTTCAACTTTTTCAGTCTGGTTTGTTTTGCTTAGCATGATTATCTCGAGGTCCATCCAGGTTGTCACAAATGGCAGTATTTCATCTCTTCTTATGACTGAGTAATATGGCAGTATTTCATCTCTTCTGATGGCTGTGTAATAGTCCATTGTATATATGTACCACAGCTTCTTTAGTCAATCTTCTATCGTAGGACACTTCAGTTGCTTCCATGTCCTGGCCACTGTAAATAGTGCTGCTATGAACTGCTATGAACATCGGTATGCAAATATATTTTTGAATATACATTTTCAAGTCTTTAGGGTAAATACCCAGTAGAGGGATTGCTGGATCATATGATAGGTCAATTCTTAATGTTTTGAGGAAACTCTGTACTGTTTTCCATAGTGGCTGTACCAATTTGCGGTCTCGCCAGTAGTGTATGAGGGTTCCTTTTGCTCTGCATCTTTTTCAACATTTATTACTTGTTCTGTTGATTATAGCT
>NW_006435178.1:0-963 GCF_000325575.1 Pteropus alecto | reverse complement strand
TTGTTGACAATTTCTTTTGCTGAGCAGAAGTTTTTAGTTTTATGTAATCCCATTCATTTAATTTAGCTTTACTTCACTTACTATTGAGGTGAAATTCATAAAATCCTCTTTAAGCCCAAGGTCCTTGAGATAAGTTCCTATGTTTTCGACATTGTATTTTATTGTTTCAAGTCTTATATTCAGATCCTTAATCCATTTTGAGTTACTTTTGGTGTGTTGTAATAGACAACAGTCTGGTTTCATTCTTTTGCAGGCGGCTTTCCAGTTTTTCCAGCACCATTTGTTGAAGAGGCTTTCCTTTCTCCACTATATGTTTTTGTCTTTTTTGTCAAAAATTACTTGCCCATATAAATATGTGTTAACTTCTGGATTCCTGATTCTGTTCCACTGGTCGGTGTGTCTGTTTTGATGCCACTACCGTGCCGTCTTGATTACCGTACCTTTGTAGTGTGATTTGAAGTCAAGCAGAGTGATGCCTCCAGCCTCGTTCTTTTTTCTCAGGATGGCTTTGGCAATTCGGGGCCTTTTCTGCTTCCATATAAATCTGATGATTTTTTGTTCTGTTTCTTTAAAATATGCCAATGAGATTTTGATGGCGATTGCATTAAATCTGTATAATGTTTTAGGTACTAAGGTCATTTTAACTATGTTGATTGTTCTAATCTAAGAACACGGAATATCTTGCCATTTCTTTCTGTCTTTTTCAATTTATTTTATCTTATACTTTTCATTATATAGGTCCTACACATGTTTCGTTAGATTTAAGTATTTTATTCTTTTTTCTTGTAATTGAAAAAGGAATTATTTTTTCTATTTCTTTTCTGACACTTCGTTATTAGAGTATAGGAATGCTATGGATTTTTGAACATTGATTTTGTATCCAGAAACGCTACAATATTTGCTTATTGTTTCTAGTTGCGTTCTTGTGGAGTCTTCAAGGTTTTCTATATAGAGAATCATGTC
>NW_006435177.1:0-1052 GCF_000325575.1 Pteropus alecto | reverse complement strand
TTCTTCATCTCCAGAAGTTCTACTTGGTTCTTTTTCAGGGTTTCATTCTTTTTGCTAAAGAACTCATTCTGCTCTTCTCGTTGTCTTTTCAATTCCTGAAATTGTTGATATGAATTATTTTGGATCTCATTGAGTTTTTTCAGAAGTACCATCCTGAATTCTTTGCCATTTAAATCACATATTTCTATGTTTTTAAGCTTATTTTCTGAAGATTTTTCTCTTTCTTTCTGACTGCCTTGTCACCTTATTTGTTCATGATGTTTAATGGATTATTTCTCCCTCTGGGCATTAATGGAAGTGTATTCTGCTTCCCTGCCCCCACACCCCCCAGAATGAAGATTGGTTATAAAAGGTCTCTCTTTAGCCTGTTGCGAAGAAGGAGTTTTTCCTTTGATTTCCAGTAGATGCCATCTAAGCCTCTTGGATCCCTGTTTTATATAAAGTCTTAACGCCTTTTTTTCTTTTAGATATTTAACCACGCTCACTACCCTCAGTCTCAGTCCTTGTCAATATTAGCAACTCTTTAGATAGTGTTTGCTTACATTCCTCTGGGGCTCCGTGGTGTTTGGTTTATGAGGATATGAGGGGAGGGGCCCTCTGGTTTGGAAGAATGGGGCAGCTGCTCAGCCTCACATTTGCGACCGGGGCTGGTAATAATCAACTGCTGTTTCTCTGCAGTTCCCACTTCTCTGCTTTCTGCCCTGATACCTGGGCACTGCCGCCCGTCATGTGGAGCTCACAACACTTCCAGGCAGGGTTTTTCAGTCAAGCCACCACACCTTCTCCCCTCCCCCTCCTCCTGCAGGGAGCTCTGGCTGCAAGAGGAGCTTCTTTGTTTCTTCCAATCTACTGCCCAATCTCGTAGTTCTGTCCTGTCCTAGCTCTTATGCTCAGATCCCATGCTCAGACATGCTGGTGTGCAGTTTGGGTGTTTTTTTGGTTGAGGTTTAGATATTCAGCTTATTGTTGTTTCAAGATGAGAGGTCTGGGGACTTCTCTCACTCATCCATGTTTCTTAAGTCTTTCTCTCTCTCTCTCTCTCTCTCTCTCTC
>NW_006435176.1:0-234 GCF_000325575.1 Pteropus alecto | reverse complement strand
TACAGCACCTGGTCTTCCTAGATGGTCTCCCATTCGAGTACTAACCAGGCCCGACCATGCTTAACTTCCGATCATGCCGCGTTGATTACTGTCACTTTGTAGTATAATTTGAAGTCAGGCAGAATGATGCCTCCAGCCTTGTACTTTTTTCTCAGGATGGTTGTGGAAATTCAAGGTCTTTTGTGCTTCCATACAAGTTGGATGATTTTTTGTTCTATTTCTTTAAAAAATGCC
>NW_006435175.1:0-290 GCF_000325575.1 Pteropus alecto | reverse complement strand
CTTCTGACTTGAACGTAAGAAACGGAAGCCCGCATGGTGCAGAGACGCGGGCAGCACGCTCAGGCCTCTCTACCGGCGCGGATCGGGCCAGACCAATGGCTCAGGGTCCGGATGGATGACTCAGGGGTAGGACGCATGGGTCAGAGGTCGGGCGCATGGGTCAGGGGCCGCGCGGATGGCTCAAGGGCCGGGCAGATGGGTCAGAGGCCGGGCGGATGGGTCAGAGTCCGCGCAGATTTGGTCAGGGGCCACGCGGATGGGTCAGGGGCTGCACGTATTTGGTCAGGGGC
>NW_006435174.1:0-542 GCF_000325575.1 Pteropus alecto | reverse complement strand
AAATCATTTACAGGAAGAAAACTGGAAAAACACAATTACGTGGAGACTAAACAACTAATTGATCAAAGAAGAAATCAAACAGGAAATAAAAAAACTATCTTGAAACAAATGAAAATGAAAATACAACTTTTCAAAATTTAAGCAATTCTAAGATGGAAATTCATAACTATACAGGCCTACCTCAAGAAGCAAACAAACAAAAAATCCTGAATAAACAATCTAATTCTATACCGAAAGGAACTATAAAAAGAACAAACGAACCCCATCCCCCTCTCCCCCCAAAAAACCCAAGAGGGAGTAAATAGTTAAGAAGAGCACAGAAATAAATAGAATTAAAAAATAAAACAATAGAAAAGACCAATAAAACTCAGAGCTGGTTCTTTGAAAAGATAAACAAAATTGACAAACCTTTAGCTAAATTCATCAGGGGTAAAAAAAAGAGCCCAAGTAAATAAAATTATAAATGAAAGAGAAGTTACAATCGACACCACAGAAATCCATGTACTTATTAAAGAATACTATGAACAATTATATGCCAACAA
>NW_006435173.1:0-465 GCF_000325575.1 Pteropus alecto | reverse complement strand
TGTTCTGTTGACTTCTCGAATTCCAAGTTCCAGCTTCTTGAATCCCAAGTTCTTTAGATTTGGGGAATTCTCGACTGCTATTTGTCTGAAAATGCTTTCTAGTCCTTGCTACTTTCACTAGCCTTCGATAATGCCCATTATTCTTATTTTTCTTCTCCTGATGGTATCAGCTAGTTCTTGAATTTCTTTTTTATTATTTTTCATTCTTCAGTTTCTCTCTTCTTCTTTCTGATTTATTTCTAGATTTCTGTCTTTGATATCACTGACTCTTTCCTTCATTTGATCAACTCTATTTCCCAAGCTTGCTATTTCATTTTTGAATGCTTACAGTGTGTTTTCTTTATCTCCAGAAGGTCTATTTCATTCTTTTTGAAGGTTTCAATCTCCTTGCTCTGTTTATTTAGTTGCTTTTTTAATCCCTGAAATTGTTGATTTGAGTTTGTTTTGGATCTCATTGAGTTTTTT
>NW_006435172.1:0-700 GCF_000325575.1 Pteropus alecto | reverse complement strand
CATATATATATATATATATACACCTACATATATATAAAACTATCCCTTACATATTTGTAATGGTAACCACATCAAAGATTCAGAACTGAAGGATATAACATGATACAAGAAAGACCAGAGGGAAAATCCACAAAAGCCAACCAAAATAAAGAAAACAGAAACACAAGGGCAAGGAAGCAATGGAAACACTGAGCTACCCGAAAACAAAAGATAAAATGGTTATAAGATCTCATATGTCAATAATCACCCTAAATGTAAATAGACTGAACTCACCAATAAAAAGGCACAGAATTGTAGAATGGATCCAAAAACATAACCCAACCATATGCTGCCTTCAGGAGACACATCTCAGCTCCAAAGACAAATATAGACTCAAAGGAAATGTGTGGAAAATGATATTTCAAGCAAATGGCATTCAGAGAAAAGCGGGAGTAGCAGTACTAATATCGGAAGCAATAGACTATAAAATTAAAATGGTAAAGGAAGGTACTGTGGGACACTTTACAATGATAAAGGGAATCATGCACCAAGAAGACATAGCACTTATTAAAATATATGCTGCCAATCAGGGAGCCACGAAATATGTAAAGCAATTACTAATAGAATTAAAGAGAGAAACAGACCAAAACACTATCGTAGTAGGGGACCTAAATACCCCATTCTTGGATATGTACAAATCATCCAAACAGAAAATCAATAA
>NW_006435171.1:0-556 GCF_000325575.1 Pteropus alecto | reverse complement strand
AAGTGAGCACCCAGATGCAGGAGTTGAAGCCATTTGTGTAGACCAGGTAGTCAGAGAAGGCTTCCTGGAGGAGGTGAGACTTGAGACAAACCTTGAAAGATGTGCAGGACTCAGAGATAAGGAGACATTTTAGGTATAGGGAACAGAAGGAGCATACCAGAGAGTTGAGAGAGTGAGTTGAGAAAACTGCCCCTCAAAAAGAAAACACACACACACACACACACACACCAAAAAAATTAACATTAGTAGAGGGCTCTGTGAACCGAAAGGTATTATGGGGCTTCTAGGATATTATTCATTTTTTTTTTATTTAAATGAGCCTCAGGCCCTCATCAAGGGCACCACACCAACCTTTCTCCTGACTGGCTGATGGTGTACCCCCAAACACAAGTGGTAAGGCAAATTATCTCTTCATACTTTGGTTTCAAATTAGCCTGAGATATTTCTGCTTAATATTCTTCAGTATCTTTTCCTAAAGTGTATGTAGGACGGTGTGGATGTGTGGAAAGACGGCAGCACACTCGATTCTGCCAACACTTTTGTCAGCAATGAAGTC
>NW_006435170.1:0-594 GCF_000325575.1 Pteropus alecto | reverse complement strand
TCTAGGTTGTCCATTTTGTTGGCATATAATTTTTCATAGTACTTCCTTATAATCCTTTGTATTTCTCTGGTGTCAGTTGTCACTTCATCTCTTTCATTTCTGATTATATTTATTTGGGTCCTGTCTCTTTTCCAGATGAGTCTGGATAAAACTTTATCAATTTTGTTTTATCTTTTCAAAGAAACAGCTCTTGGTTTCATCGCTCTTTTCTATTGTTTTAGATTATTTCATTTCTTTCTGCTCTGATCTTTATTATTTCCGTCCTTCTACTCTTTTCAAGCTTTGTTCTTTTTTTCTAGTTCCTTTAAGGGTAAGGTTTAATTGTTTAATTGAGATTTTTCTTGTTTCTGAGGTAGGCACATGTTGCTATAAAATTTCCTCTTAGAACTGCTTTGGCTGTGTCTCATAGATTTAGGTCGTTATGTTTTTATTTTCATTTGTCTTTCGGTATCTTTTGATTTCTTCCTCGATCTCATTGTTTAGTAACATATTAATTAGCCTTCATATGTCTGTGTGTTTTTCAGTTTTCTTCTTATAATTGATATCTAGTTTCATACCCTTATGATCAGAAAAGATGCTTGATATGATTTCAGT
>NW_006435169.1:0-1077 GCF_000325575.1 Pteropus alecto | reverse complement strand
ATGTGCCCGGAAGAGAGCTCAACCGAGAATGCCAGTCATAGATAATATCTGCTTTCCCTCCAGAAGCATCTCCCTTACTATTCTCTTGCCTGATCACGAAGTAACCCAAGTGGTTGTGGCCAGGCCTTGGCTCATATCAACCGGTGTGATGACTTGGCTCTGAAGGTCATTGTGAAGCGTGATGACACATCTTGGTGCCTGTTCCATCAGGCCCTGGACTCAGGAAAGTAGAGGGAGGAGGAGAGAGGGAACTGGTCCTCTAACTCCTTGCCTTCCCTTCTAGATCAATTGTCGTACCTACAGAAAACGAGGCTGATCATTGGTCTGGGAGAGAAAACATCCCAATACACCAAGACAATGTGGCATTTTGGTCTGCCATCAACAAAACGATTGAGCTGAGGAACTCCAACCGTCAAGTGTAATGTCCAGTTGAGGACTCTCATTTGTCCAAATTTGTAAAAATACCACGCATACAGAAGGCTTTAGAGACACGGGATGGAGAGACAGGTGATCCGATTTCCAGTCAGAGTTCTGTGCGATCTTGGGCAAATGCCATCATCTGAGATCCTCTCATTGAAAATTAGGAACCCCAACAGCCACTTTACTCTGAGGAGTTTCTGAAGATCAGATGAGACGAGACAGTTTTGCCCACTCATGTGCAGTTTGGCTCTCAGCATTATGTTACCTTTGGTCAACTGTTGTCCGAATATATTAAATGGAAACTTTCGGAAATAAGCAATTCACATATATGATACCTGTCTCCTCTCTTCTGGCAACTCTTGGTCACTCACCATATTCAGCTCCAAACCAGAAGTAACCGAGCTGCTTACGATCAGTGTTCAGATTTGCCTTTGAGTGTGGTCACAAAGTTCTGAGAGCCCTTGAGAGTCGTCTGATTCCTCTTGGTGTTCAGGCTATCAGGCCCTGGGGATTAAAGAAAGGCAGTGGGATAAGGAGAAAGGGAGTTATTTCGCTCCTCCTTTGCTCTCTAATCCAGACCAACTGTGATTCCTGTAGGAAATGCAGCTGCTTAGAGTGATCTACGGTCTGGGTAACACTCAAATACACCTTTACATG
>NW_006435168.1:0-577 GCF_000325575.1 Pteropus alecto | reverse complement strand
CCATCTGTCAACTACTAATTTGTACTTCTTTAACCGTTTACCCCATGCTCCCAGACCCCAAACCCCCATCCCTCTGGCCATCCCCAGATTTTCCTCCATATTTGTGAGTCTGTTTTGGATTAGTTTGTTCTTTTTGTTCCTTAGATTCCACATATAAGTGAAATCATATAGTATTTATCTTTCTCTGTCCGACTTATTTCACTCAGCATAATTACCCCTAGGTCCATCCATGTCATTGCAAATGGTATGATTTCATTTTTTTAATGGCTGAGTAATATTCCATTGTACATATGAACCATAACTTCTTTATCTAATCATCTATTGATGAGCATTTAGGATGCTTCCATGCCGTGGCTATTGTAAATAGTGCTGTCATGAACATAGAGAGATGCGTAGATGTTTACGAATTATTGTTTTGGTTTTCTTTGGATAAATACTTACAAGTGTACTTGCTGGGCCAAAAGGTATATCCATTTTCAATTTTTGGAGAAACCTCCAGACTATTTTCCATAGTGGCTGTACCAATTTGCAATCTCGCCGACAGTATATGAGAGTTCTCTTTTCTCCACATCCTCAC
>NW_006435167.1:0-857 GCF_000325575.1 Pteropus alecto | reverse complement strand
ATTCTTATTTTTTAATTTGTTTATATGGTATATCATATTATTCAATTTACATATTGAATAATCCCCGTGCACCTGGAATGAAGCCCCACTTGACTTTGGTGTATAATCTTTTTAATATGTTACTGTATTTGGTTCTCTAGCATCTTATTTAGGATTTTTGCATCTGTGTTCATGAGAGATATTGATCCGTAGTTTTCTTTTTTTGTGTTATCTTTACCAGGTTTTGGTATCAGGATAATATTAGCCTCGAAAAATGCATTGGGAAGTATTACTTCTTCTTTTATTTTTTGGAAGCCTTTGAGGAGAATAAGCATTAAATCTTTGAATGTTTGGTAGAATTCACTGACAAAGCCATCTAGTCTTGGACTTTACTTTTGGTAGGTTTTTGATGATTGCTTCAATTTCCATACTGCTGATTGGTCTATACAGATTTTCCAGATCTTCTTGATTCAGTTAGGAAGACTGTATTTTTCTAAGTACTAGTCCATTTCTTCTAGGTTATTAAATTTTATATCTTTTTTCATTGTATTCTTTCTTGAGCCTTTGTATTTCTGCAATGTCGGTCATAATTTCCTCTCCTTTATTCCTGATTTTGTTTATTTGTGTCTTTTTTCTTTTTTCTTTAGTGAGTCTAGCCAGGGTTTGTCAATTTTATTATTCTTCTCAGAGAATCAGCTCTTTGTTGCATTTATTTTGTCTATTGTTTTTTTTGTTTTCAATTTCATTTATTTCTGCTCTAATTCTGATTATGCCTTTCCTTCTGCTGATTTTAGGCTTCATTTGATTTCCCTTTTCTAGTTTTTAAGATGAAGTGTTAGGTTTTTTATTTGGGTTCATTCTTGTTTTTGGAGATAGGC
>NW_006435166.1:0-409 GCF_000325575.1 Pteropus alecto | reverse complement strand
TGCAGTTTATATTTTAAAAGGGAAAGTGTGTTGTGCGGTGTGCAGTGTGTGGGGTGTGTATGTGAGTGCATATGTGGGGGTGTCTGTGTGCAAGCACTGTATAAGAGCGTGTGCACATACTTGGTGCACGTGAGTGTTCAGATGTGTGTGTGTGCGTGTGTTTGTGTATGTGCGCACATATGTTTGTACGTGTACGTGTGTGCATGTGTGTTTGTATATGTATGTGTGTGTGCATATGTTTGTATGTATGCATATGTTTGCGCATGTGTGTGTATGTATGTGTGTTTGTATGTGTACGTGTGTGTGTGCTTGTGTGTGTGCATGTGTGTGTGTGTGAGTGTCTTGTGTGTGCGGCGTGTGGGAGCGTATCGATACGTACTGTGGAGACTGAGCCAGTCTGGTTCAGTCT
>NW_006435165.1:0-346 GCF_000325575.1 Pteropus alecto | reverse complement strand
GAAAGATAAATACCATATGATTTCACTTACATGCATAATCTAAGGAATTCTAAGGAATAAAAAGAACAAACTAATCAAAAACAGACTCACAAATATAGTAGACAATTTGGTGACAGACAGAGGAGAGAATGGTAGGGGGGCTGGGAGAATGGGGTGAAGGATTAAAGAAGTACACATTACTAATTAATAGTTGGTCGCAGGAATGGGGAGCATGGCAGAGGGAATGCAGTTAGCATTAATATGATGGCTAGGTGGAGGGCCAAGGGAAGGAGGAAGCAATTGGGGGAATTGTTTAATGAACAGTATAGGTATCTAACCAATGTACTATATATTTGAAACTAATTTA
>NW_006435164.1:0-651 GCF_000325575.1 Pteropus alecto | reverse complement strand
TGTAAAGCAATTACTAACAGAACTAAAGGTTGAAAAAACCAAAACGACTATCGTACTAGGGGAATTAAATACCCCACTGTCAGATATGGACAGATCATCCAAACAGAAAATCAATAAGGAAATAACTTTCTTAAATGACACATTAGACCAACTGGACGTAATTGACATTTACAGAGCCTTCCACCCCAGAACAGCTGCTTATACATTCTTCTCTAGTGCACATGGGACATTCGCAAGGATCGACCAAATACTGGGACACAGAGATAGCTTCAACAAATATAAAGGTGAAATCATACCAACCATATTCTCTGGTCATAATGCTTTGAAACTAGAGATCAACTGCAAAAAGAAATCAGGAAGAACCACAAATACATGGAAAAAAAAAAAACTAGCTGACGGAAAAATAACTGGGTCAGAGAAGAAATAATAAGAGAGCTAAAGAGATACATAGAAACAAATGATAATGATTATACAACATATCAAAACTTTGGGGACATGGCAAAAGCGATTAAAAGAGTAAAGTTCATATCATTACAGGCCTATCTCCAAAAACAAAAACGAGCCCAAATAAACAACCTTCATCTTTAAAAAACTAGAAAAGGAATAACAAATGAAATCTAAAGTCAGCAGAAGAAAAGAAATAATCAAAAT
>NW_006435163.1:846-3255 GCF_000325575.1 Pteropus alecto | reverse complement strand
TGTGCAGGTACGTGTTACATGTGCATGTGTGTGCCCTTTGTGTGTTTGCTGCTTGTATGAATGTGTGACTGTGTGCAGGCTTGCATGTTGCATGTGTGTGAGTTTGCATGTGTGCTGCATGTATGAGTGTTGTGAGTGTGCATGTGTGCATGTGTGTTTTTGTGCTGCATGTATGGATGTGTGACTGCAGACATGTGTGCTGCATATGCATGTTGTGTGCTGCATGTATGAGCGTGTCATGTGCAGGTGTGCATGTGTGAGTGTGTGCATGTGTGCTACATGTATGAGTGTATGTTATGAGTTTGTGCAGGTACGTGCTGCACGTGCATATGTGTGTCCATTTGTGTATTTGCTGCATGCATGAATGTGTGAGACTATGCGTGCAGGCTTGTGTGTTGCATGTATGTGTGTTTGCATGTGTGCTGCATGTACGAGTATGTTGTGAGTGTGCATGTGCGCACATGTGTGTTCGTGCTGCATGTATGAGTTGTGACTGTACAGGTATGCATATTACATGTGCATGTGTGAGTGTGTTTGTGTGTGCTGCATGTATGTGTATGCTGCGATTATGCAGGTGTGCGTGTGTGAGCGTGTGCTGCATGTATGAGTGTTGTGAGTGCATGCATGTGTGCATTGCATGTGCATGTGTGTGCCACATGTATGAGTGTTGTGAGTGTGCACAGGCGTGAATGTGTGTGTGTGCGTGTGTGTGTGCTGCATGTATGAATGTGTGACTGTGTGCAGACGTGGATGGTGCATATGCGTGTGGGTGTCGTGTGTAGGCGAGCATGTTGCATGTGTGTATGTTCACCAGTATTATGGGCAGGAAATAAGTGGCTAACGATCCCCTGGACACCCTCCCTTCTTGAAGCTACCTCTGACTCTGGGGACCTCTGGTGACCTAATAAATCAGGTCCGTGCCTGGGCAGTGCTGAGTTGCACCCGAGAGCGGAGTGCGCATCCCGCAGACCCAGCGCGTTCTCGTCCCTCATCCCTCATCCCATCCACGCGGCAGGAGGAAGCGCCGGCTCCCAGCGCGTCCGCGCAGCCGCAGAGGGACGCCCGCGCTACCCACCTTGCGGGGCACGTTTAGGATGGGAAACTAGATGGAAGGCTCGAACGCGCGGGGCCCCTGGTCGGTAGCTGGCTCTTTGATCTCCCTCAGAATTCTGAGGGGCTCCTGCTGGCAGATGCGGTCTCGGCGCCATCAGACTCCATTCTGGGGCATCTGGAACCCACACTCCAGCCGAAAATCAGATCTGCCTTGTCCCCACCCCCTGCAGCGCTGCCCCCTTCCGCTCCCGGGGGTCCGCATCTTTTCTTCTCTCTTCGCCCAGAGGCAGGAACGCTTGTCTTTCATCAGTGTAAGGTAATTGAGCGCCCCCGCATTGGTGGGCTGGGGAAAAATGAGCCATTAATTTCCTGGAGGTTTCGAGAAAATGCTTTTATCTGTTATACTAGAAACATATTGAGGCTGCTGGTTTGGAAAGAAAAATAGAAGTCGCCTAAGTCCCCTGTTTACCAAAAACGGCTTGGCAAACACGAGCTGCAGCAGCCACGCTCGTCTTTCCTCTTTGTGGTGAACTTAGGCGTAATTGGGAGAGCAAAGTGCAGCCGTGTTTACAACGAGTATTTCTGTCAGGAGCTGTCGCACTGCCTAGCGACATATTTGGTTGTGCAATTTTCAACCTGGGAATTGTGCAGGTCAGTGAAAAGCAGGGCTCCGTGTGGCTTCGGGTTTTATTGTGCCTGCAGTTGGCCAGGGCCCTCGCCCGGTCTTCACCGTCAGACCCACTGTGTGCTGGTTCCTGTAGAAGCTTCTGGATAAAGGCCACCAGTTATTCTTACAGCATTTAGGGGTCACTTTCGACTCTGTCCTGGAGCCTCCCCTCACAGAAGGGGTCGTGGGCGGGCAGTCTGTTCCTACCACCGGCCCTCATGGCCTGTCCACACCCTCTCTTCACCCTGCTGGCTGCCCACCCTGGTGGCCCTAAGGAGAAAGGGCCTTTGCTCACTGGGAAGGGTTCCTGCACCCTGACCTTCACTGGCCCTGTTGTCTGACCTCCTGGAAGGTCCCTTTAACGATCCGTCCATTTCAGGGGCTGGGGCAGGGACAGTGGCCAGGGCAGTGATGCCACTGTCTGATTGTCGCTCTGCTGCTTGGGTGTGTGAGCAAGTGATCCCGGCGTCTGGCCCGCCTCCACCAGGGAGGCCTCCGGCTGTCTTCAGTGTGACTTTGAAGCTGGACTTGAATACCGGTTGGGTTATCGCTGATACTCCTCCCTGCTGGTGACTTTGCGACAACCAGAGAGGCCTGGGAAAGGGGCCGCAACAAGTCATGCTTCAGTTTTAAAAATTATCGACGGACTTTGATCTTGGGCAGTGGGGCCTTCAGGGGGGATTGCCCCC
>NW_006435163.1:0-779 GCF_000325575.1 Pteropus alecto | reverse complement strand
GGCTCTCCCTGAGGACAGGTCAGTCCCTCAGTCTCTCAGACGTCCTCAGTGCTGTGGCCCCCTGAATTGCACTTCTTGTCCCACCCCTGACTCCTGGGGACACGGTGTCCTTACCCAGCACCAGCCCCGTTCGGAGGAGAGAGCCGCGGGAATAGAATGTCATCACGGTGTAATGAGCCTCCCTCGCTCACCTTTACCGCCCGTGGGTCCGCAGAGTCGGGTCATCTTCCTGTTTCGAGGTCAGCCAGCCAGCACCCCCGGTTCCATCCGCAGCCTTAACCCACCCCACGTAAGTAGCATACTCTCAGGTTCCAGCGTTAGGGTGCGCAGGGGTGTAGTTCCTGTTCCCCAGATGGGGTGGCAGGGCCAGCAGAGCTCACTGGGCGCTGCTGGGGCGCCCCCTTGGAAAGGCTAGGGGGCGGGGGGTGAGGGACAGGAGGTGCGAGATGGGAGCAGATCTTTGGAGAGGAGGTGAGACCTGGCAGAGGCTGGCGCAGGCGGAGCTGAGCCAGCAGGTGGGGAGCGGAGCGGCCACCAGGCAGGCGTCACGCGCACACTGTGTGGGTCTGGAGGGCCCGGCCGCAGCGGCCCGTGGGCAGCGGCCTGCAGAGTGGTGGGCTGTGCCTTTTCCGCGTCTGCGAGTGAGAAAGGATGGCGGGCTGGGGACGCCCGTGGAGTCCTCATGCGACAGAGCCAGTGGGGTTGGGTCCGAAGGTTCGCGCTGCGAAGCCGCTTAGAATTTCACCAACCCCCAGGGTCGGAGCCAGGACGAAGATCCC
>NW_006435162.1:0-2879 GCF_000325575.1 Pteropus alecto | reverse complement strand
CTATGTGCCCATCAATAAACAGAATAAAGAAGATGAGGTACACATATACAGTAGAATATTACTCATCCATAAAAAAAAAAATCTTACTATTTGCAACAACATGGATGAACCTGGAGGGTCTTATACTAAATGAAATAAGTCAGAGATAGACAAATACCATAAGATCTGTAATCTAAAGAAAAAAATAAATAAACAAAACAAGGTTGGTTAAATCGAGGACATTTCACTCATGACAATTTCAGGTCAGTATTTTTGCAACAACATGGATGAACCTGGAGGGTATTATACTAATTGAAATAAGTCAGAGATAGACAAATACCATATGATCTGTAATCTAAAGAAAAAAATAAATAAACAAAACAAGGTTGGTTAATTGGAGGACATTTCACTCATGACAATTTCAGGTCAGTATTTTTATCTTCATTCCTGCCATTTATAATTTATCTCTACTGTCTGGAAAAGGGTTGTTGCCAAAAGTGTCCTATCAAAATCTCTCATATTTCCCTTTTTCATTTTTTCTCAAATTAGTAAATAATGTAATCTCCATTGAAAATTAACATGAATTAGAAGTTTTCTAACAAAATGATAAATATATTCTGATCTGAGTGTTCACAGTCCACATTAATACTGAAAGATTGTTCTGGCTAGGAGATATGACATGGCCCATATACCTTAGGTAAAAATGGAATCTGAAAGAGCTGAATTCCAAATTTCTAGGTAATTCAGCTATATGCTTTTGAGTCACTCATATAATGTGAAACATTCTGTCTATGAATTCCTTTGTTCACAGAAGAGTTATGCAACTATTTGAAAATTATGGCCAGCTTATACAAAGCCTAGTAAACTATGTTATATTAAATCAAAATTATTTATGTATTGACTTTTAATGTTTGGAAATCATTCTTCATCAAAGATTTTGGCTATTATTTATGAAGTAATTCAATTTGGAACACATCTATTCTGGCCATATTTTTGAGGAAAAAAATAAAGCTTGATTAGGTTACAGTTTTAGCAACACTACTCTTAAATATGTTTTGAAGTATTACTTTGAAAACTATATTAAATGTGGGAGAAAAAATCTCCTACTCTTTTCGGTAAAATGACCACAACTTTTTCTGAGCTATTCCAATTTTTAAAATAAGTTTTAAAAATATGGCTAGAGTTCAGGTTATAATTGATACATTCTATACCTAGTTATATTATAGAATATGTTATAACTTTCTCCATATGATATTGCCTATTAAACTGTCAGCTCTTCAAAATCAGGAACCTATTTTCTTTATCTTCATATCCTCATGGTCTGCCAAAATACTTTGCCATAGTATATGTTCAATACACTATGAATTAAATGAATAAGTGAATCGATGAGTAGTTCTATGAGCAAACACTCCCAGGTTTTGTTTCCAAATCCTTGAGCAATCCCACAATAGGCAAAGAAAGAATCTTTGAGAATCAAGACTCTTCTATAACCTGTGACTTTTATCACGGGCAAAATGCACAGACACAAATATCAAAAGTTCTCAACAAAGCTGATCGTCAAAATCACATTATGAGTTTAAAAAACATTTTTTTTAAGATTATGAGATTCTAATTCAGGATATCCAATATGGAGTCCCAGAACTGGCATTATCAAGTTTAATAACCACTCTCCTGTGTGATGTGATTGCAGGGCCATTGAAAGGACACCTTAGCATGAACATGGGATCTGAAAATCAAGCAGCTCCTCCCAGCTACCTCATTTCCAGATAATTTACCATTAGAAGCAGTCTTCTCTTTGGCTTGAAAAGGTTTAACTCTAAGGAAAGAATGAATATTAAATCATTAAAAAGTTAATATGAATTACTTTAGTAGATAACTTTATATTAAAGAATTCTGAATAACTGGTGGAGTGACAAAAGGGCTAAAAAGGAAACCAAAAAAATAAATCAATAAATATCAGACTCTTGTCTACAAATAAATGTAGACAAGAAAATAATTCACCAGAAACCAGGATGACCATCAATCTTTCCTCTATGATGCTTAAACTGAATAATGATCATCTAAAGAGAACAGATTGACCAAACCAGTGGAGATTCCTGATTTGCTCCACCTTATCATACTAAAATATTGATTCGAGCATCAGGAGCTATTTACAAATTGACCAAAGTATAGTAGAGGGAGATGGAAGTTGTAAATGTTTATTATTATGTTTCATCAGAGGGATTTGAATTTCTTTCACCATGCTTAGTTAGAAAAGAATTCCATTTCAAAGCTGCATTAGGAACACTGAGGAAAAAGCTAATGTTCATTCAGACTAAGAAGATAAATCAAGAAGAAAGAATGATAAATGTTGCTTTGCTATGATTCTCATTAAGATTCATTTCTTCTTCATCAGCGATTCATTGTTTTCTCTCCTGATTCTTAGGTCATCTCAATAAGCATTTGAAAAACTTTCACTCCGTGATAAAAGAAAATAATGCCTGAAACCACGTCTCTTAAATCATTGTTGACAGACACTTGAACTTGTACTGAAGCAGTTCTCTTTAGCCCCCATGCTTTGTAGAAAAAGCCATTCCAGTGATATGATGAGTTCCTGATGACATCACTAGGGGCACATTAACTTTTGTGTGCTGTGGTTTCTTATTCCCATTCTGAAAACTGGTAATAAAAATAGAGTCTCTTTAATAATTATTTTGATATGCAGGGGGGAAGGTATCTTAAAGAATATCTAATTCAATCACACTATTTTACAGATAAGTAATGTAAGTTCATAAAAAAATGAACTTTTGCAGGTAAGTAATCTAAGTTTAATTCATTAAATAAGTTGTCCATAGCTACATGCTAAACCAGGGGCAGAGTGAAGGTGATGTTAAGCCACATTCAATTCAAGATACCTTCTT
>NW_006435161.1:0-639 GCF_000325575.1 Pteropus alecto | reverse complement strand
TGCGATACAGAAAAGTTCCACTTTAAATGCAGATATATTAAAAATAAAATGGATGACTATAGTGAGATATCACCTCACACCTGTCAGAATGACTATCATCAAAAAGACAAGAAATAAGCATTTGAGAGGATGCATGTGGAGCAAAGGAGACCCCTGTGCACTGTTGTTGGGAATGTAAACTGGTGTAGTCACTATGGAAAACAGTATGGAGATGCCTCAAAAAATTAAAAATGAAATACCATATGATCCAGCAATTCTACTTCTGTGTATTTATCTGAAGAAAATGAAAATACTAACTCAAAAAATACATGCACTCCCCATATTTAGTGTAGCATTATTTGCAATAGTCAAGATATAGAAACAACCTAAGTGTCCATCTATGGATAAATGGGTAAAGAAATGTGATATATACAGTCACCAACTTGCAATGATTCAACTTAAAATTTTTCGACTTTATGGTGGCGGGAAAATGATACATATTCAGTAGAAATGAGCTAGTCTAAGCCAAGATGTATAGTAGATTAAATGCATTTTTTACTTATAATATTGTCAACTTCCAATGAGTTTATTGGGACATAACCTATCACAAGTCAAGGAGCACCCATATATATAATGGAGTATTATTCAGCTGTTAAAAAA
>NW_006435160.1:0-512 GCF_000325575.1 Pteropus alecto | reverse complement strand
AATATACATTGGAAATTAATTGGTAGGGTAATGTGTATTTATAGATTTGCCTTCCTCAGATCAACATCTGGTTAAAAAAATTATTGATGAACCCAAACCTTTAGTAACAGCAGCAAAGCATTTACTTCGAATCCTTTCTCCCTCCCTTCCTTCCTTCCTCACTCCCTCCCTTCCTTCCTTGCCAGTGAACTGTTTTCCTGACTCTGTGTGTGTGTGCGCACACACGTGTGGAGAGTGGAGAGCTTAAGAAAGAAGAGAGCAGGGAGCAGAAAAGAAAAGTGTGAGTTACAGAATATTTTTCAAATTTATAGCAATTCTATTTCCTTCAGCACATACAGGGACTTGAAATCAGTCCAAAGTGTTTTTGCCTGTCAGCACAGTGGGACCAGTTGTAGTGAAGTAAGTTAGAAATCTGGAAAATTAAATTGTGGTGCATTCAAATATTAGTAGAATGGATAAATGTGTTTAAGTGGTAATTAATAACATTATTTATTTACATTTCTGCAATAAAT
>NW_006435159.1:0-1507 GCF_000325575.1 Pteropus alecto | reverse complement strand
CGGCGACGCAGGAAGGCTCCGCACGGCAGAGCTGCGGGCGGCTGTCGGGCCGGGCTGCCTTCCAGAACGCCGGGCTCTGCCCCGCACGCTGCTCGTCTGCTGGAGACAGCGAAGTCGTTGGGGGCGGGGGGCGCAGGGCGCTGCCGGCTCCCGAGACAGAAGGGGGGGACCGGGAAGCGGGGTGCCAGGGACGTTCGCGTCCCGCAGCCAAGGGCAAGCTGCCCCCGGGGTGGGGGCAGAGACTCCTGCGCAGGACCCGTGGGCCCCGCCTGGCTTCCCACCCCCAGGCCAGCCTTTCTAGAAAGTTCAACGCTGTCCGTTCATTTCTGCTGCAGACCACGTGGGGCCACGAGTAACAGTGTGATTCGAGCTCAGCTCTTAGTCTGTCGAGGTGGCTGAGCGGTGACGTGGAGGCCGATGCCTCGGGAAGAAGAGGGAGCCGTTACCCACGGCTCCCCAGAAACGAGGCGCACACCCCCGGGGCCACTGGGGGGCAGGGGTCCCTCAGGAGACAGCAAAGCGTGAGGGGAGCCTCGGCCCGGGCTCTGTGGGGATCCCCGCGGGGACGAGGGGTGGAGCGTGGTGAGCAGGCTTAGGACGGCGAGTCTGGGAAGTCGGAGGGCCTGGGGCACCAGGTACTGGCCCGGGCGATTTAGGGGACTGGCCGGTGTGTCGGAGTCAGACAAGGGGACAATCAATCAGCTCGCGCACGGAGGACACGTTAGCAAACAAGTTAATTCATGCCTCCAGGAATTAGCTAGCACGGGGCCCTCTCTCCCCAGGCAGCAGGCTCCCCAAGAGGTCACAGCACCGTAAAATACAGAAAATAAGAGACTCGGCTGGCACTTAGCACACCCTCCTCTCCCGCCAACCGGGGCCACTCGCTTAAGAGAGGTGCCATTGCCGAGGACGGGTGTCGTTGACGGAGGCGAGACGCAGGGGCGGGATCAAGGGAAGGCAGTCCTGTGTCCCTGAGCCTGACGTGACCCTGGAGGGGCAGGGCGGCAGTGTCCAGCCGGCCAGGTGCCGTGAGAGCCCCCTGGTGGCAGGCACTGCTCACGCAGGTGCGTCCTGAGTCCCCAGGGCCCAGCGCAGAGCGGGGTCGGGGGTCAGGGTTGATGCCATCGTCAGGGAGAGACAGAGAGACACAGGCTCACGGTGTAGCATGTGGCTACAGACAATGGCAGCAAAGGCCCACGCGCAGTGGGTCCTCAGCTCTGGGTGGTCCCCAAGGGCTCTGCCCCTCTGCGGACTTCACTTGTCCCCCTGTGGACAAGAAGCCTCCCCCGGGGGAGACGTTCCAGCTGCGATGAGATGAATGGGGGACCCCTCCACAGACGGGGAAAAGTGTGTCCCAGGCTGAGAAGCCCCCAGGAGGGGAAGGACGTGGTGATGACCCAGAGCCCCCTGGGAGGGAGCAGGTGGCACGAGATGATGTCGGAGAAGCAGGCCACACGGGAGGGAGCTCAGACTTGATGCGCAGCCTCTGACGGGTTGGCAGCAGCTT
>NW_006435158.1:0-1284 GCF_000325575.1 Pteropus alecto | reverse complement strand
TCCCCTGTTTGTGTGTGAGAGCCCGTCTTTTAAAAGCCCTCGAGGGCATGTTCCAGCCGAAGGTCCTCACAGAGAGACTGCTCACGCCACAATGCTGATGCGGACTCTCAGAAAAGGCCTGGCCACTAGGGGGACGGTCACCTGAGCCAGAGGGACGACGCTCCTCTGGCCAGAGTCCTCCCAATCCTTCAGTTCCTTCCAACTTGAAGTTCTCTGGCCAGTTCTCCCCAGCACCCAGAGTGGTGTGCACACTGGGTACAGTCACCCCAGGTGGCAGTTTTTGCCTGAGAAAATACGATGATCACGCCAATGGGACAGCAGAAGCCTGCATGTGCATGTGTGTGAATGTGTGCGTTTGTGTATGTGTGTGCCTGTGTGCATGTGTGTGAATGTGTGTGTATGTGTGTCTTGTGTGTGAAAGTATATGTGTGTGCATGTGTGCATGTGTGTGAATGTGTATGTGTGTATGCCTTGTGTTCATATGTGTGCCTTGTGCCTCGTGTGTATGTGTGTGCTTGTGTGCTCGTGGCCTTCTGCATGTAAATGTGTATGCATATGTTGTGTGCCTTTTGCATGAATGTGTGCATGTGTGTATGTGTGTGCCTTGTATGTGAATGTGTGTGCCTTCTGTGTGTGAATGTGTATGCACATATGTGTATGCCTTGAGTATGTGAATGTATGCACCTTGTGTGTATGGATGTGTGTTCTGGTATGTGTGTGCCTTGTGTATGCATGTGAATGTGTGTGCATGTGTGTGAATGTGTGCATGTATGTGTGCGCCTTGTGTGTGCATGTGCATGTGTGTGCATGTGTGTGCATGTGTGCATGTGTGTGCCTTGTGTATGCATGTGAATGTGTGTGCATGTGTGTGAATGTGTGCATGTGTATGTGTGTGAATGTGTGTACATGTGTGTGTCTTGTGTGTGCATGTGCATGTGTGTGCATGTGTGTGCATGTGTGCATGTATGTGTGCGCCTTGTGTGTGCATGTGTGTGAATGTGTGCATGTGTGTATGTGGGTGTGTGTACGTGTGTGTGCGCCTTGTGTGTGCATGTGCATGTGTGTGAATGTGTGCATGTATGTGTGCGCCTTGTGTGTCCATGTGCATGTGTGTGCATGTGTGTATGTGTGCATGTATATGTGTGTGGGTGTGTGTACATGTATGTGTGCGCCTTGCATGTGTGTGTGCATGTGTGTGCGTGTGTGCATGTATATGTATGTGGATGTGTGTACATGTGTGTGTGCATCTTGTGTATGTGTGTGCATGTGTGTGCATGTGTGCGT
>NW_006435157.1:0-479 GCF_000325575.1 Pteropus alecto | reverse complement strand
ATCTATTAAATCCATCTGGTCTAGTGTATCTTTTAAACCTATTGTTTTCTTGTTGATTCTTTGCCTGGAAGATCTGTTCATTGGTGTCAATGGGGTGTTAAAGTCTCCTACTATGAGTATATTACTGTTGATCTCTCCTTTTATGTCAGTCAGTAATTGCTTTATGTATGTAGGTGCTCCTATGTTTGTGCATATATGTGCATATGGGGTCTGTAGATTGCCTAGTAAGGGGGCCGGACTAAGGCACAATGGTGGCTGCCCTTCTAGCCCTCATTCTTGCACCAGATAATGCAGACTTTCTCAGTATGAATCTGGCGTGAGCCTCTGACCTACCGCTGGTGTCCTGCATGAGTGTCCGCAGATCAGAAAGCCTGTGCATGGGCCCTTCAAAGGGGCATGGAGGGTTTCAGTCTCCTTCCGTCTCACCCAGACGGACGGAATCCTCTCTGGTTTTTACAGTTGGAGTTATTGGTAATTCC
>NW_006435156.1:0-368 GCF_000325575.1 Pteropus alecto | reverse complement strand
TTACCTTGTTGATGATTTCTTTTACTGAGCAGAAGGTTTGCAGTTTGATGTAGTCCCATTCAATTCATTTATTTTTGCTTTTACTTCCCTTGCTTTTGAGGTCAAATTCATAAAATCCTCTTTAAGTCCAAGATCCTTGAGTTTAGTTCCTATGTTTCCTCTAGGCATTTTATTGTTGCACGTCTTATATTCAGGTCCTTAATCCATTTTGAGTTAATTTGGTGTGGTAAGAGACAACAGTTTAGTTACATTTTCTTGCAGGTGGCCTTCCAATTTTCCCAGCAGCATTTATTGACGAGGCTTTCATTTCCCCACTGAATGTTTTTGACTTCATTCTCAAAAATTATTTGCCCATATAAATATGGGTT
>NW_006435155.1:0-934 GCF_000325575.1 Pteropus alecto | reverse complement strand
AACAATGTGGGGGAGTTCTTAAATCCCTGTGGCAGGCAGTCTAGTCCAAGTTAATTGCCCGAATACAGTCTATCAGGGTCCTCCCATTCAAATGCAAATATTGGTTGACTCATCTTTGCTAGGGGGAGAGTGAAAAAAGCGTCCTTTAAATCAAGGACGGTGTACACCTGGTGGCTAGGCAGTAGTTGGCTCAGGAGGGTGTACGGGTTGGGAACAGTGGGCTGTATGATCTCAACCCGCTTATTTACTTCTCTGAGGTCCTGTACTGGCCTGTAATCTCGGGTACCCGGTTTTTGAACTGGAAGCAGTGGGGTATTCCAAGGCGAATGACAGGGAACTAAGATCCCTTCGTTCAGGAGCCTTCGAATATGTACTGCTACACCAGACTTAGCTTTCTGACGGATGGGGTACTGCCTTACGCTGATAGGCTCCGCAGAACTCAGCAGGGTCACAACAATAGGTGGCTGATGGGCTGCTAATCCGGGTGGGTTAGTCTCAGCCCACACCCGAGGGATCCTGCACTGCAGTTCTTTTAACAATGACGCATTAGGGGAGGGATCGAAAACAGGCTCCTCCAGTAAAAGGTATTCTTCAGAGAGGGGGCAAGTGAGCATTATTGCAGATGGAGTGGCCCCCAGAGTTAGTTCAGCGTGTCCTTCCTTAAAAGAGATGGCGGCCTGTAATTTTTGTAGTAAGTCTCTCCCCAGCAAGGGGTACGGGCATTCAGGCATAACCAGAAACGAATGAGTGATGGTCCCTTTTCCTAGCTGGCCTGGGTCCAAGGGTAAGATTTCTCTTTTCCTGTGGCTCCTTGTATTAAAGTCTTTCCTTTAGATAGAGGGCCTTGGGCACTCTGCAAAATTAAATAAGTAGCCCCCGTATCCACTAAAAAATTTACATACAGGTTGGCCCCCGACTTGCAATGTTACCCTGG
>NW_006435154.1:0-365 GCF_000325575.1 Pteropus alecto | reverse complement strand
CTCTACCAAGAATGTAAGCTCATTAAAAGTATAACATGTGATTGATTGACTGCTTTATCCTCACACACTCATACAGTGGCTTGGATCTGGTGAATACTCAATCAATACCTCGCAAATGTAAAGAGATGTACTAAGAAGCACTACGTCCCGCACTAGGTCCTACACAAAAGAGGTGATGGTTTCGCTGAAGTACAAAGAACGCGTCTGGGACACTAGGCTCAGCGTGGGGTACTCCTTTTTAAGACAGGCACTGGCAAGAGAGAAATAAGACTGGGATGGTTTATAGACCCAAGACATATCAGAAACCAGGAATATTCGTTCCAGGGCGGAGGCGGGAGGAGGGGAGACAAAATGGACCACGATAG
>NW_006435153.1:0-655 GCF_000325575.1 Pteropus alecto | reverse complement strand
TTCATCCATGTTGCTACAAATGATACAAATTCCTTTTTTTAAAAAAAAAAGAATTTAAGAGATTCGGTGGAAACGTGGTGGAGTGAGAGACGTCCCTAGATCTCTCCCCTTGTGACAACAATAAGCTGAACATCTAAAATTCAACCAAAAAAACACCAAAACTGAACACCAGCACATCTGAGCATGGGATCAGCCCATAAGAGCTACCACAGGTGGTGGACTGGGAGAAATAAAGAAGCTGCCTCTAGCAGCCTCTGGAGCTCCCTGCAGGATGAGGAGGAGGGGTGAAGGTACTGGGACTTCCCTGAACAGCCCTGCCTCAGACTGCTGTGAGCTTCCTGTGGTGGGTGGCAGGGCCCAGTCATAGGGCAGAAAGCAGAGAAGCAGGGCGGGACTGCAGAGAAACAACAGCTGCAGAGAAACAACTGCAGAGAAACAACCAGCCCCGGTTGCAAAATGGAGGCTGAGCCACAGTCCCTATCCCCCAACTGAGAGGGCCCCTCATCCCATACCCTCAGACCAAGCACTGCAGAACCCCAGGAGAATCTGAGCAAACACTATCGAAACTGCTAGGGATCCAAGAGGCTTAGATGCCACCTATGGAACCCAAAAGAAGAGCACCTTCTTTGCAGCAGGCTAAACAGATACCTTTATT
>NW_006435152.1:0-327 GCF_000325575.1 Pteropus alecto | reverse complement strand
ATCTCATTGTGGTTTTGATTTACATTTCCCTAATCACTAGCGATGTTGAGCATTTTTTCATATACTTGTTGGCCATTTGTATGTCCTCTAGGGAGAAGTGTCTTTTCAGGTCTTCTCTCATTTTTAAATCGGATTTTTGTTGTTGTTGTTGTTATTATTGAGTTGTATGAGTTCTTTGTATATTTTGGATTTTGGGCCCTTATTGGAGGCTTTGCTTGCAAATATATTTTCCCATTCAGATAGTTGTGTCTTTATCTTGCCGATGGTTTCTTTCGCTGTGCAGAAGCTTTTCAGTTTGATGTAGTCCCAGTCATTTATTTTTGCTTT
>NW_006435151.1:0-660 GCF_000325575.1 Pteropus alecto | reverse complement strand
AATAGCTATAATTAACAGGACAAGTAATAACAAATATTGGAGAGGATATCGAGAAAAAGGAACCCTCATACACTGCTGGTGGGACTGCAAATTGGTACAGCCACTATGGAAAACAAGCTGGAGATTCCTCAAAAAAACTAAGAATTGATCTACCATATGATCCAGCAATCCCTCTACTGAGTATTTTCCCCAAAGACTTGAAAACCTATATCCAAAAAGATATTTTCACACCGATGTTCATAGCAGCACTATTCACACTGACCAGGACATGGAAGCAACCGATGTCTTTAGATACATGATTGAATAAAGAAGCTGTGGTCCATATATACAATGGAATATTACTCAGCCTTAAGAAGAGATGAAATACTGCCCTTATCGACAACATGGATGGAACTCGAGGTAATTATGCTCAGCAAAATTAGCCAGACAGAAAAAGGTGAAAATCACATGATATCACTTATATGTGAGATATAAACCTAAAAGCAACAAATGAACAGGACAAACAGAGACTCATGGGCATGGACTATAGACTAGTGGTTACCAGAGGGTAGGGGGTGGTGGAGGAAGGGGGAGGTATACAGGGTAAAGGGGGTCAAATATGGGGGGTGGGGGGAGGGTGAAGCGAGTAAAGAGGATCAAATATATGATAGCTGAAGGAAA
>NW_006435150.1:0-452 GCF_000325575.1 Pteropus alecto | reverse complement strand
GTATTTTTCTAAGTACTGGTTCATTTCTTCTAGGTGATTAAATTTGATGTTATACGCTTTTTCATAGTATTCTTGTATGATCCTTTGTATTTCTGCAGTCACTCGTAATTTCCCCTCTTTCATCCCTGATTTTGTTTATTTGTCTTTTCTCTTTTTCCTTTATTGAGTCTAGCCAAGGGTTTGTCGATTTTATGAACCTTCTCAAAGAACCAGCTCCTTGTTGCATTTATTTTTTCAACTGTTTTTTTGTTTTGTTTTGTTTTCAATTTCATTTATTTCTGCTTTAATTTTGGTTATTTCTTTTTTTCTACTGACTTTAGGCCTCATTTGTTCTTTCTTTTCTAGTTTTTTTAAGATGAAATGTTAGATTGTTTATTTGGGCTCGTTGTTGTTTTTGGAGATAGGCTCGTAATGATGTGAACTTTCCTCTTATGATCACTTTTGCCGTGTCC
>NW_006435149.1:0-1645 GCF_000325575.1 Pteropus alecto | reverse complement strand
CTTTTTGTTGCAATTGCAAAGGGAATTATTTTTCCCACAGCTTTTTCTGACACTTCATTATTAGAGCATAGGAACCTTATGGATATTTGAACGTTGATTTTGTATCCAGAAACTAGTGTATTTGCTTATTGTTTTTAGAAGTGTTCTTATGAAGTCCTTAGGGTTTTCTATATAAAGAATCATGTCATCTGCAAATAGTGAGTTTGACTTTTTCATTTCCTATTTGGATGCTTGTTATATCTATCTCATTTGATTGCACTCACTAGGAACTCCAATGTTACATTGAATAGGAGTGGCAATAGTGGACAGCCTTACCTTGTTCCTGATCTTAGAGGGAAGGCTTTTAGTTTTTCATCATTAAGTATAATGTTAGCTGAGGGTTTCTCATAGGTGGCCTTTATTATGTTAAGATACTTTCCTTCTACACCAATTTTGTTAAGTGTTTTGATCATAAATGGATGCTGTATCTTGTCAAAGGCTTTTTCTGCACCTATTGATATGATCATATGATTCTTATTTTTAAATTTGTTTATGTAGTATATCACATTAATCAATTTACATATGTTGAACCATCCCTGTGCCTCTGGAATGAAGTCCACATTATGGTGGTGTATAATCCTTTTAATATGTTGCTGTATTCGGCTCACTAGTATCTTATTTACGATTTTTGCATCTGTGTTCATGAGAGATATTGGTCTGTAGTATTCTTTTTTTGTGTTATCGTTACCAGGTTTTGGTATCAGAGTAATATTGACCTCATAAAATGAATTGGGAAGTATCGCCTTCTTTTTGATTTTTTGGAAGAGTTTCAGGAGAATAGGTATTAAATCTTCTTTGAATGTTTGGTAGAATTCACTGGTGCAGCCATCTGGTCCCGGACTTTTACTTTTTGGTAGGTTTTTGATGATTGTGTCAATTTCCATATTGCAGATCGGTCTATTTAGATATTCCAGTTATTCTTGATTCAATCTAGGAAGATTGAATTTTTCTAAGTACTGTTCCATTTCTTCTAGGTTATTAAATTTCGTGTTATATACTTTTTCATAGTATTCTTCTATGTTCTTTTTTATTTCTGTGATGTCAATCATAATTTCCCCTCTTTCACTCTTGATTTTGTTTATTTCTCTCCTTTCTCTTTTTTCTTTAGTGAGTCTAGCCAGCAGTTTGTCAATTTTATTTCCATTCTCAAAGAACCAGCTCTTTTTTGCATTTGTTTTTTTTTTCTTTTCAATTTCATTACTTCTGTTCTAATTTTGATTATTTCTTTCCTTCTGCTGACTTTAAGCTTCATTTGTTCTTCCTTTTCTAGTTTTTTTAAGATGAAGCTTTAGGTTGTTTAATTGGGCTATTTCTAGTTTTTGGAGACAGAACTTTCCTCTTATGATTTGAACTTTCCTCTTATGACCGCTTTTGCCATGTTTCAGAAATTTTGATATGTCGTACTATCATTATCATTCATTTCTAGTATCTCTTGAGCTCTCTTTTTATATCTCCTCTGACCAAGTGATTCTTCAGTAGCATGTTGTTTAATCTCCATGTATTTGTTGTTCTTCCTGCTATTTTTTTTGCAGTTGATCTCTATTTTCAAAGCATTATAATCAGAGAATATAGTTGATATGATTTCAACTCTCTTATATTTGTTGAG
>NW_006435148.1:0-531 GCF_000325575.1 Pteropus alecto | reverse complement strand
AAACAGACAGAGATCAGAGTTCAGGGAGCCCAAGGCAGAATTAGGGGGCAGAACACCAGACAGGAGGGATCTACACAGAGAAAGAGCTCCAGAAATCTGCAGGGAGGTCTCCTGGAGTGTTGGACTGAATACCAATCTGACCAAGGGTGAAATTCCATGAGGCTGGGCAAACAACAGAAAGAGAACAATTAGTAAGTGACCACACATATAAATTCACCCAGTAAATATCAAAGAGAGAGGGAGAGAGAAAGAGAGAGAGAGAAATTCCTTGTGGATCTGTCAGTAAGAGCGAGAAAGAGAGAGAAAGAGAGAGAGAGAGAAATTACTTGTGGATCTGTCAGGCAAAAATTCCCTGGACTCATGCAGAGCTGGAAATTCTTCAAGTGCCCATCAGTCAGAGTGGAGACACCTCATTAAATACATGCGGCATTCAGCAAAGACCCCAGGAAAGTCTCCTACACTAGTGGGACTAAATTAGCCTTGAGTACAAGCTACTCTAGATCTGTCCCAAAAATGCTTAAAAACAAGTCT
>NW_006435147.1:0-357 GCF_000325575.1 Pteropus alecto | reverse complement strand
TATCTTTCTCTTGTCTGATTGCACTTGCTGGGACCTCTAATGTTAAATTGAACAACAGTGGCAATAGTGGACAGCCTTGCCTGTTCCTGCTCTTAGAGAGAAGGTTTTTAAATTTTCACCATTAAGTATAATGTTAGCTGAGGGTTTGTCATATATGGCCTTTATTATGTTAAGGTACTTTCCTTGTATACCGATTTTGTTAACTATTTTGTTCATAAATGGACGCTGTATCTTATCGAAGGCTTTTTTTGCATCTATTAATATGATCATATGATTCTTATTTTTTAATTTATTTACATGGTTTATTACATTAATCAATTTGCGTATGTTGAACCATGCCTGTGCCCCTGGGATGAA
>NW_006435146.1:0-1067 GCF_000325575.1 Pteropus alecto | reverse complement strand
TCATAATGATAAAAGGAATCATGCATCAAGAAGACGTAAAACTTATTAATACCTATGTTCTCAATCAGGGAGCCCCAAAAGATGTAAAGCAATTACTAACAGAACTAAAGGGAGAAACACCCCAAAACACTGTCATAGTAGGGGACCTAAATATCCCACTGTCGGAAATGGACAGATCATCCAAACAGAAAATCAATAAGGAAATAACATCCTTAAATGACACATTAGACCAACTGGACATAATTGACATTTACAGACCCTTCCATCCCAAAACAGCTGCTTATACATTCTTCTCTAGTGCACATGGAACATTCTCAAGGACTGACTACATACTGGGACACAGAGATAGCCTCAACAAATATAAAAGGGTTCAAATCATACCAACCATATTCTCTGATCATAATGCTTTAAAACTAGAGATATATTGCAAAGAGAAAGCAGGAAGAACCACAAAAACATGGAAATTGAACAATATGCTACTGAAAAATAACTAGGTCAGAGAAGAAATAAAAAGAGAGATCAAGAGATACATAGAAACGAATGATAATGATAGTGCAACATACCAAAACTTTTGAGACACAGCAAAAGCAGTCATAAGAAGAAAATTCACATCAATATAGGACTATCTCCAAAAACAAAAGTGATCCCAAATAAACAACCCAACTCTTCATCTTAAAAAACTAGAAAATAAGAACCAATGGAGCCTAAAGTCAGCAGAAGGAAAGAAATCATCAAAATTAGAGCACAAATAAATGCAATTTAAAAAATTAAATAAATAAATAAATAAATAAATAGAAAAAATAAATGCAACAAAGAGACGGTTCTTTGAGAAGGTTAATAAATTTGACAAACCCCTGGCTATACTCACTAAAGAAAGAAGCGAAAGGAAACAAATAAACAAAATCAGGGATGAAAGAGGGAAAATTACGACTGACATCGCAGAAATACAAAGGATCATACAAGAATACTATAAAAAAGTATATAACACCAAATAAATGACCTAGAAGAAATGGACAATGTACGTAGAAAAAGACAATCTTCCTAAACTGAATCAAGAAGAACTGGAA
>NW_006435145.1:0-580 GCF_000325575.1 Pteropus alecto | reverse complement strand
AGGAAAGCCTGCCTGAGAGGTTACCCAAACTTTGGACCCTCTCACACAGGAGGACTGACCTCTGCTTCCTGTCCTGCAAAACCAGACCCTGGCCTGACTCTGACCCCAGGGGTCAGGGAGAGAAGGGATGGAAAAGTTAGAGGGACAAAACAATACTTAGAAAGGAAGAAGAGTAAAGCATTTATTTTGCCCCTTTTTCATAACCATCACATATTAGTTTGGAATGGCTTAAGACAAATTCAGTCTGTCCTCAAAAGAATTAAAGGAAGTGGCCATTAAGAAGGGGTGTGGTGGGGTTGGTTCAGTGCTTAGTGCATGTAGATGTTTCTTGTATTTATTCTCATTTTATGCTCATACTACGCCTTTCAGGGAGGTATTTTAGTCTCCTATTTGTAGAGGAAGAAGCTCAAAGTTCACAGGGTCACTCAGAGCTGGGCCAAGAGGACAGTATTGCACTTTATTAAATTTCACCATGCTTTTCTTCCTTCCTTCCTTCCTTCCTTCCTTCCTCTCTCTCTCTTTCTTTCTTTCTCTCTCCCTCTCTTTGTTTTCTTTTTCTTTCTTTCTTTCTTTCTTTCTT
>NW_006435144.1:0-637 GCF_000325575.1 Pteropus alecto | reverse complement strand
AATGATTTCTCAGTGTTGATGTGAACTTTCTCAGTAATATGTACTACAAAGGGTGCACTACATCATCATCCCTTGTGAGTATATGGTCTGTCTTTTCCTAACAGAAAGTAGAAGGGAGACTGGGACCTAAGGCACTAAGTTTGTCCTCTCTGAAAACTAGTAGTTATGAGACATAACCCACAGAGCAAGCCTGTCCTTGTGTAATCTGGTAAGAATATCTTTCTTGATGAATTAGAACCTTGGCTCCAAGTCTGAACATTCTCTTAGGAGTGACAGTGGTGACTTGGCTTGCCGGTTCAATTCTTCACCTATTTCAGAAAGTCGAGCTGAGACCTCGAGTCACAGCATTTCTTCTGTCTTTTCCTAACAGACACTGAAATGGTGAACTGGGCCCACAGTTCTAAGACTGTCTTCCATGAAAGAATGTCGAGTGTTGTCCTAGGCCCACAGCAACTAGCACATCTTTATAGAAGGGAAACGAGAATGGAGACTTAGACCTTTGACATCAAGCCTGGACTCTCCTCACAGTAATTAGTGCACGTGGCCAGGCACAGAATTTTAAGACTATCCTATTTATAATGCACTAAAAAAAAAGTACTCACACTAAATTCAAGATATCCCCTAAGAACAGAAATTC
>NW_006435143.1:0-710 GCF_000325575.1 Pteropus alecto | reverse complement strand
CGGAGTGAGAGATGTCCACAGATCTCTCCCCTTGACACAATGATAAGCTGAACATCTAAAATGCAGCAGAAAACACCCAAATGGCACACCAGTACATCTGAGTGTGGAATCTGTGCATAAGAGCTACCACAGGTCAGAACCCCGGGTGCCAAGTGGTAAACTGGAAGAAACAAAGAAACTGCCTCTCACAGCCAGAGTATCCTGTAGGAGGAGGGTGAGGGAGAAGATATGGCGAGTTCTCTGAACATCCCTACCCGGGATAGCTGTGAGCTCCACTGAGCCAGCAGCAGGGCCCAGTTATCAAGGCAAAAAGCAGAGAAGCGGGGACAGCAAAGAAGCGAGGATGGCAGAGAAACAGCAGTTGATTTTTACCAGCCGTGGTTTCAAAACCGAGGCTGAGCTGCAGCTCCCATCACACAACCCAGAGGGCCTCTTCCCCCATGCCCTCTGAGACCGAAGACCACGGAGCCCCAGGGGAATCTGAGCAAATGCTACCGAAACTGTCAATAACACTGACAGGGACTAAGACTGAGGGTAGTGAGTGTGATTAAACATCTATAAGGGAAAAAAAGGCATTATTAAGGCTATATATTAAGTAGGGACCCAAGAGGCTTAGACGCCACCTACTGGAAACCAAAAGAAAAGCTTCTTATTTGAAACAGGCTAGAGAGACCTTTATATAATAAATCTTTTCTGGGGGGGGGGGGGGG
>NW_006435142.1:0-1481 GCF_000325575.1 Pteropus alecto | reverse complement strand
CTAATAGATAATCTAAGGCTAGGCAGTTTTGGTAGGTAGCTAACCGCATCTGGGATTATTGTCTGGATAGAAGCTCTAAGTCTCATTGGTTATGAACTCAAGAACGGCTTGTAATCTAATGATCCAGTTAAGCATGTATATAGGGGTCTGGTAACCCCAGCTCCCATCTTGGGCCCAAGTTGCGGGGCCGTGGTATTGGATAATCTTATCTTCCCCCAATGTTTGTTATCTCCCTATTTCAAGTGATCTCTTAGTTCTGGCCTTTAAATCTTGACATAGGGGAACACCTCGCACATTTCCTCCTTGGTCAGGTAGAAGGAAGAAACCAGGCTAAATGCTATCAACGGTGCAACTTCTCTTCCAGTTCGTTGGAAGCTGAGTATAAGCCCACTTTCCACAAATCTAGAAGAGTCCATCGGGCGCTTTCCAGCTTTTGGGGTTGGTGGAATTAAGGTTTTCCCAGAATGTGCCGATAGCTGAGATGGCATGGAAGGGGTTAGAGACCACGCCATTTTCTACAGTACAGTTTGTGACAGTCGGGTTTGGGTTGAGAGAGTGGCACAAGGAGGAGTTAGCTGCAGTATTACTGGCCCAATACCAGGAAGGAGCCTTGGCCCACCAGCTTAGGTCTGTGTGATTTAAAAATAACATTCTTTTACATGAGGTTTTTTCCAACCCACTGAGTGTATCCTGGACCTATCCAGCCAAGACATTCTTCCCCTACCACTTCTGAGGAGAGGACCCAGCTCTGGGGTCGAACATCTTCACAGCAAGCCACCGTGTGGTTCCACTGGCAGAGGTAAAAGGCATCTAGGCTAGTTCCCTTCTAAGGCCAATGTTCACTCATGTGTACTCCTCTACAAACCCAGCATTTAGTGACACCAAGTTCATGGGCTATCCTCTCAGCTAGGTCAACAAAACAAAGAGATTCTTACCTAGGTTTTGGTTCAAGGCTGCCAAAATACATTCGTGGGCTTTGAGGCCTAGGAGATAGTATAGGCTTAGATGAGATTGGATTATGCGACCATTGGACAATTCCTCTGATTGTTGGGCCCTCTGCATGATTATGGACCTTTCCCCCGCTTGAGGTCCATCGCCAACACGCTCAAATTTCCCCTAATTTTTCAGGCTCTTGGCAGGATTGGCCACTCTCAGATTTAACCTTTATGTACCCCATCCAATATTGAAATCCCCAATGAGTGCAGAGCGTGGCATTTAGGGCACACCCTTTGGGTAGGCCGGTTACAGAAGTGAAGCCGGTGGCAATGTTGGACCCTATCCCGTACCTTTGCATGCAGTGGGTATAAGGGGAAGAAGAGGTGGGGAGACTGGCGCCACACATGTGGCAGAGTAGGAGGAGAAGGAAAAGGGTCTTTAGGGGTGACATCTTGGCGCGGCGTCGTCCTCAGGCTTCTGCCGTGCATAGATGGGTCAGCTTCCAGTGCAACCAAAGCAGGGCTGAGGTCTTACCCTTGGTCTGT
>NW_006435141.1:0-1697 GCF_000325575.1 Pteropus alecto | reverse complement strand
CATAGAAATGAATAATAATGATAGTACAACATGTCTAAACTTGTGGGACATGGCAAAAGCGTCATAAGAGGAAAGTTCATATCATTACAGGCCTACCTCCAAAAACAAGAACGAGTCCAAATAAACAACCTAATGCTTATTCTTAAAAACTAGAAAGAGAAAAGAATGAAGCCTAAAGTCAGCAGAAGGAAAGAAATCATCAAAATTAGAGCAGAAATAAATGAAATTGAAAACAAACAAACAAGAAAATAGAAAAAATATATGCGACAAAGATCTAGTTCTTTAAGAAGTTTCATAAATTTGACATACCCCTGGCTAGACTCACTAAAGAAAACAGAGAAAAGACACAAATAAACGAAATCAGGGATGAAAGAGGGAAAATTATGACAGACACCGTGGAAATACAAAGGATCATACAAAAACACTATGAAAAAGTATATAACGCCAAATTTAATAACCTAGAAGAAATGGACTAGTACTTAGAAAAATACAACTTTTCTAGACTGAATCAAGAAGAACTGAAAAATCTAAATAGACTGATCTGCAGTATGGAAATTGGAACAATCATCAAAAACCTATCAAAAAGTAAAAGTCCAGGACCAGATAGCTTCACCAGCAAATTTTACCAAATATTCAAAGAAGATTTAATACCTATGCTTTTCCAATCTTCCAAAAAAATTGAAGAGGAGGCAATACTTTCTCACTCATTTAATGAGACCAATATTACCCTGATACCCAAACCTGGTAAAGATAGCACACAAAAATGAAAACTACAGACCGATATCTCTCATGAAGTCAGATGCAGAAATTCTAAATAAGATACTAGCAAACCGAATATAGCAACATATTAAAAAGATTATACACCACGATCAAATGGACTTCATCCCAGGGGCACAGGGATGCTTCAACATTTGCAAATCGATTAATGCGATACATCACATAAATAAATTAAAGAATAAGAATCATGAGAACATATCAATAGATGCAGAAAAACTTTCGACATGATACAGCATCCATTTATGATTAAAACACTTAACAAAATCAGTATAGAAGGAAAGTACCTTAAAATAATAAAGGTCATCTATGAGAAATTCTCAACCAACATTATACTTAATGGTGTAAAACTAAAGACCTTTCCTCTAAGATCAGGAACAAAGCAAGGCTGTCCACTATAGCCACTGTTATTCAGTATAACATTGGAAGTCCTAGTGAGCATAATCAGGCAAGAGAAAGATATGAAAGGCATCCAAATAGGAAGCAAAGAAGTCAAACTGTCACCGTTTGGGGATAACATGATTCTCTATAGAGAAAACCCTAAAGACTCCACAAGAACACCACTAGAAAGAATAAGTAAATACAGTAAAATTTCTGGATACAAAATCAATGTTCAAAAATCCATAGAATTCCTATACTCTAATAATGAAGTGTCAGAAAGAGAAATGGAAAAAATAAGTCCTTTTGCAATTGTAACAAAAAGAATAAAATACCTGGGAATAAATCTAATGAAATATGTTAAAGATCTATATAAAGAATACTATAAGACCCTATTAAGAGAAATCAAAGAAGATACAAAGAAATGGAAAGATATTCCATGTTCTTGGAGTGGAAGCATCAAAATAGTTAAAATGAGTTCATTACCTAAAGCATTATACAGATTTATTCCAATCCCCATCAAAATTTCATCAGCATTTTTTTAA
>NW_006435140.1:0-328 GCF_000325575.1 Pteropus alecto | reverse complement strand
CTAAGAGAAATAAGCCAGACAGAAAAAGTTGGAAAACACATGATATCACTTATATGGGGATATAAACCTAAAAACAACAAACAAACAGGGCAAACATACAGAGACTCATGGACATGGACAATAGACTAGTGGTTACAAGAAGGTGGAGGGCAGGGGGAGGGGAGAGGTAGATGTAGTAAAATTGGTCAAATATGTGGTGACAGAAAGAAATATAACAGTGGGTGGTGAACACACAATACAATGTATATATGCTTTATTGTTGAATTATACATCTGAAACCTACTGGATTTCACTAACCAATGTTACCATAATAAAAAAAAAATTTAAA
>NW_006435139.1:0-366 GCF_000325575.1 Pteropus alecto | reverse complement strand
TTTTTGAGGAAATTCCATAGTGTTTTCCATAGTGGCTGCGCCAATCTGCAATCCCACCAACAGTGTGTGAAGGTTCCCTTTTCTCCACAGCCTCACCAACACTTGTTGTTTATTGATTTATGGATGATAGCCATTCTGACAGGTGAAAAGTGATATGTCATTGTGATTTTAATTTGCATTTCTCTGATGATTAGTGATCTTGAGTATCTTTTCATATGTCTATTGGCCATCTGCATGTCCTCTTTGGAGAAAAGTCTATTCAGGTCTTCGAAAACCATTTTTTAAATGGATATTTTGTTTTTCTGGTGTTGGGTTGTATGAGCTCTTTACGAATTTTGGATATTAACTCCTTATAGGATGTATCAT
>NW_006435138.1:0-338 GCF_000325575.1 Pteropus alecto | reverse complement strand
ATCCATTTATGATAAAAGCTCTCAGCAAAGTGAGAATAGAGGAGATGTGCCACTAACATAATAAAGGCCATATATGACAAATCTACAGCAAACATCTTGCTCAATGGGGAATGGCTAAGAGCATTTTCCTTAAGATCGAGAACAAGACAAGGATGCCCACTTTTACCACTTCCGTTCAATATCATATTGGAAGTCCTAGCCGCAGCAATCAGACAAGAAAGAGAAATAAAAGGCATCTAAATTGAAAAATAAGAAGAATCCATTTATGACATGGATCTGTTATGATGATGATGATATCAGGTGTTCTATAAGACTCCACCAAAAAACTGTTAAAACTG
>NW_006435137.1:0-681 GCF_000325575.1 Pteropus alecto | reverse complement strand
AGAGATAGAAAACATAAAAATGGAGATGAAAAACAGAAAAGAATCATTCAGTAATAAAGAATACAATAACTGAAATAAAGAATACCTTAGGAAGAATCAATAGTAGATTAGATGAAGCAGAGTATCAAATAAACAATTTAGAAGATAAGGTAGCAGAAAATACCCAATAAGAACAGCAAAGAGAAAAAAGAATCCAAAAAAAAATGAAGATTAGTTTAAGGGGCATCTAGGACAACATCAAGCATACCGACATTTGCTCCATAGGGATACCAGAATGAGAAGAGAGAGGAAGGAATTGAAAACATATTTCAAGAAATAATGATGGAAAACTTCTCTTGTTTGTGACAGAGAGTCACAAACAAGATGAACTCAAAGAGGCCTACACTAAGACACATCATAATTAAGATGCCAAAGGTTAAAGACAGAGAATCTTAAAAGCAGCAAGAGAAAAGCAGTTAATTACCTACAAGGGAGCTCCCATAAGTCTGTCAGCTGATTTCTCAACAGAAGCTTTGCAGGCCAGAAGGATTGGCATCAAATATTCAAAGTGATGAAAAGCAAGGGCCTACAACCAAGATTACTCTACCCAGCAAAGCTATCTTTAGAATCGAGGGACAGATAAAGAGCTTTCTATACAAGAAAAACCTGAAAAAGTTTATCACCACCAAGCCAGTATTACAG
>NW_006435136.1:0-866 GCF_000325575.1 Pteropus alecto | reverse complement strand
GGTGAAAGTGGACATCCTTGTCATGTTCCTGATCTCAAAAAAATGTTTTTAGCCTTTCCCCATTGTGTATGATGTTAGCTGTCATACTCAGCTACGATGTTTGTCATATATGGCCTTTATTATGTTGAGGTATGTTCCTTCGATTCCCACTTTGCTGAGAGTTTTTATCATAAACAGATGCTGGATTTTGTCGAACACTTTTTCTGCATCTATAGATATGATCATATGGTTTTTATCTTTCAATTTGTTAATGTGGTGTATCGCATTCACTGATTTGCAGATATTGTTCCAAACTTGCATCTCAGAAATTAATCCAACTTGATCATGGTGTATGATATTTTTAATGTAATGCTAAATTTATTTGCTTATATTTTGTTGAGGATGTTTGCATCAATGTTCATAAGAGATATTAGCTTATAGTTTTCTTCTTTTGTAATGTCATTGTCTGGTTTTGGAAACAAGGTAATGGTGGCCTCATGAAAGGATTAGGGAGCCTTCCCTCTTCTTGAATATTTTGGAATACTTTGAATAGAATAGGTATTAATTCTTTTTTGAATATTTGGTAAAATTTGCCTATTAAGCCATGTGGTCCAGGACTTTTGTTTTTGGGGAGGTTTTTGATTACTGATTCTATTTCATTGGTGGTAATCAGTCGATTCAGATGTTCTGTTTTTTCTTGACTCAGTCTTGAGAGATTGTAAGTTTCTAGTAATGTGTCCATTTCTTCCAGATTGTCCAGTTTGTTGGCATATAATTGCTCATAGTATTTTCTTATAATCCTTTGTATTTCTTTGCAGTCCGTAGTTATTTCTCCTCTTTCATTTCTGATTGTATTTATTTGAATCCTCTCTCTTTTTTCCTTGATG
>NW_006435135.1:0-661 GCF_000325575.1 Pteropus alecto | reverse complement strand
TCATTTGCTCTTTCTTTTCTAGTTTTTTAAGATGAGTGTTCAGTTGTTTATTTGGGATCATTCCTGTTTTTGGAGATAGGCCTGTAATTTCCTCTTATGTCTGCTTTTGCTGTGTCCCCAAAGTTTTGATATGTTGTACTATTATTTTTCATTCATTTCTATGTATTTCTTGATCTCCCTTTTTATTTCTTCTCTGACCCAGTTATTCTTCAGTAGTATGTTGTTTAATCCCCATGTATTTATGGCTCTTTCTGCTTTTTTTTTTTACAGTTGATCTCTAGTTTCAAAGATTATGATCAGAGAATATGGTTGATATGATTTCAACCCTCTTGTCTTTGTTGAGGCTATCTCTGTGTCCCAGTATGTGGTCAATCCTTGAGAATGTTCCATGTGCACTAGAGAAGAATGTATAAGCAGCTGTTTTGGGATGAAAGGCTCTGTAAATGTCAAATATGTCCAGTTGGTCTCATATATCATTTCGGGATGTTATTTCCTTATTGATTTTCTGTTTGGATGATCTGTCCATTACCGACATTGGGGTATTTAGGTTCTCTACTATGATAGTGCTTTGGTCGGTTTCTCCCTTTAGTTCTGTTAGTAATTGCTTTACATGTTTCCGGGCTCCCTTATTGGAAGCATAGATATTAATAAGTGTTATGTC
>NW_006435134.1:0-462 GCF_000325575.1 Pteropus alecto | reverse complement strand
TACAGATTTAATGCAATCCCCATCAAAACCTCATTAGAATTTTTTGAAGAAATAAAACAAAAAATCATCAGATTTGTATGGAAGCACAAAAGACCCCGAATTGCCAAAGCCATTCTGAGAAAAAAGTACGTGGCTGGAGGCATCACTCTGCCCAACTTCAAATGATATTACAAAGCAACAGTGATCAAAACGGCATGGTATTGGCAGCAAAACAGACTCATGGACCAGTGGAACAGAATCCAGAGTCCAGAAGTAAATCTATAATTTTCAACAAAAAAGCCAAAAACATACAGTGGAGAAAGGAAAGCCTCTTCAATAAATGGTGCTGGGAAAACTGGAAGGCCACCTGCAAAAGAATGAAACTAGACTGTTGTCTATCACCACCGCCATAATTTGAAATGGATTAAGGACCTGAATATAGGACCTTAAACAATAAAATGCACAGAAGAAAACATAGGAACG
>NW_006435133.1:0-1152 GCF_000325575.1 Pteropus alecto | reverse complement strand
CTCCCCTTTTCAGTCATTATTGTCTCAATTTGTCCTTATATATGCTGTATGTCATTACTATCTTGCAATAGCAAATCTCTTTTTATTGTTTAAGCTTATAATGCCCTGTTGTTAGTAAGAGTTGCACTCCTCTGCTTCTATTTGCCTGATAATTACCTTACTCCTAATTATTATTATTTTTTTTTGTCATTTGTTTTAGGTAGTTGACCCCTTTCAGTATTTCCTATAATGTAGGCCCTGTAGTGGAGAATTCCCTCAATTTTTGTATTTCTGGAAAAGTCTTTATTTCTCCTTCATATCTAAAGGAGAACTTTGCTGGATACATTATTCTTGGCTGGTAGGTCCTGTCACTTAATAGTTTAAATATCTGATTCTATTCTTTTCTGACTTGTAAGGTTTGTGCTTAGAAGTCCAAGGATAATCTAATGGGTTTACCTTTATAAGTTACCATTTTCTTCTCCCTGCCTGCCCTGAGAATTTTGTCTTTGTCATTGATTTTTGATAATTTTAACATAATGTGTCTTGGTGAAGGCCTTTTTGGGTTGAGATAATTGGGTGTTCTGTTAACTTCTTGAATTCTAAGCTCCAGTTCATTTTTTAGATTTGGGAAATTCTCATCAACTATTGTCTGAAAATGCTTTCTAGTCCTTGCTCCTTTTCCTTGCCTTCTATAATGCCGATTATTCTTATGTTTCCTTTCCTGATGGTATCAGCTACTGAAGAATGACTGGGTCATGGAAGAAATGAAAAGAGATAAAGAGACACATAGAAACAAATGACAATGATAGTACATATCAAAACTTTTGGGACGTGGAAAAAGCGGTAAAAAGAGAAAAGTTTATATCATTACAGGCCTATCTCAAAAAAAAAAAAAGTGCAAATAAACAACCTAACTCTTCATCTTAACTATAAAAAGAACAAATGAAGCCTAAAATCAGCAGGAGAGAAATAATCTAATGAAAATTAGAGCAGAATTAAATGAAATTGAGAACAACAACAAAAAAAAAATAAAAATATAAATGCAACAAAGATCTGATTCTTTGAGAAGTTTAATAAAATTGAAAGCTCTTGGCTAGACTCACTAAAGAAAAAGGAGGACACAAACAAAATCAGGGTCGAAAGAGGAGAAATTATGACAGACACTGCAGAAAT
>NW_006435132.1:0-553 GCF_000325575.1 Pteropus alecto | reverse complement strand
ATTTGACCTCAAAGGCAAGGGAAATAAAGCAAAAATAAATGAATGGAACGACATCAAACTTGAAAGCTTCTGCTCAGCCAAAGAAATCCTCAACAAGGTAAAGAGACAACTACCCGAATGGGAAAATATATTTGCAAGCAATGCCTCTGATTAGGGCCTAATATCCAAAATATACAAAGAACTCATACAAGACAATAACAACAACAACAAATTCAAATAATCCAATCAAAACTGGGCAGAGGCCTTGAACGCTTCTCCCTAGAGGACATACAAATTACCTACAAACATGAAAAATGCTCAACGTTGCTAGCTATTAGGGAAATAGAAATGAAAACCACAATGAGATACCATCTTACCTGTTAGAATAGCTATACTCAACAAGACAAGTATTAACAAATGTTGGAGAGGATACAGAGAAAAAGGATCCCTCATACACTGCTGGTGGGACTGCAAATTGGTACAGCCACTACGGAAAACAGCATGGAGTTTCCACAAAAAAAAACTAAGAATTGATCTATCATAAGATCCAGCAATCCCTCTACTGGGTATTTAC
>NW_006435131.1:0-1140 GCF_000325575.1 Pteropus alecto | reverse complement strand
AGTTAAATCTCCTTCTGTCACCAAATATTTGACCCTTTTCCTGCACATATTGAAAACTTTTAATTTACTGAATTGAAAGAACGTTATAAAATTAAGAGTATTTATTGCATGGGTCCATTATACATAATTCAGGAAATCGTAGGATAGTTTTAATTCTGTTGTTATATAATCGTGAAAATCGATTCTCCCTAAGCCTCAGTTTCTTATTTCTGATGGGAATGTGGGATAATAATAATTCTGATGAATGTGCTACAGAAGAAATGAATTCTGTGGAAACAATTTTTTTAATTTAATATTATCTTTTTAAGTTTATTGAAATAACACTGGTTAATACAATTATATAATTTTCAGGTGTACATTATAATTTGATATCTATATATTCTATGGTGTGATTACCACCCATAGTCCAGTTTCCTTGAGCTACCATGTATTTGATCTCCTTTACCCCCTTCACCCTCCTTTAACCTCCATATAATTAACCTCCTTTATGCTGTCTACCACTTTCCTCTTCCCCCATCCCTACCCTCTGGTAACCACTAATCCAGTGTCCATGTCCCTGAGTCTCTGTCTGTCCCATTCATTTGTTGCTTTTAGGTTTATATCCCACATATAAGTAATATCATTTGATTTTCAACTTTTTAGTTTGACTTATCTTGCTTAGCATGATTATTTTGAGGTCCATGCAGGTTGTTGCAAATGGCAGTATTTCATCTCATCTTATGGCTGAGTAATATTCCATTGTATATATATACCACAGCTTCTTTAGCCAATCATTTATTGTAGGACACTTTGGTTGCTTCCATGTCCTGGCCACCATGAATAATGCTGCTATGAACGTCGGTGTGCAAATATCTTTTCAGATATGGGTTTTCAAGTCTTTGGGGTAAATGCCCAGTAGAGGGATTGCTGGATCATTGGTAGATCCATTCTTCATTTTTTGAGGAACTTCCATACTGTTTTCCATAGTGGCTGTACCAATTTGCAGTCCTTCCAGCAGTGTATGAGGGTCCCATTTTCTCTGCATCCTCTACAACATTTGTTATTACATGTTCTGTTGATTACAGCTATTCTAACAAGTGTTGATTTGCATTTCTCTGATAGCTATTGATGTTGAACATCTTTTCATATATTTGTTGTCCA
>NW_006435130.1:0-1281 GCF_000325575.1 Pteropus alecto | reverse complement strand
TTGAATCCTCCCCTTTTCAGTCATTGTTATCTCATCTGTCATTCTGTATGCTGAACCTTATTACCATCTTGCTATAGCAATTCTCTTCCTATTATTTAAGCTTCTAATGTCCTGTCCTTTGTAAATGTTGCTCTCCTCGGCTTCTCCTTGCCTGATAGTCACTTGACTCCTAATTATGTATTTTGTGTGTGTGTGATTTTGTTTTAGCTGAGCAGACCTCTTTCTCATTTTTCCTGTAGTGCAGGCCTCATAGCGGAGAAACCGTCAATTTTTGTATGTCTGGAAGGTCCTATGTTTTCCTTCATATGTAAAGGAGAGCTTAGCTGGATACATTATTCTAGGCTAGTGGTTACTTTCACTTAATAGTTTAAATATTTGATGCCATTCCTTTCTGGTGCGTAAGGGTTGCACTGAGAGGTCCGAGGATAATCTAATGGGTTTTCCTTTATATGTTCCTGTTTTCTTCTCACGGCTACTCTGTGAAATCTGTCTTGTCATTGACTTCTTATCATTTTAATACAATGTGTCATAGTGAAGGCCTTTTTGGGGGAGATAATTGTGAGTTCTGTTGACTTCTTGAATTCCAAGCTCCAGCTCATGCCATAGATTTGGGAAATTCCAAGTCCCTGCTTTCTAGTCCCCGCTCCTTTTCCTCCCCTTTGACAATGCACAATGTTCTTATGTTTCCTCTCCTGATGGTATCAGCTAGTTCTTGAATTTCTCTTTCATTCTTTTTCATTCGTTGATTTCTCTCTTCTTCTTTGTGACTTATTTCTAGATTTCTGTTTTCAAAGTCACTGACCTTTTCTTCCATTTGGTCGACTCTATTTTATTTCTCAAATCTTACAGTCTGCTTTTTATCTTAGATGATCTAATCTCCTATTTTTGAGGGGTTCATTCTCCTCGCTCTACTCATCCAGGTGCTTTTTCAATTCCCGAAATTGTTGATAAGACTCGTTTTGGAATTCACAGAGTTTTTTCAGAAGTGCCATCTTGAATTCTCTGTCCTTTAAGTTTCATATTTCTATGTATGGAATCTCATTTTCTAAAGGCTTTTCTCTTTCTTTCTGAGCTGCCTAGTCACCTTGGATGTTCATGGTGTGTAATGGACTATTTCTTCACGTAAGCATTAATGGAAATGTATTTTGCTTTTTTATCTAGAAAGAAGATTTATTATATAAATGTCTCTCTTTTTCCTGCTGCAAAGAAGTTGCTTTTCTTTTGGTTTACGGTATATGGCATCTACCCTCTTTGTCCCTGCTTTATATAAAGACTTAAATG
>NW_006435129.1:0-326 GCF_000325575.1 Pteropus alecto | reverse complement strand
CACCTCAGAAGCAGACAATAAACAACCAAGCAGACGGAATGACTCAGCCAATGACAAACGATGTCAGCCAACGTAGTGTCATCATCCCAGGATCTGTATAACTAACACATGAATGGAGTAACCACGGTGGCTATGCATGGAAGGGATCCTGCTCCTCACAGCTGACCTAGCTATTGCTGCTATGTAATCACCAATCTGCCAGCCATGGGACAAATGCTGAGTCCCTGATGCGGCACGTTCCCTCAGGGAGACCAAACAGCCACTCAGTGGCAAGTGAATGCCTTGGATTCCTTCCACTCAGGAACAGCAGCTTTATCTTGACTGAA
>NW_006435128.1:0-245 GCF_000325575.1 Pteropus alecto | reverse complement strand
ATGCGTGGGACGCGGACGTTTTCTTCTAGCCTGTTTACCTAATGAAATGCTGTTGTGTGATTTGAGTCCTTTCCCTGATCACAGGGGAGCTTCTGAGAAGTTTCCCATGTGAAGTCTCTGGGTCCATATCATTTATTGCCTACCTTTTGTTATTATCATCATTAAAGAGGAAGTATTTCGTCCTGGGGGACAATGGTAAGAGTCAGAAACGCACTGTGCCTTTTCCCAGGAGCTCCTTCCTTCCG
>NW_006435127.1:0-368 GCF_000325575.1 Pteropus alecto | reverse complement strand
ACCATGCTGTTTTGATTACTATAGACTTGTAGTATTGTTTGATATCAGATAGTGTGATATCTCCCATTTTGTTTTTCTTTTTCCAGATTGCCATGGCTATTCAGGATCTTTTATGGTTTTTTGGATTATTTGTTCCAGTTCTCTGAAAAATGCTGTTGGCATTTTGATAGGGATTGTGTTGAATCTATAGATCACTTTGAGTAGTATGAACAGTTAATGATGGTAGTTCTTTCTTTCCATGAGTATGGTATATGCTTCCATTTATTTGTATCTTCTTCAATTTATTTCTTCAATGATTTATACTTTTCCAAGTACAGGTCTTTTACGTATTTAGTTAAATTTATTCCCAGGTATTTTATTGTTTTTGA
>NW_006435126.1:0-598 GCF_000325575.1 Pteropus alecto | reverse complement strand
CAAAAGCAGTCCTGAGGGAAATTCATAGCAATACAGGCCTACCTGAAGGAAACAAGAAAAATCTCAAATAAACAATTTAAACTTACACTGAAAGGAACTAGAAAAAGAACATCAAACATAGTTCAAAGTGTGTAGAAGGAAGGAAATAGTAAAGATCAGAGCAGAAATAAACGAAATAGGCATTTTTCCAAAGAGGACATACAGATGGCCAATAGACATGTGCAAAGATGCTCACTACCACTAATCATTAGAGAAATTCAAATTAAAACCACAATGAGATATCATCTCACACCTGTCAGAATGGTGTATTATCAATAAATCAACAAACGACAAGTGTTGGCGAAGACGTGGATAAAAGGGAGCCGTCGTGCACTGTTGGTGGGATTGCAACTTGGTATAGCCAGTATGGGAAACAGTACAGAGTTTTCTCAAAAATTTAAAATAGAACTATTTTATGACCCGGCAATTGCACCATCTGGGTATTTATGCGAAGAAAACCAAAACACTAATTCAAAAAGATATGTGCGCCCCTATGTTCACTGTAGCCCTAATTATAATAGCCGAGACATGGGAAGCAACCTAAGTGCCCATCAGTAGA
>NW_006435125.1:0-621 GCF_000325575.1 Pteropus alecto | reverse complement strand
AACAGAACTAAAGGGAGAAACAGACCAAAACACTATCGTAGTACGGGACTTAATTACCCCACTGTTGGATATGGACAGATCATTCAAACAGAAAATCAATAGGGAAATAACATCCTTAAATGACACATTAGACCAACTAGACATAATTGACATTTATAGAGCCTTTCATCTCCAAACAGCTTTTTATATACATTCTTCTCTAGTGCATATGGAACATTCTCAAGGGTTGACCACATACTGGGACACAGAGATAGCCTCAACAAATATAAGAGAGTTGAAATCATACCAACCATATTCTCCGATCTTAATGCTTTGAAGCTAGACATCAACTGTAAAAAGAAAACGGGAAGAACCACAAATACATGGAGATTAAACAATATGCATTGAAGAATAACTGGGTCAGAGAAGAAATAAAAAAAGAGATCAAGGGATATTTAGAAATGAATGATAATGATAGTACAACATATCAAAACTTTTGGGACATGGCAAAAGCGGTCATAAGAGGAAAGTTCATATCATTACAAGCCTACCTCCAAATACAAGAACAAGTGAAAATAAACAACCTAAAGCTTCATCTTTAAAAACCAGAAAAGGAAGAACAACTTAAGCCTAAAGTCAGCA
>NW_006435124.1:0-822 GCF_000325575.1 Pteropus alecto | reverse complement strand
TTTTTTCAATGACTTATAATTTTCTGAGAACAAGTTTTTGACCTCCTTGGTTAATTTGATTCCTAGGATTTTATTCTTTTTGATTTAATTGTAAGTGCGATTGTTTTCTTAATTTCTCTTTCTGAAAGTTCATCATTGGTGTATAAAAATGCCACTGACTTCTTAAAATTTATTTTGTAACCTGCTACTTTACTGAATTCATTGATCAGTTCTAACAGTTTTTTGGTGGAATCTTTATGGTTCTCTCTATATAGTATCATGTCATCGACAAATAACGAGTGTTTTACTTCTTCCTTTCCAATTTGGATGCCTTTTATTTCTCTTTCTTGTCTTATTGCTGTGGCTAAGACTTCCAATACAATGTTGAGGAGGAGTGGTAAAAGTGGACATCCTTGTAATGTTCCTGATATTAAGGAAAACACTTTTAGCTCTTCCCCATTGAAAATGATGTTAGCTGTAGGTTTGTCATATATGGCTTTTATTATGTTGAGGTATGTTCCCTCTATTCCCACTTTGTTGAGAGTTTTTATCATAAATGGATGCTGGATTTTGTCGACTGCTTTTTCTGCATCTATTAATATGTCATATGGTTTTTATCTATCAATTTGTTAATGTGGTGTATCACACTAATTGATTTGCGGATATTGTACTAATCTTGCATCCCAGGAATAAATCCAAGTTGATCATGCTGTATGATATTTTTAATGTATTGCTGAATTCAGTTTGCTAATATTTTGTTGAGGATTCTTTCATCAATGTTCATAGAAGATATTGGCCTATAGTTTTCTTTTTATTTATTTTTTTTATGGTGACATTGGTTAA
>NW_006435123.1:0-1007 GCF_000325575.1 Pteropus alecto | reverse complement strand
TTTGTTTTGTTTTGTTTTGTTTTTTGTTTTTTTTTGCTAAGCAGAAGTTTTTAGTTTGGTGTAGTCCCATTCATTTATTTTAGCTTTTACTTCTCTTGCCTTTGAAGTCAAATTCATAACATCCTCTTTAAGTCCAAGTTTCTTGAGTTTTGTTCCTACGTTTTCTTCTATGCACTATTGTTTCAGGTCTTATATTCAGGTCCTTAATCCATTTTGAGTTAATTTTGGTGTGTGATGATAGACAACAGTCTAGTTTCATTCTTTTGCAGGTGTCCTTTCAGGTTTCCCAGCACCATTTATTGAAGAGGCTTTCCTTTCTCCACTGTATGTTTTTGGCTATTTGTTGAAAATTATTTGCCGGTAGAAATATGGGTTTACTTCTGGATTCTCGATTCTGTTCCACTGGTCTGTATGTCTGTTTTTCTGCCAACACCATGCCGTTTTAATTACTGTCACTTTGTAGTATAATTCGAAGTCGGGCAAAGTGATGCCTCCAGCTTTGTTCTTTGTTCTCATGATAGCTTTAGCAATTCGGGGCCTTTTCTGCTTCCATATAAATCAGATGATTTTTTGTTCTATTTCTTTTAAAAATGAGATTTTGAATGGGATTGCATTAAATCTGTATAAAGTTTTAGGTAATATGGTCATTTTAACTATATCGATTCTCCTTTGGCGTTCTAATTATGATGTGTTTTGGTGTGGGCCTCTTGGGATTACTGATTTTTGGAATTCTCTGAGCTTTTTAGGGGTTTATGTCCATTTCCTTCACCAGGTTAGGGAAGTTTTCCATCATTATTTCTTCAAACAGCTGTTCAACATCTTGATTTTCTTCAGTTATGCTGATCAGATGGATATTTGGACCCTTTAATAGTCTCCCATATGCTCCTTAAATTATTTTTATAGTCTTGGTATCTTATATTTTGCCATTCTGCTTGCATGTTCTTGGCTTTCCCATCCTCTAGATAGGTCATATGATCCTTTTCTTTATTCACTTTGTTTATTTCTTT
>NW_006435122.1:0-454 GCF_000325575.1 Pteropus alecto | reverse complement strand
ATGGAAGCATGAAAGACTCCGAATTGCCAAAGCCATTCTGAGAATAAAAGAAGAAAGCCGAGACATCACTCTGCTAGACTTCAAATTATACTACAAAGTGACAGTAATCAAAACAGCGTGGTACTGACAGCAAGACACATGGACCAGTGAAACAGAATCGAGAATCCAGACGTAAACCCATGCTTATATGGGCAAATAATTTTTGACAAAAAGCCAAAAACATACAGTGAAGTAAGGAAAGCTTCTTCAATAAATGGTGTTGGGAAAACTGGAAAGCTACTTGCAAAAGAATGAAATTAGACTTTGGTGTGTTGTCTATCACCACACACCAAAACTAACTCAAAACGGACTAAGGACCTGAATATAAGACCTGAAACAATAAGGTGCGTAGAAGAAAACATAGGAACTAAACTCAAGGGCCCTGGACTTAAAGAGGATTTTATGAATTTGACCT
>NW_006435121.1:0-548 GCF_000325575.1 Pteropus alecto | reverse complement strand
CTTTCTGGAAAAAAAAAGCAGAGTACATTTCCATTTATATCCAGGCAGAGAAATAGTCCACTAAACACCATGAACAAACAAGGTGACAAGGCATTTCAGAAAGAATGAAAAAAAATCTGCAAAAAATAAGCATAGACATAGACATTACAGACATAGAAATATGTAACTTAAATGACGGAGAATTCAGGATGGTACTTCTGAAAAAACTCAGTGAATTCCAAAACGAGTCATATCAACAGTTTCAGGAATCGAAAAAAACACCTAGAAGAGCAGAGCAAGGAGCTTGAAACCCTCAAAAAGAACCAAATAGAACTTCTGGAGATGAAGAACACACTGCAAGAGTTGAAAAATGAAATAGATATCTCGGGAAACAGAGTTGACCAAGCTCTCCTTTAGATATGAAGGAGAAATTGAGATCTTTCCAGACATACAAAAATTGATAGAATTCTCCACTAAAAGGCCTGCACTATAGGAAATACTCAAAGGGGTCAGCTCACCTAAAAACAAAATGAGAAAAAAAAAAATACATAATTAAGAGTAAAGTGATT
>NW_006435120.1:0-375 GCF_000325575.1 Pteropus alecto | reverse complement strand
AATTTCATATCTGTGTTCAAGTTTTATTTATAAAAGAAATCATCTTCCCTCAACATTTCAGAATATGAAGTACTTCTTAAATTTTTAATTACTTATATTACCTAAATATTATAAAGTCATTGAAGAAAGAAAAATAAATATAAATAAAGTGTGCTATAGACTGAATGTTTGTGTCCCCCTTAAATTCATGTGTTAAAATCATAGACTCTTGATGTGATTTTATTAGGAGGTGGAGCCTTTGGGATGTGATTAGGTTATGAAAGTAGAACCGTCATGAATTAGATTAGTCCTTATAAAAGAGACCTCAGAGAGCCCCTTCACTCCTTCCACCATGTGAGGAAGCAGTGAAGCAGTGAAGCAGTTATATATATATAT
>NW_006435119.1:0-624 GCF_000325575.1 Pteropus alecto | reverse complement strand
TAAATTGAAAATAAATGCCCACAAACTATCATAGACATATTAACACTCATGAAAAGTATAAGCATCAAAGGTATCAGAATGATTGCCCACGAGAAAAATGGGACTGGGAGGTAGAAAAAGGGGGATAAATGAGAAAACAAGAGAATTCAAGAAATATGATTAACTCAGCCCTCTACACGTGATGTCAAACCACTGCATCATCTCCCCACCTCAGCCACACGCACACAATAGATCTTTTCAGGGGAAGAACAGCATTAAGATATACTGACGTATGAAGGGAATGATATAAAGACCAGCTTTTACTCAATTTTGTTCTTGTAATAAAATTATCTGCAGGCAAGTCTCCTTGTTATTGCCTGTGGGGGTGAGTGCACCATTTCCGCTGTGCCACCCATGTTAGTCTACTGCCCCATCCCAAGTTTCTAAAGAAAGTGCACTAATCAGTGTTGAGTTTATGGCCTCAGAACACACATTGTGTGTGTGTGTGTGTGTGAGTGTGGTGTGTTGTGTGTTGTGCGTGTGTGTGTTTTGTGTGTGTGTGTGTGTGTGTGTATGTGTGTGTGTGTGTTGGGGGGTGCCATCAGTGACATTCTGTAGGCTGAGTACTTGGTCCTTCTGAGGGCC
>NW_006435118.1:0-735 GCF_000325575.1 Pteropus alecto | reverse complement strand
TCAGCATACATAGGGACAACTTGAGACAACAATGACTGAAAAGAGAGGATTCGAAGATCTAAATTTGCAAAGGGGAATGGAGATAAGGCACACACAGAAAAAAAATGGATGACTGTATATATATAACTATCCTTTTCATATTCATAATAGTAACCACACACCAAAGATTCAGAACTGAAGTATATAACATAAAACAAGAAGAACCGGAGGGAAAGACCACAAAACCCAACCGAGAATAAAGAAAACAGAAACACGAGGACAAGGAAACAATGGAAGCATGAAGCTACCAGAAAGCAAAAGATAAAATGGCTATAAGAAGACCTCATATTTCAATAATCACCCTAAATGTAAATGGACTGAACTCTCCAATAAAAAGCACACGGTTGCAGAATGGATCAAAAAACAAAACCCAAACACATCTCAGCTCAAAGACAAATATAGACTCAAAGTGAAAGCATGGAAAACAATATTTCAAGCAAATGGCATTCAGAGAAAAGCAGGAGTAGCGGTTCTGATATCAGATGAAATAGACTTCAAAATAAAAAAAGGTAAAGAAAGATACTGAGGGAAACTTCATAATGATAAAGGGAATCATGCACCAAGAAGACATAACACTTATTAATATCTATGCTCTCAATCAGGGAGCCCCGAAATATGTAAAGCAATTACTAACAGAACTAAAAGGAGAACCAGATTACCGTAGGGAGAAACAGACCAAAACACTATCATAGTAGG
>NW_006435117.1:0-667 GCF_000325575.1 Pteropus alecto | reverse complement strand
GGCAGAAGTGCTGGAGGTATCCATTGTTCCTCTGTCGAGCCCTTCCCCCTCCCAGTGGGCAGCTGCAGTGCAACCATAGCTGAGACGTCATCAAACTGTATAACAGAGGTCGCTCCAACCAGAGGACTCCTTGAAAGTCCGCCTCTCCCAACTCATGGCCCCACCTAAGCCACATCCAGTTGTATCCTCCATAAATGTCGTGATCCTTGCTGAGCCAATTCCAAGACTCATACTGGTGACGGCTGGCCTCAGTTTCTAGCATAGCCTCTTGAGGCAACTATAAGCACAGCATCTGTGGATTGCTTGCTGAATCTTAACAGGTGGCACCAGAGGGGCACAGGCTGGGGTTAAACTTGGCCTGTTGCTGAACCCCTCTCAGGACTCTGCACTGGACACCTACTACACAAAGCAACACTAATAAGATGGGGAGACTTAGGAGCCTTGCTTAGTACATAGACCCAGACACAGAAAAGCAGCCAAAATGGGAAGACAAAGAAGCAGAAACGATATGAGAGAACAGAACAGAGATTCAGAAAAAATGGAGTCAAGCAATCTAACAGATGCAGAGTTCAAAACATTGGTTATAAAGATACTCGATGAACTTAGGGAAAGTGTAGAAATCAGTGATAACATTAACAAGGAGATAAAAAACATAAAAATGGAACTG
>NW_006435116.1:0-791 GCF_000325575.1 Pteropus alecto | reverse complement strand
ATCATATTAAATAAGAGAGGTCAGTAAAGTGACTGGATTGAATAAACTCATAAATATTTATTACTAACTTTCTTGAATATTGGCCATAATTATTTAGAAAATACAATATGAAAAAGACATTTTTCATTAATATATCCAAATTAAAAACATATGGAAATTCACTCAAAAAAAGTGAAAAACCTATATGACGAAAATATACATCTGATGTATTATTGAATTGTAAATGAAACCTATATTATTTTATTAACCATTGTCACCATTGAATTGTAAATGAAACCTATATCATTTTATTAACCATTGTCACCTAAATAAATTTAAATAAATAAAAAAATAAGAAAAAGAAAAAGAAAACAGAATTGCTGTAGAATCTAAAAGACCTGAATAAATACAGATATATTTTGACCTCCTATATAGAATTATTCAACGTGATCAAGATGTGAATTCTTTTCCAAATTAATTTGACATTTAATATATTGTAAGAAAAAAGTTCATAGATTTCAAGATCTGAATTATTTTGTTACTTATGCGGTAAATAATTCTTTGAAACAGAAAATATTGTTTTGAATAAGAGTATTAAGTGGTAGTCCTCTTTTCACTTTTCAAGATCCATTTAAATGACCTAAAGTAATGGGTTATTAACTTAGAAATATTTAACCAATCAAAGGAAAATAGTCTAAAAATAGATATCCAAGTATTGGGACTTTAAATATAGTAAATATAACATAACCCATTAGGGAAGTAGGTCAATTTTTAAAAAATGTGTTGAAATGCTGTTTTAAGGCAACAGAAAG
>NW_006435115.1:0-645 GCF_000325575.1 Pteropus alecto | reverse complement strand
GACATAAAGAAAAATATGAAAATTATGGAGATAAAAGATAAAAAAAGAAGCAAATGAAATTTTAAGAGCTGAAAAGTGTTCTAGTTGACATGAAATTCACTGACTTGGATTAATAATGGATTAGTCATCAATAAATGAACTTGATAATGTACAAATGGAAATTATCAAAATTGAATCTCATGGGAAAAAAAAATTTTAATGCCAAAAATAAATAAATAAACAGAGCTATAGTTAGCTGTGGAACAGTATGGGATTGGGATATTACCCAATCCTACTTATGTGTAATTACAGTTTCAAAAACAGGAAAAAGAGAGAGCCACAGGAAAGTATTTGAAGAAAGAAGGATCTTTCAATTTGAAGAAAACTGTAAAACCAAACTCGAAGAAGCTTAATAGAATTCAAGCAGGATCAATACAAAAAGAACTACCTCAAGGCACATTGTAGTTATATTGATGAAAGTCAGTTATAAAGAGAAAAATCTCAAAGGTAGCCATGGAAAAAAAGACATGTTAGTTTAGGGGAAAACAACAACAAACAATAACCAAACATTTCCAGTCAGAAACAATGCAAGCCGAAAGACAAAGGAGTGATATTTATAATGCTGGTAGGAAAAAATGAAACAATATAAAAACTATGAAGTTAGAA
>NW_006435114.1:0-685 GCF_000325575.1 Pteropus alecto | reverse complement strand
AGGCATAGAGTTGCAGAATGGATCAAAAAGCAAAATCAAATCATGTGCTGCCTCCAGGAGACACATCTCAGCTCCAAAGACAAATATAGACTCAAAGTGAAAGGGTGCAAAATGATATTTTAGGCAAAAGGCATTCAGAGAAAAGTGGGAGTAGTGGTTCTAATATCAGACGAAATAGACTTCAAAATATAAAAGGTAGATAAAGATACTGAGGAACACTTCATAATGATAAAAGGAATCATGCACCAAGCAGACATAACACTTATTAATATCTGTGCTCCCAATCAGGGAGCCCCAAAATATGTCAAGCAATTACTAATTACTAATAGAACTAACGGGGGTAACAGACCAAAACACTATCATAGTAGGGGACCTAAATACCCCATTGTTGGATATGGACAGATCATCCAAACAGAAAATCAATAAGGAAATAATGTCCTTAAATGATACATTAGACCAGTTGTACACAATTGACAGAGCTTTCCATCCCAAAACAGCTGCTTATACATTCTTCTCTAGTGCACATGGAACATTCTCAAGAATCGACCATATACTGGGACACAGAGATAGCCTCAACAAATATAAAAAGGTTGAAATCATACCCACCATATTTTCTGATAAAAATTCTTTGAAACTAGAGATCAATTGCAAAAAAGAAATCAGGAAGAACCAAAAATACATGGAG
>NW_006435113.1:0-231 GCF_000325575.1 Pteropus alecto | reverse complement strand
GCAGTCTGCAAATTGAAGGAAACCTCAGATGGCCATCCAACTCCGAAGGCCGGCCAGCCTACTTGGCAGAGCCTCTGGAGATTCAACAGAATGACTGACGACCCATAACCTCAGGCACGTTGCCTGAAATCCTTAAAATTGTCCACAAGGCACCGCAAGAGAGTGGGCTTAGAAGAAGCCTGTCCCATGGTGATGAGGATGGATGTGAATGAGAATAAAAGTCCTGTGAAA
>NW_006435112.1:3807-14959 GCF_000325575.1 Pteropus alecto | reverse complement strand
CTCCACCCAGTCAGGCTGACTGGGAGGAAGCAGTGGAGCAGGCACCTGACTGTTGGGGCAGTACTGGACTGTTTCAGAGCCTTGGACTCCTATCTCTCTTCAATTTCTCCCACAGGAGTAAAACTTTGGGACAAAGATAACCTGGTCACATAGGAGACACTCACCTCCCCAGAGAATAAAGGGCATTCTTAGCCTCAAACCAGAGTTCTCAAAGACTTGGGCACCACCTACTGGAAACCAAGAGAAAAACCTCATGTTATCAACCTGCTAAAGAGATATCACTCTGTAATACAGTTTCTTTTTAAAGAAAGAGCAGGGCTCATTTTCCTTAATACCCAGGTAGAGAAATAGTCCATCAAACACTATGAACAACCAAGGTGACAAAGCAACTGAGAAAGTGAAAAATCTCCAGAAAATAAAGGTGTAGATATATGCAATTTAAATGACAAAGAATTTAAAGTAGTGACTCTGAGAAAACTCATTGGGATGCATAAAAATTCTGATCAATAGGTTAATGAACTCAGAAACAAAAGCAGTGAAAAACAGAAATACTTTACTGGGAGATTAAAACACTAAAAAAAAGAACAAAATAGAACTTCTGGTATTGAAGAACTCAATTAAAAACATGCAAATAAAACAGCGAGCTTAGGAAATAGAGCTGACGAGATAAAGAAAAGAATTAGTGATATTGAAGACAGAAATCTGAAAATGACAGAGATGGAAGAGAGAGAGGAGAGAGAGAAATACTCTACAAGAACTATCTGACACCATCAGAAAAAAGCAATATAAAAATAATGTGTATAACAGAAGGAGAAGACAGAGAGAAGGGAACAGCGAGACTATTCAAACAGTCGATGAGATTTCCCAAACCTATGAAAAGAACTTGCTTCTCAAATCTAAAAAGCAAACAGGACACATAATTATCTCAATCCAAAAAGGCCTTCTCCAATACATATTATATTAAAAATATCAAAAATTAATGGCAAATTTTCAAGGCAGCCAGGGAAACGAAGACAATGACTTATAAAATGAAAACTAACCAGATTATCATCGGTTAACTCTACAAGCAAAGAAGGAGTGGAACCAAATATTCAAACTGTTGAAAGAGAAAAATCACCAGCCAAGGAAAATATACTCAGCAAAATTCTCCATTAGATATAAAGGTGAAATAACGACTGTTTCAGACATACAAAAGCTGAGAGAATTTTCTGTCACAAGGCCTGTATTACAGGAAATACTGAAGGGGGTCATTCTACCTGAAACAAAAGGGTAATAAAATACAAAACTATAAGAAAGGTGACTGACAGCCAGGCAGAAGCAGGAAAGTGCAAATCTTAGAACAAGTAGTATAAGCTTAAATATTATAATATAGTTAAAGGCAAAAATAACACTTTAAAAAGCGTAGAAGACAATATTTACAGAAATCTAGAATGTACAGCAAAAATAGAGATAAATTGAGACAACAAAAACAGAAAAGGGGAGAGAATAAAGGTATGAATTTGCAAAGGGGGTTGGAGAGAACACATACACACACACACAAAAACTAATATGTATATGTATGTACATATGTACATATAACTTTCCTTCACATAATTTTATTGGTGACCATACACAAAAATAATCCAGAACTGAGACACATAACATAAGACTAGAGGTGAAGAAAAGATGAAAACTATAAAACACCACCAAATTAAAGTAACAGAATCCCAAGGACAAAAAAAAAAAAAAAGAAGAACAATGGAGACACCGAGCTGCCAGAAAACAAAAGATAAAATGACTATAGGAAAATCTCATATTTCAATAATTTCCCTAAACGTAAATGGGCAGAACTCACCAGTAGACAAAAAGACAATATAAAGGCACAGAGTGGCATACTGTATCACTAAACAAAACCCAATGAATATGCTACCATCTGCACTGCCAGGACAAATATGGACTCAAAGTGAAAGGGTGGAAAACAATACCTCAAGAAAATGACATCCGGAAGAAAGCAGCATAGTAATACTTATATATGATGAAACAGACTGCAAAATAAAAGGTAACGAGAGACAGTGATAGACACTTCATAATGATAAAAGGGACCATACATCAAGAAGACATAACACATATCAATAAATACACCCCAGTCAGTAGCACCAATATATAGAGAGAGCAACTATTAACAAAACTAAAGAGAGAAACTGTCACAAACACAATTATAGGGACCACTGTCAGTTACAGATAAACCGTCTAAACAGAAAATCAACAAGGAAATATCAACCTGAGATGACACATTCAACCAATGAACATAATTGACATTTACAGAGTCTTTAATTCCAAAACATCAGATTGTACATTCTTCTCTAGTGCACATGGAACATTCTCAAAAATGGATTATATACTGGGACACAAAGCTAACCTCAACAAATTTAAGAAGATTGAAATCATACCAAGCATATTCTCCAACCACAATGATTTGAAACTGAGAATAGCTGCAAAAAGAAAGTGGAGATTAAACCACATGCTACTAAAGAATGAATGTCTGGGTTAAAGAAGAAATAACAGAATATATCAAGAGACACATAAAGACAAAGGAAAATAAAAAACACAACATATCAAAACATTTTGGACGTAGCAAAAGTGGTAATAAAAGGAAAATTTATACCATTTAGGCTGGACTCGAAAAACTAGATGGATCTCAAATAAATAACTTAACTTTTCATCTCAAAAACTAGGAAATAAAGAACAAATGAAGCCCAAAGTCAGCAGAAGAAAGAAAATTTAAAAAAAATTATAGTAGAATTAAATAAAACTGAGAACAAAAAGACAATAGAAAAAATTAATACAACAAAGAGTAGTTTCTTTGAGAAGATTAATAAAATTGACAAACTGCTGGCTAGATTCACTAAGGAAAAAGAGAAAAGAAAGAAACACAATCAAAACTGAAAGAAGAGTGTTATGATAGATTTGACTGAAATACATGGGAACCTAGGAGAACATTTTGAAAACTTACATGCCCCAAATTTAATAACCTAGAAAAAATGGACAAGTTCTTAAAGAGACACTACCTTCCTAGACTGAATCAAGAAGAACTGGAAAATCTAAATAGATCTAATTAACAGTATGGAAATCAAAACAATCATCAAAAACCTCCCAAGAGGTAAAAGTCCAGGACCATATGGCTTCTCCAGTAATTTATGCCAAACAGTCAAAGATAATTTAATTACTGTTCTTCTCAAACTTTTCCAAAAACTAGAAGAAGAGGCAATACGTCTTAACTCATTTCATGAGGCCAACATCACCCTAATTAACAAAACCTGGTAAAAATAACAGAAAAGAAAGAAAATTATAGATCAACATTTCTCATGAACACAGATGCAGAAATCCTAAACAAAATACTAGCAAATTGAATATGACACATTAAAAAGATTGTACACATGTCAAGTGGGCAAGGTTTAACTTGTTCACAAGAAAGGTTTAACTTATGCAAATCGAATAATCTAATACACCACATAAACAAAATAAAAAGTAAAAATTATATGATCATATTAATAGCTGCAGAAAAAACATTTGACAAAACATAGTATTCATTTATAATTAAATCACTTAATAAAATTGGTATAGCAGGAAAGTATCTCAACGTAATAAAGTTCATATAAGACAAAACCTCAGCTAACATCATACTCAATGGTGAGAAACTAAAATCTTCCCTCTAAGATCAGGAACAAGACGAGGATCTTCGCTATCACCACTATTACTCAATATAGTGATGAAAGTCATAGCCAGAGCAATCAGGAAAGAGAAAGAAAAAAAAAAGCATCCAGATAGGGAATGAAGAAGTCAAACTGTCTCTTTTTGCAGATGGTGTGATTCTCTATACAGAAAACCCTAAAGACTTCACTAAAAGAACTATTAGAAATAATAAATAAATACAATAAAGTTTCAGGACACAAAAACAATGTTTAAAAATCCATAACGTTTCTATACTCTAATAATAAAGTTTCAGACAAAGAAATTTTAAAAATTTCTTCAGCAATTGCAACAAAAATAATTAAATACCTAGGGATAACCCTAATGAAACATGAAACGGACCTAAACAATGAACATATGATGTTATTTTTTTAAAAAAAAAATTGAAGACGACACAAAGAAATGGAAGGATATTCCACGTTTTGGGATTGGAAGAATCAACATAGTTAAAATAACCTTATTACCTAAAGCATTAAACAGATTTTATGCAATCCTTATCAAAATCCCTTCAGTATTTTTGAAGAAATGCAACAAAAAATCATCAGATTGATATGGAATCACAAAAGACCTCAAATTGTCAGAGTCATCCTGGGAAGAAAGAATGAGGCTGGAAGCATCACTCTGCCAGACTTCAAATTATACTACAAAGTGACAACAAGCAAAACAGCATAGAATTGGCAGAAAACCAGACATAATGAAAAGAAATTTAGAGTCTGGAAGTAAATCCTCATACATATGGCAAATAATTTTTGACAAAAAAAAGCCAGAAACAATGGAAAAAGTCAAGCCCTTTCAATAAATGGTGCTGGGAAAACAGGAAAACCACCTGCAAAAGAATGAAATTAGACTGTTGTGTGTCACCACACACCAAAATGAACTCAAAATGGATCAAGGATCTGAATATAAGACCTAAAACAATAAATGGCAGAAAACTTAGGTACTAAACTCATGGACCTTAGATGTACAGAGGATTTTTTAAATTTGACCTCAAAGGAAAGGGAAGTAAAAACAAAATAAATTAAGGGGCTATAGCAAAACAAAACAAACAAACAAAAACAAGCTTCTGCACAGCGAAAGAAATCACCTACAAGGCAAATAGAGAACCATCTGAACTGGAGGAGATATTTGTAACAACACATCCAATAAGGGCCTCATATCCAAAATATGTGAAACCTCATATTTTGTTCGGGTACCAGGAGGCCATGTACATAAAGAGAGTCAGTTCCTTCCAAAACTCCTAGGAGAAAAGCATTTTTAGTCTAAAATCCAACAATGCTAATTCAGTTTATCCACCAATAATTATAGTATAATTATAATTATAAATATAATATAATTAAAATGACCTTATTACCTAAATTAAAAAAAAAATGTTGAAAAATGGACAGAGGACCTACCTGAACAAACACTTATCCAAAAAGACACACCAATGTCCAACAGACATGTGAAAAGATGCTCACCCTCACTACCTATAGGGAAGTGCAAATCACAACCACAATGAGATACCACCTCGCTCATGTGAGAATGGCTGTCACCAACAGGACAAATACAACACATGGAAGATAAATTGGTGCAGCCACTGTGTTAGATAATACGCAGGTTCCTCAAAAAACTAGGAATGAACTTACTGTATGACCCAGCAATCCCTCTCCTGGGTATCTACTGCACATATTTGAAAACACTTATTTATAAAGATATATGCACCCTGATGTTCATAACAGCATTATTCATGGTGGCTAAGATGTGGAAATAATCAAGTTGTGCTTTGATAGATGATTAGGTAAAATATGGTACACATATATAATGGGATATTATCCAGCCATAAGAAAAGAAGAAACACTACCCTTTACAACAACATGGATGAATATTGAGATTATCATGCTAAGTAAGATGAGTCAGACAGAACAAGCTGAGAACCATGTGATTTTGGTCACATGTGAGATATAAAACTGAAAGCAACAAACAATCATGGCAAACAATCAGAGAGTCATGACACGAACAGTGGGTTAGTGGTCAACAGGGGGAAGGGGGAGAGGAAACAGGTAGATAGGGTAAAATTATGGTGATGGAAGGAAATTTAACTTTAGCTGGTGAACATACAATGCGACGTACATATAACATGTTGAATTGTATATTCGAGTTATTTGATTTCATTAACAAATGCCAGCCCTATAGTTTCATTGAAAATGTAAATAAACAAGTAAGTAAATAAGCAAATAAATACAAGTATGGACTAGGTATGGTAAGCACACAAAGAAAGAAATGATAGACTCTTTGAGCAATAATATTGCTATAGGAAGAGTGACAAGTGAGTTGATTTTGAGGGGCAAGTAAGAGGTCACCAGATGAGATGAAAATATTCTCACAGTAGATCCAAACATCATAGCATCATACAGTCATGCCAAAAGCCTAGAAGGAAGAACACACCTTCTTTGTGCCACCTTTAAGAGTAAAGAAATCTTTCACAGAAGCCCCCAAGCAGAGTCCACATAATTCGCATTGGCTAGAATTGCTTCATATGACTATTTCTTAATTTAAAGAATATATTATAATTATTGGTGGATAAACTGAATTAGCATTGTTGGATTTTAGACTAAAAATGCTTTTCTCCTAGGAGTTTTGGAAGGAACTGACTCTCTTTATGTACATGGCCTCCTGATACCCGAACAAATTAGGTTCCTATACAGGAGAGTCTGATGGGCAATGGCTATCGTGCTAAGGTTTTGCTTAGGATAGAGGTCACCTGGGCTCTGGTGCTGGTTCCCAGCAGTCACTTACTGTGTGACTTTAAGTGGTCACTTCCCTTAACTATGCAGCATTGCCTGCCTAATATGAGAACTCTAACACACAGCCAAGTGCTTTGCTTAAGTGAACCAGGAAGTACTGAGAATACAAAAAAGTCCAGGCCTCCATGGGGAGCTCACCCAGCAGTCCATGGTTGGCCTTTTCTAGGGTACTCATTCATTGGCCCCATATTACAGAGGACACCAGGGCCTTCACTCTTCCTTTTTAGAGCTCCACACACCAGAGATGTCTGATTGCTGCAGAGATGGTTGGAGCCAAGTGTGCCTCTACATTGCCAACATTCCCTGCAGTTAGGTTAGGAAATGTGACTGGGTCCAGCCAATGCCATGTGGCTTAACTTCCAAAACATTCCCAGTAGCCATCCCTGGAGGCACCGGGTTCTAAATGCCCCACGATCTAATGCTTCACCATCCTGTGAGCAGGATCAAATGAGCAATTGGCAGGAAGGAGTTCTGTAAACTAGAAAGTATTATTTAAACATGAGCCAGTATTAGAGTTAAGGATAATAACAGTGTTAGTTATAATAATGGTATGTGTGAAGGTGACACTTGAGTAGTAATTTAGAAGTCACAGAAGGGATGAGAGTAACTAAAGTGGAGGTAAGAATCATGGCAGTGATGAAGTTGTAGTGAATATTTAGGGGTCCCAGAAACACATGACAACAAAGGGAAAACCCCTCTATCCAATTGGGCCCCTCTATCCAATAAGGAAGGGCCAGAAATGCCACATGTACATACACACGCATGCACACTCACATAGCCCTGCAGGCCCAGAGGTTGGGACACCTGGCTCACATTCATAGCAGTGAAACTACTCCATATGATACCATAGTTGTGGATACATGTCATCATACCTTTGTCCACACCCACAGAATGTACAACACCAGGAAGGAACTGTCATTTAAATGATGGACTTTAAGTGATGATAACGTGAGCTCATCAGATGTAATAAACGTTTCATCTGGTGCGGGATGCTGATACTTGGGGAGGCTGTGGGTGTGTGCGAGCAGGAGTATGAGAAATCTCTGCAACTTCCCCTAGAGTTTTGCTGAAGATCTAAATCTCCTCTAAAACAAAGTCTTTAAAAAAGAAAACAAGAGAGAAGAGAGACTCTTCTCCAGTGTGGAGTGGCCCCCATCAGGGCTGTGGAATGGCTTTGCAGCTGTCACTAATGCATACCACATTCGGCATGCTAGGTGGGCAGACGGGCCACTTCATTACTATGTGCTTAAGAAAATGCCTCTCAGCTCTGCACTTTTGTTTTTAAATTTCATAACCACTAAACACACTCTTGGTGTTATTTGTCTTGTTTCATTTTGTTTTGTTTGTTTTTCTATAGTGAATGAAAGTAAAGATAAAGAATGTGGGAGATCTGAAACAGAAACATTTCTGTACAGACAGCCAGCAAGCAGCATGAGACAGCTATTAGCCATGGGACCCACGGTGACCCAAGGCTGCTTCAGAACAGACACCCTGTCCTACCAGCAGAGTCAGCCGAGCTGAGGTGAGGGAAAGATTCTTTTTACGATTAAAGCCAAGCACTTTTATAGGTGATACATACCTAGGGGCACTCCTCTAAGAAGCAGATTAATATGTGTTTAAATTCTGACTTTGCTGTTTGTGAGCTGGGGCCAATGAGGTACCCTTCTGGGCCCCAGTACACATGCTGGCTTCTCTTCTGAGTTCTTTGAAGCTCTTTACTTTTCTTTTATTATTTACTCCACATCAAGCTCAGTGCTCAGTCTATAGTTTGCATACTGGGAAAGCCAAAGAAGAAGATGATGATGGATGAGTAGGCCATAGGTAACTCACAGGGCCTATTGTGAGGGCTGTTCACTAATATAAAGAGCCTACTAGTCAGAAACTGGGTTCCAGCGTCAACTCTGCTGCCTAGTTATTATGGATGGGTCACTGGCTTCTCTTTCTCTTTCAACAATGTCATAGGTGCCCTCGATGTGCTCAAAGGCAGGATATGAAGATGCAATGACTTGCTTGGGGTAGTAGGACTCGGGCTGAAGGACCCAGTAATTTGGAGACTGAACAGTTATTTCCTAAAAGCAGGCTACTTGGCTGTCCTGCTATCTGTGATGTATAGCACTAGCCCAAGTCAGCTTCACTTATGAGATGTGCCAAAGGGAGGGTAGGTGGGATGTGGTTTCCATATGCTCCACCTCTATAGGACTCAGTGACCCTGTGAATCTGAATATAACAGGTATCAGGTCCTTGGCTTTTATTGGATCATATTGTCTAATCTTCACAATAACCTCCAGGGTAGCACAATGTCTACATATGAGGAAACTGACCCTCCAGAGACCAACTAGTAGGGGCATTTGAATCCAGCCCTCTGGCCAACCCCAATGCTCTTGTTCTCACCAGATTATTGAAGGATTTTTCACTTTTATTTTTTTCTCTTCTTTTCTTTTCTCTTCCTCCCCACCAACTTTTCCATCCAACTGGGAATCTATCTTTTGTAAACCAACTAAGTATCTGGAAACCACGAGTCCTGGGTGGTCCCAGCAGTTTGTATGAGCAACTTTCTTGAGAAATGCCATCAGTCCAACTCGCCAGCCTCCACAAGATAGTCCAGAGGAGAGAGCTCCACTGTCACCAGCAGGGCCTGTGTCTCAGTGAAGAACCACCATGTGGGCCAGAGGTGCTGATGGAGGGCCAGCACTTAGGTGGAATAAAGAAGAATACCAGCTTGTAGCTGTTGTTTCCTGGGCTGGCAGTTCTACAAGCCTTGCAACTTCCTTTGGTTTTAAGCAAAATGAAAAAAAATAAGAAACATTGCAGGCACTTACTCCACTTGTTTAGTAAAAAAAAGGTCAATCTTACTAAGTGCCCAGCTTTCTAAACTTTGCTCTCACTGCACATTTACCAACAGCCACATCTCCAGGGCTATCTTCCTTCATGCTCTCACTCAATGAAACTTCACTGAGTTTCCCCTGCCCATATACTAAGGATACAGAGGTGAGTAAGACATGGTCCCCACCTCAAAAGAGGTCAACATCAAGGGCCAGTGGGCTCCTTAAGAGGCCTAGGGCCTTGGCTCTAGTGAAGACTAATAAACATCATGTGACCATGGGCTGATTGGGCCCAGGGCCCTGGGACACAGTGAAGTCTAATGAACTAAATGACACATTTGATGCTAGGACTATCCTCTGAAGAATGAGGATGAGAGGTTAGGACTGTCTGCCAGTAGCCTCAATCTCAAAGAGACTATACATGCCAGGTCATGATCCAGATCTCCTTAAGGCCACCATACTGGAGGTGTCCACTAGTAAAAGGCATGTTTGCCTACAATGTCTTCAAAGTGAGGTTCCCAAGTTCTAAACATTGCTCAAAAGCTACTTACTGCTCAACAGAGTGGTTCTCCTTTGCAGCTAGGCACAGGGCCTGGCTCAGGATCTGTCTCTGTGCTCAGGGTCTAGAGGGCCCTGCCAGGAGCCTGTGCCTCCAGTGCAGCCCCTCCCCATGGGCATGCACTTCTCTGGGCCAAACCAACATGCTCACTCTGAGCTCATTCCCTTCTTCTATCTAGACCGTGCTCCAAGAACCCAAGCTTCTACAGTGCGTGGCCATCCACACAGGTCTGAAATTTTTTCCCAGGATCCACTCTCCTTAGTGCTGACTGGGCCACTGGGATGCTCACTCCTGGGTCCTACAGTGTTTGCAGGTCAGGGTGCACAGAGCGTAGACTCGCAAGCTGTGATGTTCAGTAAATATGTCATGAAAAGAGAAAGAAAGCAGGCTGCAGGCTGAGCTTTCCTTTCTACTCCGACCTCAAGCTCCTCAAATACCTGAGGAGAAAGTATTTGCAAAGCTCTCACAAATGGCTCTCCTCCAACAATCTCCTCACCTCCCTGCTGGCAAGTGCAGAGAAGTTGTTGACACTTCCCAAGCAGCCAGCCTTTACTGAGCAACCAGGAGCTCTTCAGGTGGCTCTCTCAGCTCCCTTTTGGTTGCTTTGGAAGCTATTTTAAAAGAAAAACCTTTCCTACCAACAATCAGGTTTTCTCGTCAAGGCCTGGTTCTGAGCACCTTGCCTTTCAGAGGGATAGTAGGGATGGAGGAGAGAGGCTGCCAGAAGCACAGGCTAACCAGACAACTTTGTTAACCCCTGGCACACCCATACTTCTCTCTAGTGTCTACTTGATGTGCTTGTTCCTCCCCAAAGATGTCCTGACTCTTAAACGTTCTCTCCTATCTTTGCCTTTTGGCTCTGCCCAAGCTGTCTGTCCCTGGGCTCCGCCAAACTTTAGCCTGAAGGTGTCGCATCCTCATTCTACCTTCCACATCTGCTTGTGATTCAGGTTCTACATACTCGGTCTCAGTATCCAGAGCACTAGCTGCCTCAATCTCCTCAAAGCCTTGGAGCTTTTCTAAGATAGAAACACACTGTAAATTAGTAACATCGGACTCCTACTTGTGTGTCTTTCTAATGTCCGGAGGAGGCAAGAGAACTAAAATGTTAAGTGAAGCCACATTCAGAGCCTGCAATGTTCTGATCAGCCATGCAGTCAGGCCATGAGGACGTCTGCAAAACAAGGGAGATTTCTGCAGGGATTGCTGACAATCCATTTCCTCACACCATGATAGGGAAACAGTCTTTCAGTAGTGCC
>NW_006435112.1:0-3774 GCF_000325575.1 Pteropus alecto | reverse complement strand
TCATTCATTACCTAAGGCCAAAACCATGGGGAGCCTATGAATCAAAGTCTGGGGGCTTCCAGCAGGCTTTTCAAGCCACACATACTTATGTTTTCTACACTACTTACTCCTATCCTTCCTCATTGTATGCACTATGGTATCAAGACAGTGGAAGTCTAAGGGCCAGGCTTCTAGAAGGAAAACAGCCCTGCACACCACTGGCTTCTTTCAGCCTACTCTACCTCCACCCAGTCAGGCTGACTGGGAGGAAGCAGTGTGTCCTTCTCCCAGTCCTTCTCACTGCCTTCACTCTGTGTCTGTCTCTCACTGTCCCCGTCTCTCTCTATTGTCTCTGTCTCTCTGAGTTTCTCAGGCTCTCTCACTCTCTGCATCTGAGGGGAGAGCATGCTCTGTCTATAAAGTGTTACCCCTTCTCTAATAAACTTTTCTTCTGACTGAAACTTTGGTGGACATCTGAATTCCTTCTTGCACTCAGCATGAATCCTCTTATCTCTCACTGCAGGGTTTGAGTTCCCCCACTTAGGGAACTCAAAGTGTGGGAACTCATCTTGAATCATTTCTCTCTTTTATTTTTTTCATAGTAAACAGTGCTGTTAACTGACTTTGCAGGTTTTGAGTGAGAACCCATGTGGGTCCCAGGGCTGCTGTGATCCAGGCTCATGGCTAGGGATAGGACTCCAGATTTAAAATGTTACATTACTGTAATAAAGTGCCTGTGCCTAACTTGTGCAAGTATGACTCGGCTTATTTTTTATTATGCACGTGTGGCAGAATGCTACTGTTGTTCTCCGACATATATAAAGCTCATGTGCTCCTCTAGCGCAGAAGTGAGCTCCCGGCAATAAAATTGGTGTCTGCCATTTCATTCTCATGTCGGCTCCTCAAGCCTTCTTTCAATTGGGTGTCTCACGACCAAAGACTTCCCTTCTTGATCAGTTAGGTACTGACACATGGCGTTGCCAGCAGGATGAGGTGAGTACCACTCTCAGCGCTCCCGACAGTTCCCCGGGGGAGGACATGTGGCCCTACCACTTTCTGATGGTATTCCATGGCCACATACCTAGCTACAGGGAAGCTTGCAGAGGACTAGGAATGGAGTAAAGCCACGTCCAGAGGATGTCTGGACAACTGTGGAGTTGCGGAATGTCCAGGTCACACACTGGGAGGCAGCAGTTCAGGTGGCCTGGATGTTCCTGGTGGTGCTGCAGTAGGCAAGACTAGAGGTTCTGGACCAGACTCAGCAGGTGCAACAATTGCAATGTCAGGAAGCAGCACTAGAAAGGCGGCTGGCTGCAGTGAAATGCATGCTGCAGGGCCCTGATGGGTTGCTGCCATTGTCCCGGTCTGGGAGCTCTCCGGTGATACCAATACTGCGGCAGGCATGGCTGATGATATTGCAGAAGGTTGAAGTAGAGCAGCCGTTGGCCCTGGGAGAGGGGTAAGCTGGCGGTGCCCCCAAGCTGAAAAGCATACTACTTTGATCCAGTACACCCCTGCCGAACTCTGAGACCTGATGAAACTGGTATGGCAGAGAGCCAGGGAGACAGTTCCAGGGTGGCTGCTGCATTGTGAGATGACAGGGCTGATGGGACTGAATTATCTCCAGAAGAGATAGCTCAGCTGGTCTCTATGGTAACGGTGATACCATCCCTCAGGCAGTGCCTCCAGAATGTGGCATTTAAGGCGCAGGGTGCAGGCAACCATTCCTTCATGAACAGTGTGGACCTATCGTGGAGAGCTGCCAGAGAAAGGGAACAGATGGACCATATACTTAGATCTGGTCCAGATAATTTGGAAAATGGGCATGCGACAGATGATGTTTTATGCCCAGTACACTAGCCCCAGAAAGGAGGTATTTAGAACCCATATGAAGGTCTTGATCTTGACCTCTGGACCAGCTAGTACCTTTAGTAAGACTGCAGCACTGCTGGCCCCTTATAAGGATGGGTGGATCTACGAGGTAATGTCCACCATGGCAAGACTAGGGAATGTGGAAGTGAAATGCAAGGAGCGTTCCACCCAGGAGTGTGCTATACAACCCCCCTCTTCCCAGCACTCCCAAACCAGCTAGTACAGGCACAGAGGCATGGCTGAAAAAGGGGGCGGGGCAGTGCCCAGCCCAATTAGCTGTGAATGTGAGCCACAGGCAAATGTGGTTTGATCTCCTTGCAGCAGGGGTCACTGCAGAAAAGATTGAGGAGCAACCTAATGAAGTGTTGCTGGCACTGTGGAATCAGCTGCGCCCTGACCAGCAATTGACTTTTATTCTCAAGAGGGAGCTGCTTGACCTGTGTGATTAGTGAAGAAGACTGATGGCTCCTGGCACATAACGATTGACTACTGGGAGCTGAATAAAGTTACTGCCCCTGCATGTTGCCGTGCTGAACGTCACAGAAATTGTGGACTGGTTGCTACATGAACTTGGAAGATACCATAATGTGGTGGACTTGGCAAATGCCTTTTTTTCTCTAGCCCTACATTGTGCCATGGTCTCGTTTGCCATGTGGCAATGACTGCCTGTACTGCACTTGTATTATATGAAATGCTAACCTCAAATTCTCTTGCAGGACTGGAAGCAGTGGCGACCAGACTGCAAGGGGCTCTTGAACTGGGGTTAGGCAGTCAATGAGGACAAGATCCAGGGACCTGGGTTCTCTGTAAAATTATTGAGAGTTGTCTGGTCGGGTCAGACAAAAGTAATGCCAAAGGCAGTGACTGATGAGATACACGCATATCCCCAACCAGAGACTGTGAAGCAGCTCTAAACCAATTTGGGACTGCTGGAGTTTCGACCCCTGTGCTGTTTAGTGCAATGGGGTGCCCAATGGGATTGGGCCTCCAAGATAAAAGAGGCCTTTAAGGCTGGCTACAAACAAGTTGCAGCACAAGCCTAAATTGTAACAGTGTAGAGATCCAGCCCTCCCGTTCCTGCTTATGGTGCAGGTGGATGATGCAGAGTTTCGGTGAGACTTATGGCAGAAGCTCGGTTCCTGGAAAGTATCGATAGACTTCTGGTCTCAATTGTAGAAAAACACGAAAGTACAGTGTTTCTTTGTTAAGAGTAGGAGTGTACTCTCTTGATAGAGAAGTAACTGGCCACGATTATGGAGCCCTGTGGTCAGTGAGGCCATCACTAGCCGTAATCCCGTACCCCGTAGAGGGGTGGCTGTGGCCTCAAGGAAGATTCCTTGTATGGAAATTACACAGATCCCTACACTGACCAACTGGGCGGCATACCTGGAGCAGTGGGCACAGTTCTTGCAAGCCCCCTGTCATATCAACTGCACCCGCTATTGGCACAAGTGCAGTTCCAAGCAGAGCCCCTGGTGGAGCCTGCTGAGATGGGAGATATACCAAGTCCCTATGTAGAGAGTCGGGCTCCCATCCCTGAGGATGCCTGGTACACAGATGGCTCATGCCACGGGCAGCCCCTAACATGGGCTGCTGTGGCACTGCAGCCATCCACAGAAATCTTTTGGTATGAGACCAGTGCTGGGCAGTCCAGCCAACGGGCAGAGCTTCATGCTACATGGCTGGTCCTCATGAATGAAACTGGCCCAGTGCATGTCTGCACTGCCAGTTGGGCTGTGTATCGAGGTCTAACTCTGTGGCTGCCTCAGTGGGCTGCCCAGGAGTGGATGATAGGCCGCTGTCCCCTATGCGGCCAGAGGTTGTGGGAAGACCTCTGGAAGCGAGGTCTTCAACAGGGGGATACTATATACCACATCCGGTCCATCAGCCTTTACAGGCTCCGGGCAGTGATGCAGCCGATGC
>NW_006435111.1:0-597 GCF_000325575.1 Pteropus alecto | reverse complement strand
ATGGATTCAAAGTAACGATGGGTAAATCAAGGCCATATTTTAAAAGTGCAAGACAGATGTGAGGGGCTAACGAGCCACAGAAAACATGCTAAGCACTTACACACAGGTGCACAGAGGGCCCCGCCATATAGCGCTTACATGTGCCACGCAGCAACAGATTGTTGTATACAGACCAAGGGGAAAAATTACAGTTCCATTCCACAAAATCAGTACAGCTCATAAACACTAAACTACTAAGGGCTGTGTTTCTATAGAAAAGCTTCGTGTCGCTCAACCAAAAACCACAAAGTGTTTCGCAGCGGGAACGAGCTTTTCTGCTGATGACAATACCTGATGAAAATACCTCCATTGGGATCACACAGTCCACGACAACAGAGAAGTGCTGATTCTCCTCCACAAAACTTTTCAGTCACCTCCAGCAGAGACTGCTATTCTGTCCACCTTATTTTCACAGAATTTGTTTGGTTACCAATGCCTACGTGCTTTCTATAACCTCTTTCTAGTATAATCAGAGCGGCCACTGTGTAGTGGAAAGAACAGAGACTGAGGAGTTTCAACTGCCCGATTTAAATTTTTGTTCTACTAGCTGTGTGATCT
>NW_006435110.1:0-498 GCF_000325575.1 Pteropus alecto | reverse complement strand
AAACAAAGGTGTAACAAGAGATGAAGAAGGCCCTGTAATCCCACTTCTGGGAATTGATTCAAAAAACCCCAAAATACTACTGTGAAGGGACATGAGAATCTATATGTTCAGTGCAGCATCATTTACAATAGTCGAGATATAGAGGTCCCCTGGGTGTTCATTAGCGGATGGGTGGATAAAGAAGAGGTGGTGCGTATACACAATGGAGTATCACTCAGCCATCAAAAAAGAATGGAGTCTTGCCCCCTGCAACAACACGGATGGACCCAGAGAATGTTGTGTTGCGTGGAGTAAGGCAGAGAAAGGCACATGCCACATGATCTCGCTTATACGTGGAGTCTGAAGAACAATATAAAGAAACAATCTCAGATACAGAGAACATTTGCTGATGGCCAGCTGGGAAGGGAACTGGGGAGGCGGGCGATAGAAGAGAAGAGATTAAGAAGTACAAATCGGTAGTTAAAAAATAGTCATGGGAATGAAAGTATAGCATAGATA
>NW_006435109.1:0-515 GCF_000325575.1 Pteropus alecto | reverse complement strand
TTCATTCATTCACCCGTTCATTCATTCATTCACCCAGTCATCCATTCACCCAGTCATTCATTCACCCGTTCATTCATTCATTCACCCGTTCATTCATTCGTTCACCCGTTCATTCATTCGTTCACCCGTTCATTCATTCGTTCACCGTTCATTCATTCACCCGTTCATTCATTCGTTCACCCGTTCATTCATTCGTTCACCCGTTCACCCGTTCATTCATTCACCCGTTCATTCATTCACTCACCCGTTCATTCATTCACCCGTTCATTCACCCGTTCATTCATTCATTCATTCATTCACCCGTTCATTCATTCACCCATTCATTCACTCACCTGTTCATTCATTCACTCGTTCGTTCATTCATTCACCATTCATTCATTCACCCGTTCATTCATTTGCCCATTCATTCACCGTTCATTCATTCACCGTTCATTCATTCACCCGTTCATTCATTCATTCACCTGTTCATTCATTCACTCATTCATTCAGGTAACAGCCTGGAGTAGCTTCTGTGT
>NW_006435108.1:0-536 GCF_000325575.1 Pteropus alecto | reverse complement strand
GCCCTTTCTCTAGGGGCGTGAGTCTTAGTTGTGGGTACCCTGAAACATACAGCAACTGCTCTCCAAGACAGCCCAATCACTCAGTCCTCCAATCTCCAGCGGGGGACAGTGACCTTCCCCCACCCTATAATCCAGGACAACAGAGGCCAAATAGCACCGCCTTACTCCTCAGACACGGGTAGGTAACCCCTATGGGCCTCCTGCTCCCGCTCCGGGCGGGGCACCATCCCGGACACCCTCCCCTTGAGAGAAGCACCACCCCAGGGGCATCACACAGTCAGGCCCTTTATAGTTTACGTGCCTTTCTCGACTAGTGACCTGTACAACTAGAAGGCACAAAATCCGCCTTTCTCTGAGAAACCCCAGGCATGAATGGGACTCTTAGAGAGTGACTTTCAGACTCACCGCCCCACTTGCGATGATTGTCAACGGCTTTTAGTTACCCTCTTCACCTCAGAAGAATGTGGACGCATTCAGGCGGAAGCACAAAAGTTAGCTGCAGGAGGGAGGAAAGTTGAGGAAGCACAGGAACAGAT
>NW_006435107.1:0-1282 GCF_000325575.1 Pteropus alecto | reverse complement strand
TGCTTGACCCCCTTTACCCCATCTACCTCCCCCCTACTCTCCCACCCCACTATTAACCACTAGTCTGTAGTCCTCTGGTAATCACTAGCCTATATTCCATGTCCATGAGTCTCTGTTTGTCCTGCTCATTTGTTGCTTTTAGGTTTAAATCCCACATGTAAGTGATATCATGTGATTTTCAACTTTTGCTGTCTGACTGATTTCGCTTAGCATGATTATCTCGGGGTCCATCTCTTCTTACGGTTGAGTAATATTCCATTGTATATATGTACCACAGCTTCTTTAGTCAATCATCTATCATAGGACACTTGGGTTGCTTACATGTCCTGCCCACTGTGAATAATGCTGCTATGAGCATCGGTATGCAAATATCTTTTTCGGACATGGCTTTTCGAGTCTTTGGGGTTAATATCCAGTAGAGAGATTGCTGAATCATATAATAGATAAATTCTTAGTTTTTTGAGAAAGTGCCATACTGTTTTCCATAGTGGCTGTACCAATTTGCAGTCCCACCAACAGCGTATAAGGGTTCCTTTTTCTCCACATCCCCTCCAAAATTTGTTATTACTTGTCCTGTCGATTATAGCTATTCTAACAGGTATGAGATGGTATCTCATTGTGGCTTTTATTAGCATTTCTCTGATAGCTATCGATATTGAGCACATTTTTGTATATTTGTTGGCCATTTCTGTGTCCTCTAGGGAGAACTGTCTGTTCAGGTCCTCTGCCCATTATTTGAGTGGATCATTTGTTTTTTTGTTATTGAATTGTATGAGTTCTTTATATAGTTTGGATATTAGGTCCTTATCGGAAACATTACTTGCAAGTATATTTTGCCATTCAGATGGTTCTCTCTTCACCGCGTTGATAATTTCTTTTGCTGAGCAGAAGCTTTTTAGTATGATGTAATCCCATTCATTTATTTTAGCATTTACTTACCTCGCTTTTGAGCTCAAATTTATAAAATCCTCTTTAACTCTAAGGTCCATGAGTTTAGTTCCTATGTTTTCTTTTATGCGTTTTATTGTTTTAGGTCTTATATTTAGGTCCTTAATCCATTTTGAGTTAGTTTTAGTGTGTGGTGATAGACAACAGTCTAGTTTCATTCTTTTGCAGGAGGCTTTCCAGTTTTCCCTGAGGACTTCCAGTTTTTCCAGCACCATTTATTGAAGAGGCTTTCCTTTCTCCACTGTATGTTTTTGGCTTCTTTGTTGAAAATTATATGCCCATATAAATATGTGTTTACGTCTGGACTCTCGATTCTGTTCCACTGGCCCATGTG
>NW_006435106.1:0-503 GCF_000325575.1 Pteropus alecto | reverse complement strand
CAAACAAACAGAGACACATGGACATGGACAATGGAATAGTGGTTTCCAGAGGGTAGGGTGTGGGGGAGGAGGGGTGGGAGGTAGATGGGATAAAGGGGATCAAATATAACGGGGTAGGGGGAGGGTGAAGTGAGTAAATAGGATCAAATATATGGTAGCTGAAGGAAACTAGACTTTGAGTGGTAAACACACAATAGAATATATGCATGTTAAATTATAATATACATCTGAAAATTACATGATTGTATTAACCAATGTTACCCCAATAAACTTAATTTAAAAAAAAATAAATTAATAACAAAAACAAAAAAAAATAAGTGGTATTGTTTTCTTTATTTCTCTTCATGAAAGTTCATCATTGGTGTGTAAAAATGCCACTGATTTCTGAATATTTATTTTGTAACCTGCTCCTTTACTGAATTCATTGATCAATTCTAATGGTTCTTTATTATTTCTTTCCTTCTATTTACTTTGGGCTTTATTTGTTGTTCTTTTTCTAGTTC
>NW_006435105.1:0-468 GCF_000325575.1 Pteropus alecto | reverse complement strand
TGCATAGAAGAAAACATAGGGACTAAACTCAAGGATCATAGACTTAAGAAGGATTTTATGACTTTGACCTCAAAGACAAGGGAAGTAAAAGCTAAAATAAATGAATGGGACTACATCAAACTAAAAAGCTTCTGCTCAGCAAAAGAAACCATAAACCAGGTAAAAGACAAACATCTGAATTGAAAAAATGTATTTGCAAGTAATGCCGCCAATAAGGTTCTATTATCCAAAATATACACCTCAATAAAAACAACAAAACAAATGATCCAATCAAAAAATGGGCAGAGGACCTGAACAGACACTCCAAAAAAGACATACAAATGGCCAACAAACATATGAAAAGATGCTCAACATTGCTAGCTATTAGGGAAATGCAAATCAAAACCACAACGAGATTCCATCTCTTGTTAGAATAGCTATAATCAAAGGACAAGTAATAAAATGTTGGAGAAGATGTAGAGAAAAAGG
>NW_006435104.1:0-637 GCF_000325575.1 Pteropus alecto | reverse complement strand
GCTTTCCAGTTTTCCCAGCACCATTTATTAAAGATATTTCCTTTCTCCACTGTATATTTTTGGCTCCTTTGTCAAAAATTATTTGCTCATATAAACATGGGTTTACTTCTGGCCTCTCAATTCTGTTCCACTAGTCTGTGTGTCTGTTTTTCAGCCAATACCATGCTATTTTGAATACTGTCTTTTTGTAGTATATTTTAAAGTCTCGCAGAGTGATGCCCCCAGCCTCGTTCTTTGTTCTCAGGATGGCTTTGGCAATTCAGGGTCCTTTGTGCTTCCATACAAATCTGACAATTTTTTGTTCTATTTCTTTAAAAAATGCCAATGAGATTTTGTTGGGCATTGCATTAAATCTGTATAATGCTTTAGGTAATATGGTAATTTTAACTATGTTGATCTTCCAATCCAAGAACATGGAATATCTTTCCATTTCTTTGTATTTTCTTCAATTTCTTTTGATAGGACCGTATAGTTTTCATTATATAGGTCCTTCACATGTTTCATTAGATTTATTTTTACGTGTTTTATTCTTTTTGTTGCAGTTGCAAAAGGAATTATTGTTTCCATTTCCTTTTCTGACACTTCTTTATTGGAATATAGGAACGGATTTTTGAATGTTGATTTTGTATCCAGAAAC
>NW_006435103.1:0-458 GCF_000325575.1 Pteropus alecto | reverse complement strand
ACCATTTATTGAAGAGGTTTTCCTTTCTCCACCGTTATGTTTTGGCTTTCTTTGTTGAAAATTATTTGCCCATATAAATATGTGTTTACTTCTGGACTCTCGATTCTAATCCACTGGCCATTGTGTCTGTTTTGCTGCCAATACCATGCCATTTTCATCACTGTCACTTTGTAGTATGTTTTGAAGTTGGGCAGAATGATGCCTACAGCCTCATTCTTTCTGCTCAGGACGGCTTTGGCAATTCAGTTTTTTTTTTTGTGCTTCCAAACAAGTCTGATGATTTTTTGTTCTTTTTTTTTAAAAAAAAAAAAATGACAATGGGATTTTGATGGGGATTGGATTAAATCTGTATAATGCTTTAGGTAATAAGGTCATTAGAACTATGTCGTTTCTTCTAATATAAGAATACAGAATATCTTTCCATTTCTATCTTTGATTTCTTTTAATAGGGACTTGTA
>NW_006435102.1:0-1226 GCF_000325575.1 Pteropus alecto | reverse complement strand
CTTTTTAGTTTGATGTAGTTCCATTTGTTTATTTCGTTTGTTTGTTTCCCTTGTCCAGGACATAATGTGTTGGTTTTCTGAATTTTCATATCTTCATAAATAGGTTGGTTAGTCATTCATGCATATGCAGCCTCTCTTTAAAAATTTATGGGCCTTCCCAAAGTGCATGGTCTTGCCGATCCTTGTTCTTTCTTTCTTTCTTTTTTTTTCATGTATCTGTACAATTTTCCCAACACCATTTATTGAAGAGACTGTCTTTACCCCATTGTATATTCTTACCTCTTTTCTCATATATTAAGTGAGCGTATAGGTGTGGTTTTATTTCTGGGCTCTCTATTCTGTTCCATTGATCAACGTATCTGTTTTTAATGCCAGTACCATGATGTTTTGATTACTGTAGCTTTAAAGTATAGTTTGATATCAAGTAGTGTGATACATCCAACTTTATTCTTCGTTCACAGGATTGTTGTGGACATTTGGGGTCTTTTACAATTCCATATAAATTTTAGGATTATTTGTTCTAGCTCTCTGAAAAATGCCATTAGTATTTTGATAGGGATTGCATTGAATCTATAGATTGCTTTTAATGATGTTCATTCTTCCTACCCGTGAGCACGGTATATGCTTCCACTGATTTGTATTTTCTTCAATTTCTTTTTTCAATGACTTAATTTTCTGAAAACATATCTTTTACTTTCTTGGTTAATTTGATTCTCAGATATTTTATAGATTTCAATGCAATTGTAAATGGGATTGTTTTCTCAATTTTTCTTTCTGAAAGTTCTTCATTGGTGCATAAAAATGCCACTGACTTCTGAATATTTATTTTGTAATCTGCTATTTTACTGGATTAATTGATCAGTAAAGATTCCACAGTTTTTTGGTGGAATCTTTAGGGTTCACTCTATATAGTATCATGTCATTGGCAAATAATGACAGTTTTACTATTTCATTTCTGATTAGGACACCTTTTATTTCTCTTTATTGTCTTATTGCTGTGGCTAAGACTTCCAATACAATGTTGAAGAGGAGTGGCAAAAGTGGGCATTCTTGTCTTGTTCCTGATCTTAAGGAAAATGCTTTTAGCATTTTCCCATTGAGTATGATGTTAACAGTAGATTTGTCATATATAGCCTTTATTATGTTGAGATATGTCACCTCTATTCCCACTTTGCTGAGAGTTTTTTTCAAAAATGGATGCTGGATTTTGTCAAACGCTTTTTCTG
>NW_006435101.1:0-436 GCF_000325575.1 Pteropus alecto | reverse complement strand
AATACGAGAACTAGCTGATACCATCAGGAGAGGAAGCATGAGAATAATGGGCATTTTCGATGGGAAGGAAAAGGAGCAGAGATTAGAAAGCAATTTCAGACATATGGTTGATGAGAATTTCCCAAATTTAATGAATGAGCTGGAGGTTGGAATTCAAGAAGCCAACAGAACATCCAATTATCTCAACCCAAAAAGGCCAAGACACATTGTATTAAAATTATCAAAAATAAATTACGAGACAGAATTCTCAAGGCAGCCAGAGAAAAGGAAATGGTAACCTATAAAGGAAAACCCATTAGATTATTGTTGGACTCCTCAGCATAAACTTTACAAGACAGAAAGGAGTAGAATCAAATATTCAAACTATTAAATAAAAGGAACTACCAGTCAAGAATAATGTAATCAGCAAAGCTCTCCTTTAGATATGAAGGAGAAA
>NW_006435100.1:0-691 GCF_000325575.1 Pteropus alecto | reverse complement strand
TTTTCATTAAAATTATTTGAGTAACATTCGTTAATGTAATCAATTAGGTTTCAAGTGTACAATTTAATAATATGTCATATGCATATTGCATTGTGTTCAACCACTCAAAGTAAAACTTCCTTTCGTCACCATATATTTGACGCCTTTTACTCCTCGCCTTTCCCTTTGGTAACCACTAATCCACTGTCTGTGTCCATGAGTCTCTGTTTATTTGTGATGTTTATGTGTTTTTTGCTTTCAGTTTTATGTCCCACATATCAGTGAAATCATATGGTTATCAGCTTCTTCTGTTTGACTTATTTCGCTTAGCATAATGATCTCACGATCCATCCATGTTGTTGCAAATGACAATATCTGATCATTTCTTATGGCTGAATAATATTCCATTGTATATATGTACTACATTTTCTTTATCTAATCATCTATCATCTCTGTGGATAATGTTTTCACATTTTCGGGGGTAAATACCCAGAAGAGGGATTGCTGTGTCCTGTGGCAATTCTATTCTTAGTTTTTTGAGGGCTCTCCATATTACTTTCTAGAGTGACTGTACCAGAATACATTCGCACCAGCAGCATATGAGGGTTCCTTTTTCCCCACAACCTCTCAACACTTGTTATTACTTGTTTTGATGATCGTCATTCTAACAAGTGTGAGTGGTATCTCATTGTGGTTTTGATTTTCATTTCCT
>NW_006435099.1:0-623 GCF_000325575.1 Pteropus alecto | reverse complement strand
TTGATGATAGCCATTCTCACAGGTGTGGGTCAAATTGTTACTCTTTGCAGATAAGTAACAATTCTCTATATAGAAAACCCTAAGGACTTCACTAAAACACCATTAGAAACAAACAAATACAGTAAAATTTCAGGATCCAAAATTGGTGTTCAAAAATCCATATGTTCCTATACTCTAATAATGATTTTTCAGAAAAGAAATGAAAAAAAAAATGAAACACTTGTTTTTGCAATTGCTACAAAAAGAATGAAATACCTAGGAATAAACTTAAAGCATGTGAAGAACCTATACACCGAAAACTATAAGACCCTATATAAAGAAATTGAAGAAGATACAAAGAAATGGAAAGATATTTCGTGTTCTTGGATTGGAAGAATCAACACAATTAAAATGACCTTATTATCTAAAGCATATAAAGATTTATATCCTCAAAAAATCTCAATGGAATTTTTTAAAGAAATAGAACAAAAAATCATCATATTTGTATGAAAGCACAAAAAGACCCCAAATAGCCAAAGCAATCCTGAAGGAGAAAAACAAGACCAGAGGTATCACTCTCCCTGATTTCAAATTATACCATACAGTTGAATTTGAAATAACACAATTATTTAAGACATGTGTTT
>NW_006435098.1:18886-24091 GCF_000325575.1 Pteropus alecto | reverse complement strand
CCCTGACCCTGACCCTGACCCCTAACCCCTAACCCCTAACCCTAACCCCTGACCCTGACCCTTGACCCTAACCCCTAGACCCTAGACCCTAGACCCCTACACCCCTAGACCCTAGACCCTGACCCTGACCCTTGACCCCTAGACCCTGACCCTGACCCTGACCCTGACCCTGACCCTAGACCCTAGACCCTGACCCTGACCCTAACCCTAACCCTAACCCTTGGCCACGAGATGGCAGCAGAGAATAACATTTGATTGCTTCCAGTCTGGCATACACTCGATAGTTATTCTCAAATTGGCCACTAGATGGCATTAAAAAATATCTTAATGCTGACGTACACTAACTTGCTATTTTAAAAATTGGCCACGAGATGGCAGCAGAGAATAACATTTGATTAATTCTACTCTGGTATACACTCGGATGTTATTCCGAAAATGGCCACTGGATGGCAGCAGAAAATATGTTAATGACTACTTACACTTGCTTGCTATTTTAAAAATTGGCCACGAGGTGGCAGCAGAGAATCACATTTGATTACTTCCAGTATGGCATACACTTGCATGTTATTCCCAAAATGCCCACTGGATGGCAGCAGAATACATATTAATAACTTAAACTAGCTTGCTATTTTAAAAATTGGCCACGGAATGGCAGCAGAGAATAATTTTTCAACACGACCTTTGCATGTAAGTTAAAATGCTATTCTTTGCTGCCATCTGGTGGGTGTGTTTGGAATATCAAGACAATAACAATAACAATGTTTTGGAATAACACCCATTTTTGGCGCCGTGAATATTCATTTTATGCTACCGGCAATTGGGAATTTTTGGGAAAACAAAGAACATTTTTAAAGGAATCATTTCAACTGCTTTCTCGTGTGCATTATGAACATAACTAATGGTAACTCATCAAGAAAATTCTTGTGAGCTGCCGTATTGTGTATCTTAGGAAAATCAGAAGTCCACGTCCTGAAAATTTATTCTCTGCTGCCATCTCGTGGCTATTTCGAAAATAACGAGCAAATGTATATCGCCGTAATTTTTTCTACTGATATCTGCTGGGAATTTGGGGCATAACACCTGAGTGTATGTCATCCTGAAAATATATTTTCCGCTCTCATCTACTGTGCATCTTGGAAGAAGACCTGAGAATTATTGAATATTCTCTCCTGCCTCCTCGTGAGTATGTTAACATTAACACCCAGCTGTTTCTCAACATAAATATTAATTATCTGCTGCCGTGTGGTGTACATTTTCAGAATAATGCCACAGAGCATGTCATGAAATGATATTTGTGTTGCTATAGTGTGCGTATTATAAATGACACCCAAGTGTATGTCCTCATGAAATATTTTGTCTGCTTCCTTTTACTATCTATCTTGGGGGAAAAAACGAGGGCATGTTAGCAAAAAAATGTTACCTGCTGCCATCGCGTGGACATTTTGAAAATAACCACCCGGAGTATGTCATCAAAAAAATTTATTTCTTGCTCTCATATGGTAGACATTTTCGGATAACATGCATGCGTATGTCCTCAATAAATTTCGTTTACTGCCACCACCCTGAGTGCATTTTGAGAACTACAACGGAGTGCAATTTAAAAAGTTATTCTCTGCTGCCATCAGATCTGCACTTTTCAAAAACACCAGATTGTATGTCCGCTTCAACTACCATTCTCGGCTGACGATTGGAAAGGAATATGAAAATAACACCACAAAACAATTCATAAAATCTTATTTCTGCTGCTACATCGTGTACATTCTGAAAGTAAACCCGAGGACATTTCATTATATAAAGTTTTTGTCCGCTGCCATCTCGTGTGCATTTAGAAAATAACTCTCCAGGGGATATGTCGGTATAAAAGTTACTTTTGGCTGCCATCTGGTGGGCATTATGGGAATGACACCACAGTGCGAGTCATAAAATGTTATTTCTACGGCTCTCTTGTGTATTCTGAAAATAAACCCGAGCGCATGGTGTTAAGAAACATCTCTCCTGCCATTTCATGTGTATCTTGGTAAATACACAAGAGTGCATGTCATGTAGTGATTCTCTGCTGTCCTTCGTAGGCATTTTGAAAATGACACCTGGGTGTATATTCACAACTATTCATTCTCCGCTGTCATCTGGTGGGTGCTTTTGGAAGAACAGAGCACACTTCATAAAGTATGGTTTCCGCTGCTATCTCATGTGCTTTCTGAAAATAATCCAAGGGCGGGCTGTGATGAAAACTTATCCACGGCCATTTTGAGAACATCTTGGGAAAAACACCAGAGTGAGTGTCAGGAGATACTGTACTCTGCTGCCATATCGTGGGAATTTTCGAAAGAACAAGAAAGTATATGTCATTATAAAAATTTACTTTCTGCTGCCATCCTGTGAGCATTTTGGGAATAACGCCCGAATGTATGCCGTCATGAAAATATATTTTCTGTGCTCATCTACTATGCATCTTGGAAGAACACCGCAGTGGAAGTGATAGTTCTTCGCTGCTGCCATCTACTGTATATTTTAGTAATAACACCTAAGTGTTTGTCATCCTGAATATTCATTCTCTGCTGCTATCTGGTGGGCGATTTGGAAGAAGACCACGGCACATTTCATAAAAAACTGTCAACTGCTATTTCATGTTCCTTTTTGAAAATAATACCTAAACACTTGGCTTTTTGAAAAGTTGTTCACGACCATTTCCTATGCATTTTAGGAGAAATACAGGAGTGCATTTAAGGACGAATTATTCTCTGCTGCTATCTCATGGGCTTTTTGAAAATAACAAACAAGTGTGAGCCAGAAAAAATTATTTTCTGCGCCGTCCAGTGAGCATTTTGGGAATAACACCAGAATGTATGCCGTCATGAAGATATATTTTCTACTCTCTTCTGCTGCGCATCTTGGAATTACACCAGAGTGCGAGCCATAAAAAATTATTCTCTGCTCCATCTGGTGGACGTTTCAGAATAACGAGTGTTTGACATTGTGAATATTCATTCTCTGCTACCATTTGGTGGGTATCGTGTGTATGACTGAAGAGTGACTGTCGGACATGATGTTATGAAATTATTATCTCTGCTTCCCTTAGGTGCTAATCTTAAAATGAACGTAGGGCTTCGTGAGAAAAAAAATTCTTCTTTCCTGCCATCTCCTGTGTGTTTTGAAAATAACACCCACGTGTATGCCGTCATACAAACTTATTTTATACCTTGATATAGTGAGAGCATCTTGAGAATAACACTGTAAGTAATAAAAAGTTATTCTCTGTTGCCATCCGGTGGTATTTTAGGATTAACATCTAGGCGTTTCTCATGACGAATATTCATTCCCTGCTGCCATCTGGTGGGAATTTTAGGTGTCACGTCACGGTGCATGTCAGAAAAAGATATTTCAGCTGCTATCCCGTGTGCATTTTATAAATAAAACCCAAGCGCGAATAGGCAGAATGTTTTTGTCTGCTGCCTTTTCGTGCCCACTTTTGGGAAAAACACATGTCATAAAAAGATTCTCTGCTGTTATGTTGTGTGCATTTTGAAATAAACATGCAGGTATTGGTTCATCGTGACTATTTACTTTCATTTGCAATGTGCTGTGAATTTAGGGAATAACTCCACAGCCCATATCACAGTTGTTACTGCTGATATATCAGCTGTTGGAAAATAAGACAATATCGCTAAGCGGCATTTTGCTCTGAGGCCATTTCGTGTGCATCTTGGAAATAAGACGAGTGCATGTTATAAAAAATTATTCTCACCTTTCATCCAGTGGGCTTTTAGATAATAACATTCCAGTGTATGTCCGTGTAATATTTTATTCTGCTGCCCTCTGGTGGGCATTTTAGGAATAACACACGATCATACATCATCATAAAAATTCATGTTCTCCAGTCATCTTTGTGCACCAGAGTGTAAGTAATATATTCTCTGCTGCCATCTTGTATAGATTTTACTAATAACACTTGAGTGTTTCATAGCCTGAATATACATTTTCTTATGCCAGTTGGTGGGCATTATGAAAATGACACAAGGATGTATATCATCATGAAAGCTAATTCTCTGCTGCCTTCTCCTGCACATTTTGGAATAACACCCTAGTGTAAGTTATCGTGAGAATTCATTTTAGCTGCCATCTGGTGGGCATTCTGGAAAGAACACAATAGAGTGTCAAAATGTTATTTCAGCACCTATCTCACGTACATTCTGAAAATGACAGAATGTACTCAAGACAATGTAATTATGAACAGTTTTTGTCTACTGTCATTTCATGTGAATCTTGGGATTAACACACGATTGCATGTCATGAAAATTTTTCTCCTCTGACACCTCGTGGATATTTTCAAATTAACACCCAGGTGTATGTCATCATAAAAACTTATTTTCTCTACCATCTGGTGAGCATTTGGGGAATATAACACACAGCATGTCATTAATTTTATTTTGCTGCCATTTCATGTGCATCCAGAAGATAAACTCAAGGGATTGCCATTGTGAAGTTTTCTGCTGCCGTTTTGTGTGCATCTTGAGAAAAACACAAAAGTGCGTGTCATGAAACGACTCTCTTCGGCCATCTAGTGGGCATTTTGAAAATAACACCATAGGTCATATCATGTTATTTCTTGCTATCTCATAAAGTTAGAAAATGACAACTAAAGATATTTTGTTAAAGGTTTTGTCTGTGACCGTTTCGTGTGCATCTTGTTATAAAGAGAGCGTATCATGAGACATTGTTCTCTGCTGCCACCTGGTGGACATTTTGAAAATAACACATACCTGTAGGTAACTATAAAAAGTTATTTCTTATTGCTATATGGTGTACGTTTAGGGAATAATACAACACTGCATGTCGCAAAAAATTATTTTTGTAGATAACTCGTTTCCTTTTAAAGCATAGCACCGCCGGGCATGTGGTTAATATTTTTTTCTCTGCTGCCATATTGTGTGATTCTTGGCAATAACTCAGGAGTGCGTGTCATGAGAATTTGTTCTCCACATCTTGTGGGTATTTAAAAAATAACACCCGGCGTGTATCATAATTTTTTCCTGCTGCATTCCTGTGTCCGTGTGGGATAAACAGCAGTGTACAGTACCATAAAAATTAACATTTTGCTGCCATCTAGTACATGTTTTATTAACACCTGAGTTTTGATATCATGAATATACATTCTCTGCTTTCGTATGATGGCCGTGTAGGGTGTATGTCATCATCAGAATTTAC
>NW_006435098.1:13066-18850 GCF_000325575.1 Pteropus alecto | reverse complement strand
ACAGTGCATGTCATGATCATTTATTTCTGCTTATATTGTATGCATTTTGAAAATAACGTCCATGTGTATATCATCATAAAAACTTATTCTCTGATACCATCTTGTGGGGCTTTGACAATAACACTGGAGTGTAGGACATCCATGAAAATTAATTTTCTGCACACACCTTGTGCGCTTCCAGGGAATTTTATCAATGTACGTAAAAACCTTATTTTGTGCTGCCACCTGGTGAGAGATTTGAATATAAACCACAGCGCATGTTATACAATGATATTTATTATGCTATGTAATGTTTAGTCTGAAAATAAACTCAAACTCATGCCATTATGAAAAGTTGTTGTCAGTTACCTTTTTGTGTATATCTTGGTAAAAAAAAATACAGCATTGCATATCATGAAAAATTATTCTCTGCTGCCATCTCGTGGGCACTTTGGATATTACACCATGGCCCGTGTCAGAGCTAGTTATTTCTGCCGCTATCTCGTGCAGTTAGAAAGTATCACCTAAGAGCTGGTTGTTAAGAAAAGGTTTTGACTGTGGCACTATCATGTACATCTAGGGATAAACACAGGAGTGCATGTCATAAAAATTATTCTCTGCTGGTATCTCCTGGGTATTTTGATAATAACATGAAAGTGTATGTCATCATAAATTTATTTTCTGGGGCCGTCCTATACGTATTTTGAAATAACATCTGACTTTATGCTATCCTGAAAATACATTTTCCTCTCTCATGTACTCTGCATCTTGGAACAACAGCAGAATATAAGTAATTAAATGTATCTCTCTGCTGTCATGTAGCTGGCATTTGGGAATGACACCAGACTGTAAGTAAACAAAGGTTATTTCCTGCTACCATCGATGGTCATTTAAGGAATAATCCTCCAAGGTGGTCATCCTAAATATTTATTTTTTGGAGCCATGTTTTGAGCATTTAGGGAATAACACCAGATTGTGTATCATGAAACTTATTTCTGCTGCTCTCTTGTGGATTTAAAAAATATCACCAATGACATGTCTTTATGAAATTTTCTCTGCTCCCATTTAATCTTGGGTCCGACAAAGCACTGCAAGTCGTAAAAATTATTCTCTGCTGCCATCTCGTGGGTATTTAAAAATTACACCATATACTTTTCCCTTGCCATTTGGTGGGAATTTTGTAATATAATCTTAGTATACGTCATTATAAATTTTTTTTTTGTTTTAATCTTGTGTGCATCTTGGGAATGACATAAGGATACATAAGTTATTCTCTCCTACCATCTGGTGGGTATTAGAAATTAATCTGAGTGTTGTCCTCATGAATATTCATTCTCTGCTGCCATCTGGTGGACAGTTGGGGAAGACCACAGCTCGTGTCATAAACAGTAATGTCAGCTGCTATCTTGTACATTTTCAAATTAAACAACTAAGAGCATGTCGTTATGAAGACTTGTTGTCCTCATCCATTTTATGTATCTTCGGAAAAACCGCAGTGCATATCATGAAAAATTATCATCAGCTGCCATCTCGTCACCTCTTGAAATAACGAACAAGTGTATAGCATATAACTTTTTGTGCTGCCATGTGGTGGGCATTTCAGAAATAACGCCAAATGGTATATATCCTGAACATTTGTTCTCTGCTATCACCTGGTGAGCTTTTTGTGTATGACAGAATAGTGCGTGTTGTGAATGATGTCTGAAATTTTTACCTCTGCCACAATTTCCTGTTAATCTTGGGATGAACACAGGTGTGCCTGTCATGAAGAATTTTACCATGCTGCTATCTCATGGTTGAAAATTACTTCCAGGTTTATATCAACAAATATTTTTCCATTACCATCTAATGGGAATTTCGAGAATAAAACTTTACTGTAGGGAACATGGAAATTCATCTTATCCACCAAACCTGTGTGCATCCTGGAAATTACACGAGTGTAAGGAAAAATGTTTTCTGCTGCCATCAGGTAGGTATTTTAGTAATAACACTCGAGTGTTGTCATCCTGAAAATTCATTTTATGCAGCCATCTGGAGGGCATTTTCGGACTAATACCACAGTGCATGTCAAGAAAAATATTGCTGCTATCTCGTTTGCATTTAAAAATAACACCAAAGAATTGGTCAGTATAAGTTTTTTATCTGCTGCCATTTCGAGTGAATCTTGGGAATAAAATCAGAGTACACGACAAATTGTCTGCTGCCATCTTGGGGACATTTTGAAAATAACACCCAGTTGTATGTCTTCATAAAATGTTATTTTCTGCTGCCATTTGAGAATAACATCAGAGTATAAGTCATCATGAATAGTCATTAACTGCTGCCATGTGGTGGGAATTTTATTCATAACTCCACATCGCATGTCAAAACACTCATTTCTGCTGCTTTCTCGTGCAGTTAGAAAAAAAATCCTAAGAGCATGTGGTTGAGCAGTATTTACCAGCTCCCATTTCGTATGCATCTTGACATAAGCACAGGACTCCATGTTACAAAAAATTACTCACTTCCACCTTCTCACAAACATTTTGAAAAGAACATGCAACTGTCATTGTAATAAATTTTTCTGCCTCCATCTGATGGTCATTTTAGAAATAACACCTGAATGTAGATCATCATGAAAATTCATATTCTGTCCCTAACTTTGTGCATTTTTGGAATAACACAAGAGTGTCAGTAATAAATAGTTATTCCCTGCTGTCATATGGTGTATATTTTAGAAAAAAACGCTTCTGTCATCATGAATATTAATTCTCATTGGCCACCTGCAGGCCATTTTGACAAGAAGCCTACAGCACATATCAAAGATTTATTTCAGCTTCTATCTCGTGTGCACTTTGAAAATAATTCCTCAGGTTGTGTCGTTATGAAGAGTTGTCCGCTGACATTTCATGTGCATCTTCGGAAAAACACGGAAGTGCGTGTCATGAAATATTATTCCATCTCGTGGCCATTTTTGAAAGAACAAGTTAGTGTATGTCATCATAAAAATTTATTTTCTATTGCCATCTTGTCGGTATTTTAGGAATAACACCCAACTGTAAGCCATCATGAAAATAAACTTTCTGCTCTGATCTACTGTGCATCTTTGAATAACAACAGAGTGGAAATAATTAAACGCTATTCTCTGCTACCATCTGGTGGGCATTTTTTGTATGACATTATGAGATTTTCCCCTCTTCTTCAATTTCGTGTCACCTTGGAATGAACACAGGAGTGTATGTCATGAAAAATTGTTCTATCCTGCCTTCTCGTGAGTATTTTGAAAATAATACCCACATGCATGTCATCATAAAATATATTTGCGCTCCTGATATAGTGTGCATATTGGGAAATATACATTATGTTCGTAATAAAATGTTATTCTCCGCTGCTATCTTGTGGTGATTTCAGGATTAACGCTCAGATGTTTCTCATCGTGAGTACTAAATCTCTGCTGCCATGTGGTGGGAATTTTGGGAATAACACCACAGTACATGTCATAAAAAGCTACTTCTGTTGCTACTCTTGTGCTTTTTATAAATAACACTCAAGAGAAAGTAATCAAGAAATAGTTTTGTCTCCTGCCACTTCGTGTGCATCTTCAGAAAAAAAAAGAAAAAGTGCATTTCATGAAAAATTGTTCTCCGCTGCCATCTTGTGGGATTTTTGAAAATAACGACCAGTCTACGGCCATGTCACCCTGAACACGCCAGAGTTCGTCTGATTTCGGAAGCTAGCCAGTGTCAGGCCTGATTAGTACTTGGACGGGGTACTACATGGGAAGACCATGTGCTGTAGACATAAATAACAATAATAATAATTACACCCCAGGGTATATCATTGTGAAAATTTTTTCTGCTACCAATTCATGTGATTCTTGGAAATAATAAGAGTGAAACAGAAATTGTTCTCTGCTGCCATCGCGTGGGCATTTTGAGAATTACTTCCAGGTGTATATCATTGCAAAAAGTTCCTGTTGTCATCTCTTGAGAATTTTGGGAATAAAACCTTACTGTAGGACATCATGAAAATTCATTTCCTGCCCTACACTCGTGTGCATCTGGAAATTACACGGGAGTGTTAGTAAAAGGAAATCATTCTCTCCTCCCATCTGGTGTGCATTTAGGAAAAACGCCATAATGTATGTAAATTTATTGCTGCTATATCGTGTGTAATTAAAAACCATTTCAGCTTATGTCATTTTAAATTTTTCTCTACTGCCATTTGTGTGAATCTTAGAAATAGGAGACCAGCTCATATAAAATTGTTCTCTACTGCCATCTCGTGGACATTTTTTAAATAACGCCAAGGTCCATATCATTATAAAAATTTGTTTTCTGATGCCATCCTGGCGGCATTTTGGAAATAACACACAAAAGTAAGTCATCATAAATATTCATCCACTGCCGCGATTTGGTGGTAATTTTGGGAATAACACCACATCGCATGTCATAAACCATTGTTTCTGCTGTGATCTCATGCAGTTAGAAAATAACACGTAAGGGCATGTCATTGAGCAATTTTATTTGCAGCGGCCATTTCGTGTGTATCTTGAGAAAAATACAGCAATGCTTGTCCTGAAAATTATCCTCTGCTGCCATCTCACAGGCATTTTGACAATAGCAAGCAAATCAATATCATTACAATAATTTTCCTGCTTCCATCTGGTGGCCATTTTAGAAATAACACCCAGCTATAGGTCTTCGTGAAAATTCATTTTCTGCTCCCATCTTTGGAATAACACCAGAATGTAAGTGCCATCTGGTGTATATTTTAGTAATAACATCTCACTGTTTGTCAGCATGAATTTTCATTCTCTGCTTCTAGCTCGTGGGAAATTTAGAAAATAACCTCATGTTGTTTTTGTAAGAAGAGCACAGCACATGTCATAAAGAGTTATTTCAGCTGCTATATCATGTGCATTTTGAAAAGAATACCTAAGAGCATGTCACAATAAAAAGCTGTTATAAACCATTTCATATGTATTTTGGGAAAAATACAGGAGTTCACGTAATGACACATTATTCTCTGCTGCCATCTTGTGTGCATTTTGAAAATAACAAGCAGGAAGAAGTCATAAAAATATTTTTTCTGCTGCCGTCCTGTGGGCATTTTGGAAACAGCACCATGAAAATGTTCTCTTCTCTCATCTACTTTACATCTTGGAATACACGGGTGTGTAAGTAAATGTTACCTGCCGCCATCTGCTGGGCATTTAGGAATAACACCGAGTATTTGACATGAATATTCTCTCGGATCTGGTGGGCGTTTTGTGTATGACAGAAGAGTGACTGTTGGGAATGACGTTATGAAATTTTTACCTCTGCTGACATTTCATGTTTATTATTTCTGCAGGAGATAACAGCAGAAATAATTGTTTTAAACATGCGATGTGGTGTTATTCCCCCAATTCCCACGAAATGGCGGCAGAAATGAATATTCATGACCAGCTACACTTCGATGTTATTCCCCCAAAATGCCCACAAGATGGCAGCAGAAAAAATTTTGTGACGTTCACCTATGCACCTGGGTGTTATTATCAAAATGTCCAAGAGATGGCAGAGGAGAACAATTTTTTATGGCTTATACTCTAATTTTTATCCCAAGAGTCACTCAAAATGGCTGCAGAAAAAAAATTTCTAACGACATAACTTGGGGTGTTATTTTTTAAATACACATGAAATTGCGGCAAAAATTTTCTCGACAGGCACTGGGGTGTCGTATCCCAAAATGCCCACCAGAAGGCAGCACAGAATAAATTTTTCATGACATCACTCGGGTATTATTCCTAAAATACCCACCAGATAGCAGCATAGAATAACTTTT
>NW_006435098.1:9653-11805 GCF_000325575.1 Pteropus alecto | reverse complement strand
ACTGAAATTCTTACAGGATAGAAGCAAAAGATGAATATACATGAAAACGAACAATGTCAGCTTATTGCTTAAAAGCCCGCCAGAAGAGAGCAGAAAATAACCTTTGATTATTTACCCTCTGCAATTATTTTCTAAATGCACAATAGATGGCAGCAGAGAACAATTTTTTATTACTTATACTCTGATGTTATTCTCAAAATGCACACCAGATTGCAGGGGAGATTAACTTTTCTTACAACCTAGTGTAATTGTCGAGATGCACACAAGATGGGTGCAGACAACAAATTTGTATCTGAACTAAATTCAGATTTTATTCACAAAATTCACACCAGATAGCAGAAAATAAATTTTCACGATGAAATACACCTAGTTGTTATTTTCAATGTGCCCACAAGAGGGCAGCAGAAACAATGTTTCAAAGCATGCAATCCTTGTTTTTAACAAGATGCACGCGAATTGGCAACAGACAAAACATTTTATGATGACGTACCCTTGGGTGCTATATATAAGAGGCACGTGGGGTAGCAATTTAAATATCTTTTCATGACGTGCGCTGTGGCATTACTCCCAAAATTCCCACTCGATGGAAGCAGAGAATGAATATTCATGAAGATGCCCAAAGGATTGCAGCAGCAAAAAAAAAATTTATGAAATACACTGGTGTTTACACAATATCCACGAGATAGCAGCAGAGAACCATTTTTCCAGACATGCACTGCTGTGTTATTCCCAAGACTCACAAAAAATGGCAGCAGATAAAAACACTATAGCAACATACCCTGGGGAGTCATTTTTTAAGTCACATAAGATAGTAGCAGAAATAACTTTTCAAGATGTGCACTCCTGTGTTATCCCCAAAATGCTCAGCAGACGGCAGCAGCAAATAACTTTTTATATTAACGTACACTTGCCTGTTATTTTCAAATGCCCACCAGACGGCAGCAGAGAATTACTTCATGACAAGCACTCCTGTGTTTTTCACAAGATACACACGCAATGGCATCACAAAACTTTTCATTGTGACATTCCACAAAGATTATTATCAGAATGCACATGAGATAGCAACAAAATTGCATTTTATGACACTCGCTGTGATTTATTCCGAAAATGCTCACCATATGGCGGCAGATGAGTATTCATAACAAACAGTCAGGTATTATTTCCTAAATGCCCTCCAGATAGCAGAAGGAATAAATTTTATTACACTAGTGTTATTCTCAAGACGCACGACAGACGAAGGCAGATAATGAATATTTACGATGACATACACCAGGTTTTATTCCCGAAATGTACACCAGATGGCAGCAAAGAGTAACTTTTTTATTTCATACACTGATGTTATTCCCAAAATGCCCACCAAATAGTAGCGGGAAATAAATTTTAATGATGACATACACTTGGGTGTTATTTCCTAAATACCCACGAGATGGCACCAGAGAAAAACTCTCCATAATGACATGCCCTGGGTGTTATTTTCAAAATGAACAAGAAAAAGCGGCAGAAATAACTTTATGAGCAGCACTGTCAATTCCCAAAATGCACACGAGATGGCAGCAGAGGATAATAAATAACATTTCATGATCTAAGCTCTGGTGCTATTCCCAAAAGTGCCCACAAGATGGCAGCAGAGAATTAATATTCATAATGACTGGCACTTGATGACCTATATTCAACTGTTATTCCGAAAATTGCCCACCAGATGGCAGTAGAGTATAACGAATAACATTTCCCGACCTAAACTCTGGTGCTATTCCAAAAATTGCCCACGAGATGGCAGCGGAGAACAATTTTTCATGACGTGCACTTCTGTTTCATTCCTAATATTCACACGAAATGGCAGCAGAGAAAAAATTTATAACGACATACCCTGGGGTGCTGGTTTTTAAATTCACACGAGATAGCAGCAGAAATAACTTCATGACATGCACTATTGTCTTATGCCCAAAATGCCCATCAGATAGCAGCAGGAAAAATTTATGACGACATAAACTATTATTTTCAAAATTCCCACAACATAGCAGCAGAGTATAACTTTCATGACTTGCAACCTGTGCTATTCCTGAGACGTTCACAAAATGGTGGTAAAGAAAACTTTTCATAAGGAAAGACCCTTAGTGATATTTTTAAATTGAACATGAGATTGCAGCAGAAA
>NW_006435098.1:0-264 GCF_000325575.1 Pteropus alecto | reverse complement strand
AGCACTGGCCTGCTCTTGACCACTTTCCCTTCCTCTGAGGTCTCAACCTACCCCTCCTCTGTTCTCGATCACCTCAGGCCTTGCAGGACCCAGTGCACCAGGCACACCCACTGTGTTCCCAATGTGGGCCCCAAGGCTGTAAGCTCCTCCTAGCTGGCCAGCCCTCTGGATCCTCCAAACACATCCCTGGTGGCAGAGATGAGGTGAAACTGGAATCTGACTTGTACAATCTGTTCATTCCCCCTGAGTAACAGAAAAAGCAGA
>NW_006435097.1:0-926 GCF_000325575.1 Pteropus alecto | reverse complement strand
CTCTAGTGCACATGGAACATTCTCCAGGATTGACCGCACACTGGGAAACAGAGCCTCAACAAATATAAGACGGTTGAAATCATACCAACCATATTCTCTGATCATAATGCTTTGAAATTAGAGATCAACTGCAAAAATAAAGCAAGAAGAACCACAAATACATGGAGATTAAACAACATGGTACTGAAGAATAACTGAGTCAGAGAAGAAATAAAAAGAGAGATCAAGAAATACATAGAAACGAATGATAATGATAGTACAACATATCAAAACTTTAGGATACGGCAAAAGCAGTCATATCATTACAGGCCTATCTCTAAAAACAAGAACAGCCCAAATAACCTAACGCTTCATCTTAAAAAACTAGAAAAGGAAGAACAAATGAAGCCCAAAGTCAGCAGAAGAAAAGAAATAACTAAAATTAGAACAGAAATAAATTAAAAACAAACAAACAAACAGAATAGAAAATATGAATACAAAAAAGAGCTGGTTCTTTGAGAAGGTTAATAAAATGAACAAACCCCTGGCGAGACTCACTAAAGAAAAAAGAGGGCACAAATAAACAAAATCAGGGATAAAAGAGGGGAAATTACAATAGACACCACAGAAATACAAAAGATTATAAAAGAATGCTATGGAAAAGAATATAACACCAAATTTAATAACCTAGAAGAAATGGACCAGTACTTTTAAAATACAACCTTCATAGACTAAATCAAGAAGAAATGGAAAATCTAAATAGACCGATCAGCAGTATGGAAATTGAAACAATTATCAAGAACCTACCAAAAAGTAAAAGTCCAGACCAGATGGCTTTACCAGTAAATTCTACCAAACATTCAAAGAAGATTTAATACCTGTTCTCCTCAAACTCTTCCAAAAAACCGGAGTGGAGGCAATACTTGCCAACTCATTTTATGAGGCCA
>NW_006435096.1:0-722 GCF_000325575.1 Pteropus alecto | reverse complement strand
AAAAATTTATATGGAACCATAAAAGACCCTGAATACCCATGACAATCTTGAGAAAGAAGAACAAATTTGGAGATATCACATTACCTGATGATTAGTATGACCTTGAGCATCTTTTCATATATCTGTTGGCCGTCTATGCTATGGTAATCAAAACAGCATGGTACTGGCATAAAAACAGATACATTAATCAATGAAATAGAGCCCAGAAATAAATCCATGTCTCTATGGAAATTTGATCTATGATAAAGGAGGCAAAGATGGGATAAAGACAGTCTCTTCAACAGATGGTGTTGGGAAGATTGGACGGGTACATGCAAAGAAATGAAACTGGACCACTGTCTTACATTATATACAAGAATAAATTCAAAATGGATTAAAGACAAATGTAAGACCTGAAATCATAAAACTTCTAGAAGAAAACAGACAGTAAACTTTCTGATACTGCTATTAGTAATTTTTTTTTTTTCTGATATATTTCCTTGGGAAAGGGAAACAAAAGGAAAAATAAACAAATGGGGCTACATTAATCTAAAGAGTTTTTGCACAGCAAAGGAAACCATCAACAAAACAAAAAGACAGCCTACTAACCGGGAGAAGATATTTGCCTATGGTATATCTGATAAAGGGTTAATATCCAAAATTTATGAAGAACTCATACAACTCAACACCAAATAAAAAAAATTTTTTAAATGGGCAGAAGATCTGAATAGGTATTTTTCCAA
>NW_006435095.1:0-951 GCF_000325575.1 Pteropus alecto | reverse complement strand
CTTCACCCTCCCCCTACTGCCCTATATTTGAGCCCCTACTCCTATATTTGACCTACCTACCCCCTACTCCCCAGCTCCCTACCCTCTGGTAACCACTAGTCTATAGTTCATGTCCATAAGTCTCTGTTTTTTTGTCTTGTTCATTTGTTGCTTTTAGGTTTATATCCCACATATAAATGATATCATGTGATTTTCAACTTTTTCTGTCTGGTTTATTTCACTTAGCATGATTATCTTGAGGTCCATCCATATTGTTGCAAATGGCAGTATTTCATCTCTTCTTATGGCTGAGTAATATTCCATTGTATATATGTACCACAATTCTTTAGCCAATCATCTATCGTAGGACACTTAGGTTGCTTCCATGTCCTAGCCACTGTGAGTAATGCTGCTATGAACATTTGTGAGCAAATATCTTTTCGGATATGAGTTTTCAAGTCTTTGGGGTAAATACCCAGTAGAGGGATTGCTGGGTCATATGGTAGATCAATTCTTAGTATTTTGAAGAACCTCCATACTGTTTTCTATAGTGATTGTACCAATTTTCAGTCCCATCAGCAGTGTATAAGGGTTCCTTTTTCTCTGCATCCTCTCCAACATTTGTTATTATGTGTCCTGTTGGTTATAGCTATTCTAACAGGTGTGAGACGGTATCTCATTATGATTTTGATTTGCATTTCCCTAATAGCTAGCGATGTTGATCATCTTTTCAAATATTTGTTGGCCATTTGTATATCCTCTAGGGAGAAGTGTCTGTTCAGGTCCTCTGCCCATTTTTTGACTGGATCATTTACTCTTTTGTTGTTATTGAGTCTTATGAGTTCTTTGTATATTTTGGATATTAGGCCCTTATCGGAGGCATTCCTTGCAAATATATTCTCTCATTTGGATGGTTGTCTCTTTATCTTGTTGACCGTTTCTTTTGCTGAGCAGAAGGTTTTTAGTTTAATG
>NW_006435094.1:0-554 GCF_000325575.1 Pteropus alecto | reverse complement strand
CAAAATATATAAAGAACTCATATAACTCAACAACCCCCCCCAAACAATCCAATTAAAAAAAATGGGCAGAAGACCTGAATAGATATTTCTCCAAAGAGGAAATACAGATGGCCAATAGATATATAAAAAGATGCTCAAGGTTGCTAATCATCAGAGAAATGGAAATTAAAGCCACAATGAGATATCACCTCGCACCTGTCAGAAAGGCTATCATCAATAAATAAAAGAACAACAAGTATTGGCGAGGATGTGGAGAAAAGGGAACCCTATACACTGTTAGTGGGATTGCAAATTGATACAGCCACTATGGAAAACAGTCTAGAGGTTTCTCAAAAAGTTAAAAATGGGTATGTCTTTTGACCCAGCAATTGCACTTCTGGGTATTTAGCCAAAGAAATCCAAAACAACAAATCATAAAGATCTATGCACCCCTATATTCATGGTAGCGCAATTTACAATAGCTAAGATATGGATGCAACTAAATGCCTATCAACAGATGATTGGATAAAAAGTTATGGCTCATATACAATGGAATATTACTCAGCCATTAAAAA
>NW_006435093.1:0-1192 GCF_000325575.1 Pteropus alecto | reverse complement strand
ATTTTGATTAGGGTGATTGTTAAGGTTAGAGATACATTAACATTAGGGTTAGGGTAAGGGTTAAGGTTATGCTTAGGGTTACTGTTAGGGTTAAGGTTAGGTTTAGGGTTATTATAAGAGTTTAGATTTAGGATTAAAGTGCGGTTTTTGGATAGGTTTTGGGTTTTGTTAAGGTTATTATTAAGGTTCCCTAATAATAGGGTTAGGGTTAGGGTTAGGTTTAAGTTTAGGTTTAGGGTATTGAAATAGATAGTGTTAGGGTTAGAGTTTAAACTGAGGGTTAGTGTTAGGGTTAGGGTTAGGGTTAAAGTTAGGGTTAAGATTACGATTAGGGATACTGTTAGGGTTAAGTTTATGATTATGATTAGGGTAACAGTTCAGAGATAGGATTATTTTTAGGGTGAGGGTTAGGTTAGAGTAATGTTAAAGTTAGGGTTACGGTAAGTGTTAGGGTTATGGTTGGGGTTTAGAGTTAGGGTTATGTTTAGAGTTAGGATTAGGGTTATGGTTAGAATTAGTGTTTAGAGTTAGGTTTAGGGTTAGTGTTAAAGTTAGGTTTAGGGTTAGGATTAAGGTAAAGTTAAGGTTAGGGTTCGTGTTAGGGTTAGCATAAGAGTTTAGATTTACGATTATTGTTAAGATTACGGTTAGGTTCAGGGTTAGATTACGGTAAGAGTTAGGTTTAGGGTGAGGGTTTAGAGTTAATGTTAGGGTTAGGGTTTAGTGTTAGGGTTAGGTTAAAAGTTAGGGTTAGGATTAGGTTTAGGTTTAGGGTTAGGATTATGTTAAGAATTTAGAGTTTGGATTATTGTTAGCGTTAGGGTTAGCGTTAGGATTACGTTAATTTTATGGTTAGTGATAGGGTTAGATTTAAGATTTGTGTTGTTGTTAGAGTTAAGGTTAACATTAGGGTAATGATTAGGGTTAGGGTTAGGGTTTGGCTTACAGTTGGGGTTTAAGGTTATGGTTTGGATTAGTGTTAGGAATAGGGTTAGGGTTAGGGTTAGTGTTTAGGGGTACGTATATTTTTATGGTTAGTGTTAGGGTTAAGGTTACAGTTTCGTTTAGGGTTAAGGATAGGGTTAGGGTTAACGTTATCGTTAAGGTAAGGTTAGATTTAGGTTTAGAGTAGGTTAAGGGTTACTTTTAGGGTTAAAGTTAGGTTTAGGGTTAGGGTAAGAGTTTAGAGTTT
>NW_006435092.1:0-698 GCF_000325575.1 Pteropus alecto | reverse complement strand
TGAAAGAGAAATACAAGAACTAGCTGACACCATCAAAAGAAGAAACAAAGGCGAGGAAAAGGAGCAGGGACTAGAAAGCATTTTCAGACAAATAGTTGACAAGAATTTCCCAAATCTAGGGAATGAGCTGGAGCTATGAATTCAAGAAGTCAACAGAACACCCAATATCTCAACTAGAAAAAGCCTTCACCAAGACACATTGAATTAAAATTGTCAAAAATCAATGACTAAGACAGAATTCTCAGGGCAACCAGGGAGAAGAAAATGGTAACTTATAAAGGTAAATCCATTGGATTATCCTCGGACTTCTTAGTACAAACTTTACAAGCCAGAAAGGAATGGAATAAAATATTTAAACTATTAAGCGAAAGTAACTACCAGCTTAGAATAATGTATCCAGCTAAGCTCTCCTTTAGATATGAAAGAGAAATTAAGACCTTTCCGGCATTTTTAGACATACAAAAATTGAAGGAATTCTCCACTACAAGGCCTGCACTACAGGAAATAATGAAATGGGTCAGTTCACCTAAAACAAAATGACAAAAAAATATACGTAATTAGGAGCTAAAGTGACTATCAGGCAAATAGAAGCAGAGAAGTGCAACCCTTACGAAGAACAGGGCATTATTAGCTTAAATAGTAAGAAGAGAATTGTTATAACAGGATAGTGATGAACATTCAGCATACATAGGGACAAA
>NW_006435091.1:0-439 GCF_000325575.1 Pteropus alecto | reverse complement strand
GTGTAATATTAGATTGTTTATTTGAGATTTTTCTTCTTGTTGTTTGTTTCATATTGTTTCTCGTTTCATATTGTTATGAATTTTCCTCTTAGGACTGCTTTTGCCATGTCCCATTGATTTTAGGTCATTGTGTTTTTATTTTCATTTGTCTCAAGGTATCTTTTGATTTCTTCCTTGAGCTCATTCATTGTTTAGTAGTGTGTCATTTAGCCTCCATGTGTTTGTATGTTTTTCAGGGTTTTTTTTCTTGAAACTGATTTTCAGTTTTATAGCATTGTCCTGGGAGAAGATGTTTGATATAATTTCAGTCTTTTAAAATTTATCGGCACTTTTAAAATTTATTGCGGCCTAATATGGGATCTAGCCTGGAAAATGTTCCACGTGTACTTGAGAAGAATATATAATCTGCTACTTTGGGGTGAAATGCCCTAAAAATATC
>NW_006435090.1:0-1563 GCF_000325575.1 Pteropus alecto | reverse complement strand
GGGCGGCAGACCGGAAGCCCTGGAGCAGAAGCTGGTGATACCGTTGAAGAGCCTACTTACCTTGGTCGGTGTTGGGGTCCCAAGGCGAACGGGTGTTCGGGAGAACATGTTGGACGCAGGTCGGATCGGTGGAAGGCTGCCCGTTGGGCTCTAATACCGCTTTTGCAGCCTCCCTCAGGATCCGCTCCCGCTCCTCTGAGGTAAACAGGACTTGGAATAGTTGCTGACAATTGTCCCAGGTCGGCTGGTGGGTAAAGAAAATAGTCTCTAGGAGAGAGGTTAATCCCTGGGGTTTCTCTGAGAACGAGGGGTTCTGGTGTTTCCAATTGTACAGATCACTGGTGGAGAAAGGGACATAGACCATGAATGGCCTCTCGGTTTCTCCCCCAATCAGGGGAGCCAATTGCTGGCGTGGAGCCAGGACTGCTGCCTGGTTCAATGAGTCAGAGATAGGATCAGGGTCTTGTGGGTGTGGGGAGGACTCTGAAGGGCTTCTGTCTCCCTGTTAGATGGAGACAGGAATGGGTTACGAGGGGAGTAAGAGGGAGGATTAGTGATCTCAGGGTCCTCAGGGGATGCCTGTAAGACAGGGTAAAGAGAGTTTGGTGTCTGTCTGGACGGTTTTTCTGTTGGCCCCTTTGGTGTGGAGAGAAGGACAGATTTGGGAGTCGCCTTTGACTCTTGGCCACAGCGGCAGTCCTTCAACTACTTGGGAACATCAGAAACAATATCGATCCACACATCGATATATGGAGCCTGATCAGGGTGGCCAGGATTTCCATGGATAATACCCCACATCTGAAAGGATGTTTGCAGGTTGAGTGACCCCTCTGATGGCCACCCTGTTCCAAATGTGGGCCAATCTAACAGGCAGAACCACTGAAGGTCAAAGGGAGTGACACTAGCTCCGAAGGCTTGGGCTTGTCTCTTGAAATTCTTAAAATGGTTAAGGAGGCACCGAAGGGGGGTAGGATGATTCGAGGAAGAAGCCTGACCCATGTTAGTAAAAACAGGCAAGATCCAAATAAGCCAAATAGGCCAAATAAGCCAGGGCTGGGATCAGCCCCTGACCTAGCATCCAGTTGGACGGGGCCACAGAGGCCAGACCTAAGGAAAAAATTAAAATACCACACATCGATATATGGAGTAAACTTATGAAGACCAAGGCAATAGGAGGGTAACAGTACATTTGACCAGTCCGGACAGATAGACACAATACAGAGAGACAAGACAAGACAAACTACAGGTAGTACAAAATGCTAGCGTACCCCAAAACCTGAATACCTGAATCAGAAACCTGAATACCTGAAGTCAAGTCTGACGTCTCAGACCTTGACCGAACTAGGGAAGTATTGCTGCGTCCAGCCTTCCACTAGTTTTCTTTAGGGCCCACTGACAGACAGATCCAAGCGCAGTCTGACTCACCAGTGAAGCTGCTCCAATTGTTACAGAATTGAATCTTTTGTCCGCCTGCCCTCTTGGGCGAGTCCGCTTGGTGTCCGGGGCCGTGGAATATCTCTCAGCGGCAGTCCCCTGGACGGGGCAGGTCCTCGCCCAAGGTGG
>NW_006435089.1:18151-22444 GCF_000325575.1 Pteropus alecto | reverse complement strand
AGGCCCGACCCTGCTTAGCTTTTGAGATCAGACAGTGGTCTTGTTCAGGTTGGCATGGCCGTAGAGCATGAATTGTGGCTCCACTGGGGTGTGAACCCAGGACCTTCTGCATGTAAAGCAGACGTGCTAACTGCTACACTGTGGAATGATGTCCACAGAGGGTAATTTAAATGAGAGTTAAATGAGGTATATATGTATAGTGCTTATCACAAGAATCTGGGAACATTGCGCATACATTAGTATTACAAAGATCTTTTCCTGAATTGTCTGATAATTGACATAGCCCAGTGGTCCCCAAACTGTTCTGATAAGCATCACAGAGAGGCCTCTCTTAGGGTAGTCTGACTCAGAAGGTCCTCACTGAGGCCCAGGAATCCTGTTTCTAACAAGCTTTCCAGGTGATTCTTATCCTCAAAGTGGTTTAGGAAATAAGTATTATAACATGAAACAAATGGAGACCTCATCAGCTTCCACCTCTCCAAACACACACTTCCACTCCCATACCATATTTTAAAACCCCTGTGCTTGGAGGTGTGCGATCTGAGCTGCAGATGAGGACTTGAGGAGAGTGGAGACAGCAGTCAGGGGGCCTGCCTGGTAGAGGGTTGCATGCTGGGGATCAGGCCTGGTTATCAGCCCTGGCTCAGCCATCTACCAGCTGTGTGGCCTTGGGCAAGTTAATGAACTTCTCTGGCTTATTTTCTGTCATCTGATCTGACCCTTCATATGGGGCTTCTATGAAGACTCGGTGAGATCTCAAGGCCCAATAGGTGCTGATTTTAATGGAGGAAAAGAAGTCTGATACTCAGTATTTGTAAGGAAAGGGAGAGAGAAGTGGTCAGAGAGAGGCTGGAGGATGAAGGTGGGAGTTGTGTTTGTACCACAATCAAAAGCACATGGGAGGTGTTGGGGCTAAGAGCCAGGCCTCAGCTGTTGTCACCGTGACCACTCTGGGTTGCCACAGACCTTGTGGCCTGAGGCTGGACTGTGGGTGTTTCCAATAGCAGTATAAGTTCATAAATGTATTAGTGTTTAAAAAAGAAAGAAAAAAAAAGAAAAGAAACTCAGTATCTCATTAAACAGTCTAGGACCATTTCGAACTGACACTGTAGTTACGGAAGTGATTGTTGGAATGAGCCATGCCAGGATCATTGGTAACATTTCGTGGTGGGATTGGAAATTCAGTTGGATGAGAATGAAGAAGGAATGGGAGGCATAAAGTGGTTCCAGTAAAATCAGAACGTATACAAGAAGTTTTACAGTTCAGGAGAGTAGGAAAACTGAGTATTAGGTGTGGAGGCATGAGCAGGAAAGTGAGGGTGATTTTATTTTTTTTTTAGTTTTTAAGGGGGCTTTATTTTCAGCATGTTTTGTATTCTTTAAAAATATCCAGAACCATTGCAGCAGCCATTCCTTAGGGAAACATTTCTCACACTGTGTAGTCAGGTTAAAATATTACTTAATAAGTCTAAAGAGGAATACTAGGGTTTGACATTGCAATTACTCTAATCCTAGTGCAACTGCATATATTTTGGGTTTATACGCCTGTTAGTTCACTGGAAACAGTGCAATTTCTTTACATGGTTTATATAATGCTAAGTGAGTTTTTATTATGGTTTTGGATTCCAAACTTTTAAAAATTTTGGAGTTTTTTCCACTAACAGTGAATTACCCGGTTTGACTGTGAATTACCCATGCCAGCTTCCTCTTCTCTCTGCGCCTGGCTCTCTGCTGGGCAATTTTTCTTATTGCTTTTCTCTCATCGGGAGGAACTGGCATTTTAAAACTATTCTTCATTTACTACAGTGGATTCCATATTTTTCTGACTGTGTCCCAAAGTAAGACATGCCTTTTACATTGCGATCCAGCATGCTAATGCACAAACACACATGACAAAGAGAACCATAAATCTTTTATGTGTGTACCTTTACTATAGGTAATACACTCTCATATTTTCTTTTGTGCCTTCTTGATTCTATTCTAATTCTTGCAAACCATAGTGGGTCCTAATACAGAATATGGAAAACATTCCTCTGGCATGTCCTCCACACCTAGGTCAGTGTTGCCTCCGTCTCTTCTTTCTCTCATCATCAGCAATTTCTGTGAGAGCACGTTCTCTCATCCCTCCAAGGAATACTTCTTTATTCAGCTACTGTTCCCAACTCAGCTAAGTCGAGGGGAGAGTGGTGATGTGTATAACATGATACGTGCCTCATGGCACTCACTGTGTAGCAGGGAGAAAAGATATGGAATTTTTTTAATTACACAATGCAAACAACTACACCTAAATTAAGTGCACGAGAAAGTGTCTTTTCCTGTGATGATGTTGAGAAAGGAATATGAAGGAGAGGATCCAAGCAATCTGAAAGAGATGAAGTTTGAGAGATGGAGAGGAGATGAAAAAGTCCAGTGGGAGACTCCAAGCAGAGAGAAGCACGTGTGTAAAGGCTCTGAGTCTTGGCTCTGTGGCGTCAGGTGAAACTGGGAGTGAAGTGCAACATTTGGGAGTCAGTATGAGTGAAGGCAGAGTCCCATGAGTGTGAAGCCAATGGAAAGATCCCAGAGATTTGAGCTTCATATTTGAAGCAATGGAATGTGCTTTTATTTCCATTGGGGAGTCACAAGAATAGAGTTTCATTCAGGGAGTTTGATGTCAGCTTTTATATACAGAAATTTCCAGGAGTCAACGTGATCATCAGTCTAGCAGGCTTCCAGCCTGTGATGGATGGAAGACGACAAGACTGGAATACAGCTGTGGAACTGGAGGCTGAGAGGTGAGGAAGCAATGGAGACACTGGAGAGGTAGAAGAATATAATCAGTCTCATCTCATCACCAGTGATAACCATTCATTTACCAACAGGAAGAGACTGTTCTACGCATGTGACATATATTGCTCAAACTTGTCACCACTCTAATGGATACCACGGTCTGCACTATTTGTGTGAGGACATTAGCACTTAGAAGGTCCGGTGTGTCTCCTCGTTCAAAAAACTAAGAGGTGGTACATCATGGAATCAAAACCCGGTTTTCCGATTTCCAGAGTTATGCCCCTAATGTCATTTACAAATGTCTCTTCCCGTTTCAGCTTAAAAAAATACTTTTCATGCACATTATAAATACCTTTTTGTAAATTTTGGGTTTATTCTCTTTGTACCTTTCTGGTGGGATATTCAATTAGTAAGGTTTCTTGACACCATAAAAATATTGTTTTCTTTCTGTTTAAAATAAATTGTTGTTTGTACTTTACAGGTTATTTTGGGCATCAGAGCTATATAACTGCAGTTAGAACATTGCCAGAGCAAAATACGCTTTCTCTTCATCACAGCCTTAAGGGCCACCCCAGCTTACTACATCTCTCTCTCTCACCATTTTCTCTCTCCATTTAACTGATTTTTAAAAACACAGAATAGAAAGTGGTCACATTAAAATGGAGGCCCATTTTTACATGTCCCTTGGAGGCCTACCAACTGGAATTTAGGTGCTATTTCTATATGTTTTAGGAGAAAGATAATCTGATGTTGACAGCTTGGCCTCTCTTAGTTTCCAAATTATTGTGGATGGGGATGAGTAAAGCCTGTTAGTCACATGGCCCCAGGAGGTCATATTTGCATTTGTGTGCATTGTGTGTGTGTGTGTGGTTGTGACTGTGTGTCTGGGGATGTGGGTGTGTGTGGTTTGTGGAGCATGAGCAGTTCTCAGGACAGGGGTACTTAGCTCATTTATTCCAGAATGTGTCCCTTAAAATACAGCCCCCAGAATGTTAACTGACAGATGGAAATAAAGAAGGGATCACTCTTACTCACAGGATCCATTGGAAACAAAATGGATAAAGTGGGAGGAATGACATCTGCACTCCCTGGGTCTTAAAGTTTCATCTGTAGCAGACAGACCATCTCATTCCTCCACATTCTCTGACACCATCCCTATCACTCTCCCTCTTGCTCATTTTCCCCACCACAGTGCTTCCTTTTGAGACGATATTACTTGAAACAAGTAAGTATCAACCTCAGGATCTTTGCACTGGCTCTTTCTCATGCAGACTGATCACTTCTCCAGAAATCTTTCTGCTTTCCCTGGGTCTTCCTTGAGGTCTCTGTTGTACAGCACCTTGTTTGCAAGTCTTTCTCAATTCGCAGTAAAAATAACACACTCATTCACTTTCATTTATACCTACTTTCTCATTCGTTAACACACCAGCACAGACTGACATGATATATGATTTTTTATTTGCTTATATTCTTTCTCACTTATTAAATTATAGAAAATTTTGTTTTTCAGCACTCTAAAATTTT
>NW_006435089.1:0-3128 GCF_000325575.1 Pteropus alecto | reverse complement strand
GTTGGGGGAAGAAGCTGGAGAACTTGTTTGAAAACTACACCAAGCAATTCCCAAGGCTTTTGTGAAGGCTGCTGATCAGAGCAAAATTCACACTTGCTCACAAAAGTCTAACTAATCTGTTCATAACTATTATAATAGACTTCAGGTCATTTTTGAGGAAAAGTCTGGTTTTCAGGTGTTGCTACTACTCAGGTACCTTTTAATTCTTTGTTAATGAGCTGAGATCTTTCCCTCCTAGTTAAGATAACCAGGATAAAATGGGAAAGTGTGGCCGCCCTGGATATGGCCATACGACCTGCCATCCTCTAGATGAACCATCATAAGTAAGGTGGCCAAGATTTTTAATTTTCACACTTAGCAGATAGAGGCCCTATGTGAAACCAAAAAACTCCAAACTTTTGCCATTATTGCCAAGAGCCAAGACACTGGAAAAAGAATTCCATGAGTTTAAGCATTTCATATGCTCTCAGCCTTCTCATCAGCCGTCTAAACATCTCAGTTAGTTGCCTTACTTCCTGTGAAATCCATTTGTTAACCTCTTCCCATATAACTTTCACGTTGTAATAACCTTAATCCAGATACTCTTCTCCTTTCTGAAACTGATTAAGCACCCCATGCATGTTTGAAACTGACCTCATTCACGACTCCTCTTGATGATTTGCAGGAGACTCCTCTAGGTAGAGCTGATTTCTCATGGTTTACAGATGGTTCGTACTTAAAAAAATGACAATAGTAAGTACTGCACTGGTTAAGCCATTGTAACCCCTTGGTGGCGGGGATATTAACAAGGCCACAAAGTGCCTACCGTTAGTGTCCCACTTGTCCAAAGTACAACTCAAGGAAGCCTGTTCACACTCCCCCTGGATGGTTTAAATTGCCTAAATGACCATCTGAGGTTTGGCCAATGGATTTTATACAGCTTCTCCCATCTCATGGACACAAATATGTTTTAGTCATATGTACGTTTTCTCGCTGGATGGAAGCTTTTCCTTGCAGACAAGCTAAAGCCTCTCTAGTGCTGAAGACCTGCTAGAGAAGATCACTCCCACTTGGGAAACTCCTCTCCAGCTGCACAATGATGGAGGATCCACTTCACTGGTAAGCTGCTCTAACAAGTCTGTGCTGTTGGGCCCATTCTATGACATTTTCACTGTGCTCACTGTCCTCAGTGTCCAGGTTTAGTTGGACATACTAATGGCATTATTCAGATTTAAGTGGCAAAATTAGTAGAAACTCCTCAAATACCTTGGCAAAAAATACTGCTGCTCGTCTTTTAAAAATCTCAGTTCTACCTCTTTGGGGGCTCATAAGCTTTCATTTAATGAGATAATTACAGGACGCCCCATGCATTTGGCTCCTGCTTCTTTTGATCCACAGTTGGTAAAAGGAGACATGCTTCAATATCATAAAGGTTAATTGCTTCTATTGAAAATAGTCTTGCTTTGATAGGACAGTCTTTTCACAGTACACTCCAACGAGGTGAAAAACTCAAAATCCATACTCAATAACCTGGAGATTTTGTTTACTGGAAAAGCCACCTCAAAAAAGATTTCCTCTAGTGTGCATGAAGGGCCCTTACCAGGCACTGTTGACTGACCCCTGTGCCCCTAAACTCTGGGGTGCATGTGTCACAACTAAAGAAAGCTCCAAACCTGGACTGGACTTGCATACTGTCTGATGTCCTGAAACAAAAGCTGTCCAAAAATTAAAGTGGCTGACCTCTGAAGGAAACAAATAGTCAAAATGATTGAGTCAGGCTTGTACAACTCTTTTCTTACTATCGATTCTTACTTCATTTTTCTCTTTTCCTTGGAAGAAACAACCCCCTTTTTTATGTTTTCTAAGCTCTTGTGAAAAGGAGAGAACTTTTCTCGTTCTTGAATCTGTCACCAAGAACTTTGATCTATCTAAGAGAATAATGATCTTTGTTTCATTATCTACAGGTTTGAGCCCCTGGTTTAAATTCATCATCTGGACTAGGTTGTTATGCTGTTCTATTTCTGTTTTGAATTTTTCTTTTTGTTAAGTTTTGCACCTGTTGCCTGTTGACCCTGGACATGAGCTATGCTCGATTTATGCACCTTCCCTGTGATGTAAGAGATGGCATCCAGAAGAGGTCCTTCCTGACAGAGGGACAAAAAGGCTGCCGAGTTGAAAAACTTGACTGTTGATCAACAGTGCTTTCAGAGAAAAATGTCTATGAAAATGGGGGAGTGATAAAGATGGACTCAGCTGTAAGCAAACATAATTAGTCAGGAAGGTCAGTAGGAGGAGCTAAGGCTTATAAAATTTCTTGTATGCAGCATATTCGTGAGAACATTACACGTGAGAACCCTGTCGGCAGATATCTATTTTTATATTAAAACTCTATAGTTCTAACTTCCCCTTTCTTTAACATCCTTTTTTCTTCTGTAACTATCCCTCCACCTTGGCACATAAGCCAGAGGGTGCATGTAGCTTGCCATATCTGCATTCTCTGGGTTGCAAAACTTTCTCTTTCACAAATAAATTCTTTTGGTGATGAAACAACTAGTCAATACTATTTTTTAGTTGAAAACTATATAGACTGTTTTTCTCTTTGTCCTTTTTCCTGACTTCACAAAGATTTTTCCAACCTTTATCAGAACTATTTGGAAATGTTGTATGGTGCCAGTTGGGCACTAGACTTATAAGGGACATCACTTTATAAGTTATGTAAATCTCTAACCTTTATGCTTTACACCTAAAAGTAATATAAAATAATATTGAAATGTCAATTGTAATTGACAAAACAATTGCATGCAAGAAAAAGGTATTTGTACAGTGGCCAACTCATTATTGTTTGGGTCCTGGGGACATAATAACAAATGTTACTCTCTATTCTTTGTCTCATTTTAGGGTACAACTATCCTGGCTTGCGGCTACTTCTACCATTTACAAGCAGAGGTACTACGACATCCTTGATCAGCCTGCCTGGAAGTGCCAGAACTTCTAACAGCTGGAAGCAGGGCCCAGTCATCAGGGCAGACAACAGAGAAGCGGGACGGGACTGCAGAGAAACAACAGTTGATTTTTACCGGTCATGATTGCAAAATTGAGCCTGAGCCGCAACCCCCAACTCCCAAACCAGAGGGCCCCTCCCACATACC
>NW_006435088.1:0-561 GCF_000325575.1 Pteropus alecto | reverse complement strand
ATTATACAGATTTAATGCAATCCCTATCGAAATCCTATTGGCATTTTTTAAGGAAATACAACAAAAAATCATAAGATTTGTATGAAAGCACCCCGAATTGACAAAGCCATCCTGAGAAAAAAGAATGAGGCTGGAGGCATCTCTCTGCCTGACTTCAAATTACACTACAAAGCAACAGAAATCAAAACGGCACGGGATTGGCAGCAAAACAGACACACAAACCAGTAGAACAGAATCGAGTCCAGAAGTAAACCCATATTTATATGGGCAAATAATTTTCGACAAAAAAAGCCAAAAACATACAGTGGACAAAGGAAAGCCTCTTCAATAAATGGTGCTGGGAAAACTGGAAGGCCACCTGCAAAAGAATGAAACTAGACTGTTGTCTATCACCACACACGTAAATTAACTCAAAATGGATTAAAGGCCTGAATATAAGACCTGAAACAATAAAATGCATAGAAAAAAACATAGGAACTAAATTCAAGGACCTTCGACTTAAGGAGGATTTTATGAATTTGATCTTAAAAGTAAGGGAAGTAAAAGCTAAAATAAATGAAT
>NW_006435087.1:0-1400 GCF_000325575.1 Pteropus alecto | reverse complement strand
GCCTCGTTCTTTTTTCTCAGGATGACTTTGGCAATCTGGGGACTTTTGTGCTTCCACACAAATCTGATGATTTTTTTTTTGTTCTATTTCTTTAAAAAAATGCTGATAGAATTTTGATGGGGAATGCATTAAATCTATATAATGCTTTAGGTAATATGGTCATTTTAACTACGTAGGTTCTTCCAATCCAAGAACATGGAATATATTTAATTTCTTTATATCTTCTTTGATTTCTTTTAATAGGGTCTTATAGTTTTAATTATATAGGTCCTTCACATGTTTTGTTAAATTTATTCCGAGGTATTTTATTCTTTTTGTTGTAATTGCAAAAGGAATTATTTATTCTACTTCTTTTTCTAACACGTTATTATTAGAATATAGGAACACTATGAATTTTTGAGCATTGATTTTCATATTCAGAGACTTTACTGTATTTGCTTATGGTTTCTAGTAGTGTTCATGTGGAGTCTTTAGGGTTTTCTATATAGAAAATCATGTCATCTTCAAATAGTGACACTTTGACTTCTTCGTTTTCTATTTGGATGTCTTTTATATCTTTCTCTTGCCTCATTGCACATGCTAGGACCTCCAATGTTATATCGAATAACAGTGGCGATATTGGACAGCCTTGCCTTGTTCCTGATCTTAGAGGGAAGGTTTTTAGTTTTTCACCATTAAGTATAATGTTGGCTGAGGGTTTGTCCTATATGGCCTTTATTATGTCAAGGTACTTTTCTTCTATACCAATTTTGTTAAGTGTTTTGATCATAAATGGATGCTCTATATTGTCTAAGGTTTTTTTCTACATCTATTGGTATGATCATATGATTCTTATTTTTTAATTTGTTTATGTGGTGTATCATATTAATTAATTTGCATATGTTGAACTATCCCTGTGCCCCTGGGATGAAGCCAACTTGATTGTGTTGTATAATCTTTTTAGTATGTTGCTGTATTCGGTTCACTAGTATCTTATTTAGGATCGTTGCATCATTGTTCATGAGAGATATTGGTCTGTAGATTTCTTTTTTTGTATTATCCTTACCAGGTTTTGGTATCAGAGTAATATTGACCTCATAAAATGAGTTGGGAATTATTTCCTCCTCTTCGATTTTTTTGGAAGCGTTTGAGGAGAATAAGTATTAAATCTTCTTTGAATATTTGGTAGAATTCACTGGTAAAGCCATCTGGTCCTGGACTTTTACTTTTTGGTAGGTTTTTGATGATTGTTTTAATTTCCATACTGCTGATCAGTCTATTTAGATTTTCCAGATCTTCTTGATTCAGTCTAGGAAGATTTTATTTTTCGAAGTACTGGTGCATGTCTTCTAGGTTATTAAATGTGGTGTTATTTTTTATAGTATGCTGGTATGATCCTTTGTATTTCTGCAGTGTCTGTC
>NW_006435086.1:0-1348 GCF_000325575.1 Pteropus alecto | reverse complement strand
AAAACTAGAGCTAATAATAACCCTAATTCTAAACCCTAACACTAACATTAACCCTAACCCGGACGCTAACCCGAAAACTAAAGCCAAATCTAACCCTAAATCTAAACCTAACCCTAAATCTTACACTAACATTAACCCTAAACCTAACCCCTTACCGTAAAACGAACACTAAAGTTAAAGCTGACCCTAACCCTAACACTAACCCTAACTCAAACATTAAAAATAAGCTACCCCTAAATTAAACCTAATCCGAACTCTAATGGTAACCCTAACCATAAACTAACCCTAATTCTAATCCTAACATTAATCCTAAAAGTAAATGTAACAATAACCCTAAGCTTAACTGCTTACCTTAACCCTAACCCTAAACCAAACCCTAAACCTAAAGTTAACCGTAACCCTAACACAATCCCTAACCCTAACGCAAACCTTAACCTAAACCTAACACTAACCTTAACCCTAAAACTGTACCTAACCCTAAATCTAAATTTAATCCTAACCCTATTTCTAACACTAAACCTAACACTAACCCTAACACTTAATTTTACACTACCAATAACCCTTAACGTAACCCCTTACCCTAAACCTAACCCTAACCCTAAATTTAACTCTAAAACTAACCCTAACGTAACCTTAAGCCTAAACATAATCCTATCTTAAACCTAACCCGAACTCTAACAGTAATGCTAACACTAACCTAATCATAACGAAAACCCTAAACCCTAACCCCTTATTGAAACCCTATCCCTAACCCTAACCCTGATCCTAATGCTAAAACTAAAGGTAATCCTAAATCTACCACTCAAGTTAATCCTAACCTTAACTCTAACCTCTCACGCTAAACCTAATCCAAAACTTAAAGCCAACCCTAACTCTAAAAATAACCATAACCCTAATTTTATCTGTAACCTAAACCAAACCCTAACCCTAACACAAACCATAAACCTAACCCTAAGCTAAACCTAACCAGACCCTAAATCTAACTCTAACGCTAAACCCATACCTAACGCAAACGGAACCATAACACTAACACTAACATTAATCCGAACTCTAACCTCTTACCCTAAAACTAACCCTACACCTATCACTAAACTTAACCATAACCCTTACTCTAAACCTAAAGCTAACTCTAAATCTAACTCCATAGCTTAACCCCAACCAAACCCTACCCTGATTCTAATCCCAAAACTAAAGCTAATCTTACACTTATTCTAAACCTATCCCTAACACTAAACCTAACCCTAAATTTTACACTAACAATAACTCTAAACCTAACACTTTACCTTAAATGTAACGCTACCGTAACTTTAACCTAAAACTAACCCTAACCCTATATTTAACCCTAACA
>NW_006435085.1:0-742 GCF_000325575.1 Pteropus alecto | reverse complement strand
TGCTGCTTAAATTATTTTTATAGTCTTGGCATCTTTCTTCATGCCATTGTGATTGAGTGTCCTTGGCTTTCCCATCCTCTAGATAGGTCATTTGATCCCTTTTATTTAAATTCATTTTGTTTATTCCTTTCTTTATTCCATTTAATATACTTCTCATCTCAGATAATGTGTTCTTCATTTCAAACTAGTTTCCTTTTATAATTTCCATTTCCCTTTTCATGTTTTTTAAATCTCTTTGTTGAAGTTCTCACTGAATTTATCTACACTTCCCAAAAGTTCATTGTGCATCTTTATAACCAGTGTTTTGAACTCTGCATCTGTTAGATTACTTGGCTCCATTATATCTGGATCTCTGTTCTCTTCTCATGTGGTTTCTGCTTCTTTGTCTTCCCATTTTGGCTGCCTTTCTGTGTCTGTTTCTATGTACTCAGCAAAGCTCCTAAGTCTCCCGGTCTTATTAGTGTGGATTTGTGAAGTAGGAGTCCAGTGGCACAGTCCTGAGAGGGGTTCAGCTGCAGGCCAAATTTAGCCTAAGCCTCTACCTCTCCGGGGCCATCTGTTAAAGATTCAGCAAGCAACCCACAGATGCTGTGCTTATAGTCGCCTCAAAAGGCCACACCAGAAACCGATGCCAGCTGCCTCCAGTGTGAGTCTAAGTGCTGCTTAGCAAGGAGCACCTGACTTGCTGAGGATATACCTGGATGTCACTTGGGTGGGGCTGCGAGTTGGGGGAGGCGGGGTT
>NW_006435084.1:0-1075 GCF_000325575.1 Pteropus alecto | reverse complement strand
TTTCTGAGTTATGACAATGTCTGGTGTGAGGTCCCAGTTACATTAAGTGTTTTGAGGAGCTACTGCATCTCTGCAGTTATTAGTGGACTTATAAATTGGAGCTGTATGGAAAAATATGTATTATACATCCGGAAGGAGAAATAACCAAGAAAAATAAACAGAATGGGTGCAAATAAAAATAAGTTATAGTGGGATGGAATGTTCAGCAAATGTTCCAAGATTTGTAAAGTTAAAAGTAGTGTGAGAAACACTTAGTGTTTCAGGTTATAAGTTTCTACAAAAGGGTGCTTGGGGATTGATCAGTACTAATCAGCAGTCTTGGGGGTTGCTTTGTATTTGTAGATAAAGTTGGAGATAATCGATGTAATGAGTCTTTCAGGCCATAAACACTGTATATCTCTCCATTTGTATAGTTTTTTTTTATATCTGTTATCATTATTTTGTTGCATACGATATTTTATTTGTATAGAGGTCTTATACATATTTCATTATAATTATCCCTATGGATTTCCTGTTTTGATGCTATTAGTGGTGATTTTTACATTTAAAATTTTGAATTAAGGTACTATTTTTTTCTTCTTTCCAGACTTTATTTTTTTCTTACTTATTTTTCTTTTTTGCCTTATAGCATTGGTAGAGGCATCAGTGCCACATACAGCATTTCCTGTAGAGTTTTATATATGCCCTTTATCAAGTTCAGGAACTTCTATTCTGTTTTTAATTTGCTGACCTATTTTGTTTTAAATAAATACTGAATTATATCAAATAATTTCTTCTCCATCCTTTGTGATGATTATTTATTTACTTTTTTAGAGTTATATTGAATTGCGCTGATTTATTTTTGAATGTTAAATATTCATTAAAAATTATTAGGGCAAATCCTACTTGCTAATGATTTCTTTTTTATCATCAAAGTGTGTGTATGTGTATATACATATACATACACACACACACACATATATATATATGTGTATATATATATGTATATATAAAAATGCTATAATGCAAAAGTAGTAGAAAGCTAATAGTCTTTAAATGAGTACCATCTGCTGAATAAGGGGCTAGGTATTTACAG
>NW_006435083.1:0-372 GCF_000325575.1 Pteropus alecto | reverse complement strand
CTTTGTTAAAGTTCTCACTGAGTTCATCAACTCTTACCCTAAGTTCATTAAGCATGCTTTTAACCAGTGTTTTGAATTCTGCATTTGGTAAATTGCTTGCTCCATTTTGTTTAGTTCTTTTTCTGAAGCTCTGTTCTGTTCTTTCATTTGGGATATGTTTTCTTTGCATTTTGGTTGCCTCCCTGTGTTTGTTTCTATGTGTTGGGTAGGGCTGCTATGTCTTCTGGTATTAGTAGAGAGGCCTTATGTAGTAGGTGTTCTGTCGGGCCCAGTGGTGTAGTCATTGTTTGTCTCAGCTGGGTGCTTTAGATGTGTCCCTTGTATGGGTTGTGTGTGTCCTTCCATTGTAGTTGAGCCTTGGTTGCTGTTTGC
>NW_006435082.1:357-639 GCF_000325575.1 Pteropus alecto | reverse complement strand
TTAAACACTGATCTGATGTATCATTGGCGAATTTTTTCTCCCAATTGGTAGATTGTCCTTCTGTTTTGTTAATGGTTTCCTTTCCTGTGCAAAACTTTTTAGTTTGATGTAGTCCCATTTGTTTATTCTTTCTTTTGTTTCTCTTGCCTTAGGAGATATATCAGAAAAAGTATTACTAAGAGCGATGTCATTTTAATTGTGTTGTGTCTTGGTGTGAGCCTCTTTGAATTTGTCTTGTTTGAGACTCTGTGCTTTCTGGGCCTCTATATTTTTATATTCTTC
>NW_006435082.1:0-213 GCF_000325575.1 Pteropus alecto | reverse complement strand
TTTTTTTTGTTGCTCTTCTGATTGGGTGTTTTCTGCTACCTTATCTTCTAAATCACTGATTTGATCCTCTGCTTCATGTAATCTACTACTCATTCTTGCTAATGTATTCTTCATTTCAGTTATTTTATTCTTCATTTCTGACTAGTTCTTTTTTATTAAATAAAGTTTACTGGGGTATCCTTGGTTAATACAATTATATAATTTTCAGGTGTA
>NW_006435081.1:0-1000 GCF_000325575.1 Pteropus alecto | reverse complement strand
TATGCTTATCTCCAGCATACCATTTAAAAACATTTATTGAATAAATGAAAGACTGTTCTCTACAAAATTAATGCATTCAAGACTTTGTAAATTCTTTTTAAAAGCCTCATTTGTTTTATTTTGTTCTAGTATGTTCATCCTAAACTAAATCCTTCCACAATACTTGCCTTTCAGCCTAGGCTGAATAAGTATCAGGGACAAGGATCATTTGATGTAGAGAACTTCTCAGATCCTCTCTTTCTCATCACTCTGCCCAAATTATATCAGCAAACATCCCCTGGATCAGCAGCTCTAAGTTTACATTACACTTTACAGTCTTCACATAAGCCTACAAATTGCCCTTCTCATCCTCACTCTGATGGCCAGGTATGATGCTGTTGATAGCAGTACAGAAACTACATGAATGGAAGTTGGGAGTAAAGTACCAGCACCTTCTCTAAAAGTCACCGGAACAGAGGACTCCATCTGCCTTGAGGTGTTTATAGTATTGTATTAGTTAAAATTATGTTTTTTTAAAAAACTGAAATTCTCAATTTATATAATCTAAGTTGTAAAAGAATAGTTATTAATAAAAGCATATGTTTAATAGAAAATGAAGAACAAAGTAATAATCACATTAGTATATTGGCTCTGTATCTGTAAAATAAACTGGAATCGTATTTTAATGCCATTTTAATAGTGGTCATTGCTCAGTAAATAAGTGTCAGGTAATCTTAACATTTAGTTGAATAACTTAATTGCTCACATTGTTCTCACAGTAATCAATTAACGATTATTCCAATTATGAAAAATGTAACAAAATTTCAATTTCTCAAGAGTATTCATTTTATTTGAGGTTGTTCTCAAGAAAGGAACACAGAGGCACTCTTTCCTTTAATGACCGAGTAATGGGTTCTATGGGATTTTCATCTGGATCCTCTTCTCTAATTTAATATATCCCTTCAGTGTATAAAATGGACTAAGTGTTATATAAGTCAGGACATCATAAGGATCAAATAGC
>NW_006435080.1:0-462 GCF_000325575.1 Pteropus alecto | reverse complement strand
CTGAAAATGTTTTCTAATCCCTGTTCCTTTTCCTCTTCTTCGAGAATGCCCATTATTCTCATGTTTCCTCTCCTGATGGTATCAGCTAGTTCTTGTATTTCTCTTTCATTATTTTTCATTCTTCAGTTTCTCTCTTCTTCCTTCTGACATATTTCTAGATTTCTTTCTTCCATATCATTGCTTTCCTCCATTTGGTTGACTCTATTTCCCAAGCTTGCTATTTCATTTTTCAACTCTTGCAATGTGTTCTTTATCTCCAGAAGGTCTATTCTGTTCTTTTTGAGAGTTTCAATCTCTCTGTTAAAGAACTCATTCTGCTCATCTCATTGATTTTTTCTGTTTCTGAAATTGTTGATATGATTCATTTCAGATCTCACTGAGTTTTTTCAGAAGAATTCTCTGTCATTTAAGTTGCATATTTTTATGCATGTAAGCTTATTTTCTGGAGATTTTTCTCTTTCT
>NW_006435079.1:0-371 GCF_000325575.1 Pteropus alecto | reverse complement strand
TTATAGACATAGAAATATGCAATTTAAATGACAGATTCAGGATGGTACTTCTGAAGAAACTCAGTGAATTCTGAAACAAGTCATATCAACAATTTCAGGAATTGAAAAAACACCTAGATGAGCAGAACAAGGAGATTGAAACCCTCAAAAAGAACCAAATAGTTGTCTACGGCCATGCCACCCTCAACACGCCCAACATCTGATCTTGGAAGCTAAGCAGGATCAGGCCTGGTTAGTACTTGCATGGGAGACCACCTCGGAATTCCAGGTGCTGTAGGCAAAAAAAAAAAAAAAAGAACTTCTGAAGACGAAGAATACATTGCAAGAGTTGAAAACTGAAATAGCAAGCTTGGAAAATAGAGTTGACCAAA
>NW_006435078.1:0-496 GCF_000325575.1 Pteropus alecto | reverse complement strand
CAAGAAGAACTGGAAAATCTAAATAGACTGATCACAGTCTACAGCCATGCCACCGTGAACGGGCCTGATCCTGTCTGATCTTGGAAGTTAAGCAGGGTCGGGTCTGGTTAGTAATTGGATGGGAGACCATCTAGGAATACCAGGTGCTGTAGGTGTAAAAAAATAAATAAAAAATAAACCGATCAGCAGTATGGAAATTTAAAAATTTTCCAAAACCTCCCAAAAAGTAGAAGTCCAGGACCAGATGGCTTCACCACTGAATTCTACCAAACATTCAAAGATTTAATATCTATTCTCCTCAAACTCTTCCGGAAAAATGTGAAAAGGAGGCAATACTTTCTAGCTCATTTTATGAGGCCAATATTAATTACTCTGATACCAAAACCTCATACAGATAACACAAAAAAAGAAAACTACAGACCTATACTTCCCATGAATACAGATGCAAAAATCCTAAATAGGATACTAGCGAATCAAATACAGCAACATATTCAAA
>NW_006435077.1:0-580 GCF_000325575.1 Pteropus alecto | reverse complement strand
TTTGGATATTAGGCCCTTATTGGAGATGTTGTTTGCAAATATATTTTTCCATTCGGATGATTCTCTCTTTACATCGTTGATGATTTATTTTGCTGAGCAGAACCTTTTTAGTTTGATGTAGTCCTATTTATTTATTTTTGTTTTTACTTCCCTTGATTTTGAGGTCAAATTCAGAAAATCCTCTAAGTCCAAGGTCCTTGAGTTTAGTTCCTATGTTTTCTTCTATGCATTTAATTGTTTCAGGTCTTATATCCAGGTACTTAATCCATTTTGAGTTAATTTTAGTGTGTGGTGATAGATAACAGTCTAGTTTCATTTTTTTGCAGGTGGTTTTCCAGTTTTCCCAGAACCATTTATTGAAGAGACTTTCCTTTCTCTACTGTATATTTTTTACTATTTTATCTAAAATTATTTATCCATATGAATATGGGTTTACTTCTGGATTCTCGATTCTGTTCCACTGGTCCGTGTGTCTGTTTTTCTGCCAATACCATGCTGTTTGATTACTGTCGTTTTGTAGTTTAATTTGAAGTCGAGCAGAGTGTTGCCTCCAGCTTTGTTCTTTTTTCTCAGGATGGCT
>NW_006435076.1:0-679 GCF_000325575.1 Pteropus alecto | reverse complement strand
ATAGTGGCTGTACCAATTTGCAGTCCCATCAACAGCGTATGAGCATTCTTTTTCCTCTGCATCCTATCCAGCATTTATTATTGAATGTCCAGTTGATTATAGCTATTCTAACAGGTGTGAAATGGTATCTCATTGTGGTTTTCATTTGCATTTCTCTAATAGCCAGAGATATTGAGTATCTTTTCATATACTTGTTGGCCATATGTATGTCTTTAAGGGAGAAGTGTCTGTTCAGGTCTTCTGCAATTTTTTTTATTCAATCGTTTGTGGGGTTTTTGTTGTTGTTGTTAATGAGTTGTATGAGTTCTTTATATATTTTGGATATTAGGCCCTTATATGAGGTGTTGCTTGCAAATATATTATCCCATTCGAATGGTTGTCTCTTTAACTTGTTGACCATTTCTTTTGCTGAGCAGAAGCTTTTTAATTTGATGTAGTCCCATTCATTTATGTTAGCTTTTACTTTTCTTACTTTTGAGGCCAAATTCATAAAATCCTCTTTAACTCCAAGGTCCTTCAGTTTAGTTCTTATGTTTTCTTCTATGCATTTTATTCTTTCAGGTCTTATATTTAGATCTTTAATCCATTTTGGGTTAATTTTTTTTGTGTGGTGATAGACAACAGTCCACTTTCATTCTTTTGCAAGTAACTTTCCAGTTTTCCCAGCACCATTTATTGA
>NW_006435075.1:0-692 GCF_000325575.1 Pteropus alecto | reverse complement strand
AAAAACCCACCAAAAAGTAAAAGTCCAGGACTAGAGAGCTTCACCAGTGAACTCTACTAAACATTCAAAGAAGATTTAATACATATTCTCCTCAACCTCTTCCAAAAAATTGAAGAGGAGGCAATACTTCCCAACTCATTTAAAGAGGCCAGTATTACCCTGATACCAAAATCTGGGAAGGATAACATAAAAAAAGAAAACTACAGACCAATATCTCTCATGAACACAGGTGCAAAATCCTAAATAAGATAGTGAACCTAATACAGCAACATATTAAAAATATTATACATCACGATCAAGTGGGCTTCACCCCAGGGGCACAAGGATGGTTCAACATACGCAAATCGATTAATGTGATACACTACATAAACAAATTAAAAGATAAGAATCATATGATTATATCAGTAGATGCAGAAAAAGCCTTCGACAAGATATAGCTTCCATTTATGATCAAAACACTTAAAAAAATCGGTCTAGAAGGAAAGTACCTTAACATAATAAAGGCCACCTATAACAAACCATCAGCCAACATTACACTTAATGGTGACAAAATAAAAACCTTCCCTCTAAGATCACGAACAAGGCAAAGCTGTCCACTATTGCTACTGTTATTCAATATAACATTGGAGGTCCTAGAGAGTGCAGTCAGTCAAGATTAAGATACAAAAGACATCCAAATAGGAAATGAAGAA
>NW_006435074.1:0-730 GCF_000325575.1 Pteropus alecto | reverse complement strand
GGCTATCATCAATAAATCAAAGAAAAACAAGTGTTAGCAAAGATGCAGAGAAAAGGGAACCCTTGTATATTGTTGGAGGGATTGCAAATTGGTATAGTCACTATGGAAAACAGTATGGAGGTTTCTCAAAAAAAAAAAAAAATGGATATATCTTTTGACCCAGCAATTGCACTTCTGGATATTTATCCAAAGAAAACCAAAACAATAATTCAGAAAGATCTATGCACTCCTATATTCATGGTAGCACAATTTACAATAGCCAAGATATGGAAACAACCTAAATGCCCATCAACAGACAATTGGAAAAAGAAATTATGGTTCATATCTACAATAAAATAGTATGCAGCCATTAATAACATTGAAATCCTACCATTTGCAATGACATGGTGGACCTAGAGGTTATTATGCTGAGTGAAATAAGTCAGAGAAAGATAAATATCATGTGATTTATGTGTATGCAGAATCTAAGGAACAAAAAGAACAAACTAATCAAAAACATACTCAAATATATTGGACAATTTGGTGATGGACAGAGGGGGCTGGTGGGGGGCTGGAAAAATGGGGTGAAGGGGTAAAGAAGTACAAATTAGTAGTTAATATTTGGTCACGGGGATTGTAAACATTGCAGATGGAATGCAGTTAGCATTAATATGATGGCTAGGTTGAGGGCCAGGGGAGGGATGGAGCAATTTGGAGGATTATTTTATGAACTATATAGATATCTAACCAA
>NW_006435073.1:0-1078 GCF_000325575.1 Pteropus alecto | reverse complement strand
TATACCTATGGCCTCTTATTATTTCATTCGTGTTGGCATGATGTATTTTTCTCATCTTCATCTTGCATCTATCTCTGTTTGTATTTAAAGTGCCTTGTAGAGAACATGGAATTGTTTTTTGAAATCTGATGTTACTTATCTCTCAATTGTATTGGGACTATTGATGATTAAAGTGGTATTTGATACACTTGGATTAATATCTATCACATCTTTTAATTTTTTAAAAACTTATTGGGGTTTCAAGTGTAAATTTAATAATATCATATGTATGTTGCATTGTGTGTTCACCACCCGAAGTCAAATTTCCTTCCGTCGCCATATATTTGACCTCCTTTACCCTTATCCACCTCCTCCCTCTTTTCTTCTGGTAATCACTAAACTATTGTCTGTGTCTATGAGTTTTTTGTTTGTCTTGTTTGATTGTTGCTTTCAATTTTATATCCCTCATATAAGTGAAATCGTATGGTCCTCAGCTTTTCCTGTCTGACTTATTTTGCTTAGCATAATCTCAAGATCCATCCATTTTGTTGCAAATGGCAGTATTTCATCTTTTCTTATCGCTGGGTATATTCCATTGTATATATGTACTACATCCTTTTGACTCAGTCATCTATTGAAGGGCACTTCAGTTCCTTTCATGTTGGCCACTGTGAATAATGCTGAATGAACATTGGGATACATGTGTCTTTATGGATAAATGTTTTCATTAATTTGGGGCAGATACCCAGAAGAGGGATTGCTGGGTCATATGATAGTTCTCTCTTAATTTAATTTTTTGAGGAAGCTCCATATTGTTTTCCTTAGTGGCTGTACCAATTTACATTCCCACCAGCAGTGACTGAAGTTTCTCTTCTCCCACAGACTGTCTCACACTTGTTAGGACTTGTCGTGTTGATAATAGCCATTCTAATAGATGTGAGTGAGGTGGTATCTCATTGTGCTTTTGATTTGCATTTCCCTAATAGCTAGTGAAGTTGAGCATCTTTTCATGTGTCTCTTGGCCATTTGTATGTCTTCTTGGGTGAAGTGTCTGTTCAGTTTCTCTATTTTTTTTAACTTGATTGTCTTTTTGTTGTTG
>NW_006435072.1:0-1082 GCF_000325575.1 Pteropus alecto | reverse complement strand
TCCAGAAACTTTACTGTATTTGTTATTGTTTCTAGAAGTGTTCTTATGGAGACTATAGGGTTTTCTATATAGAAAATCATGTCATCCACAAATAGTGACAGTTTGACTTCTTCATTTCCTGTTTTGATGCCTTTTATATCTTTCTCTTGCCTTATTGCCTCACTCGGACCTCCAGTGCTATATTGAATAAGAGTGGCGATAGTAGACAGCTTTGCCTTATTCCTGATCTTAGAGGAAAGGTTTTTAGTTTTTCACCATTAAGTATAATGTTGGCTGAGTGTTTCTCATAGATGCCCTTTTTTATGTTAAGGTACTTTCCTTCTGTACCAATTTTATGAAGTGTTTTGATCATAAATGGATTCTGTATCTTGTTGAAGGCTTTTTCTGCATCTATTGCTATGATTATATGATTCTTATTTTTTAATTTGTTTATGTGGTGCATCACATTAATCGATTTGTGTATGTCGTACCGTCCTTGTGCCTCTAGGATGAAGCCCACTTGATCGTGGTGTATGATCTTTTTAATATGTTGCTGTATTCTATTCACTAGTATCTTATTTAAGACTTTTATATCTGTGTTCATGAGAGATATTGGTCTGTAGTTTTCTTTTTTTGTGTTTTCTTTACCAGGTTTTGGTACCAGAGTAATATTGACCTCATAAAATGAGTTGAGAAATATTACCTCTTCTTCGATTTTTTTTGGAAGAGTTTGAACAGAATAGGTATTAAATCTTTGAATGTTTGGTAGAATTAATTCACTGGTGAAGCCATCTGGTCTTGCTCTTTTACTTTTTGGTAGGTTTTTGATGGTTGCTTCAATTTCCATACTACTGATTGTTATATTTAGATTTTCCAGTTCTTGATTCATTCTAGGAAGGCTGTATTTTTCTAAGTACTGATCCATTTCTTCTAGGTTATTAAATTTGGTGTTATATACTTTTTCATAGTATTCTTGTATGATACTTTGTATTTCTGCGATGTCAGTCATAATATCCCTTCTTTGATCTCTGATTTTTTTTATATGTGTTCTTTTTCTTTTGTCTCTAGTGTCAATTTTATTAACATTCTCAAAGAACCAGCTC
>NW_006435071.1:0-847 GCF_000325575.1 Pteropus alecto | reverse complement strand
TTCTTCTAGGTTATTAAATTTGGTGTTATATAGTTATTCATAGTATTCTTGTATGATCCTTTATATTTTTGAGGTGTCTGCCGTAATCTCTCCTCTTTAATCCCTGATTTTGTTTATTTGTGTCCTTTCTCTGTTTTCTTTAGTGAGTCTATCTGAGAGTTTGTCAATTTTATTAACCTTCTCAAAGAACCACCTATTTGTTGCATTTATTTTTTAATTATTTGTTTGTTTTCAATTTCATTTATTTCTGCTTTAATTTTGATGATTTCTTTCTTTCTGCTGACTTTAGGCTTCATTTGTTCTTCCTTTTCTAGTTTATCTAAGATGTAGCATTAGTTTATTTGGGCTCATTCTTGTTTTTGAGATAATACTGTAACAATATGAACTTTTCTCTTATGACTGCTTTTGCCATGTCCCAAAAGATTTGATATGTTGTACTACCATCATCATTGTTTTCTATGATCTCTTGATCTCTCTTTTTACTTCTCTGACCCAGTCATTCTTCAGTACTATGTTGTTTAATCTTCAAGTATTTGTGGTTTTTCCTGCTTTCTTTTTGCAGCTGATCTCTAGTTTCAAGGCATTATAATCAGAGAATTTGGTTGGTATGATTTTCACCCTCTTATATTTGTTGAGGCGATCTCTGTGTCCCAGTATGTGGTCAGTCCTTGAGAATGTCCCATGTGCACTGGAGAAGAATGAAAAAGCAGCTGTTTTGGGAATGAAAGCTCTATAAATGTCAATTATGTCCAGTTGGTTAATGTGTCATTTAAGGATGTTCTTTCCTTATTAATAATTTTTTTTTGGATGACCTGTCCATATCTGACAGTGAGATATTTAGGTCCCC
>NW_006435070.1:0-592 GCF_000325575.1 Pteropus alecto | reverse complement strand
TTTTACTTTTTGGGAGGTTTTTGATAATTGTTTCACTTTGCATTCAATGGCTGATCAATCTGTTTAGATTTTCCAGTTCTTCTTGATTCATTCTTGGAAGGGTGTATTTTTCTATGGAGTGGTCTATTTCTTCTAGGTTATTAAATTTGGTGTTATATACTTTTTCATAGTATTCTTGTATGATCCTTTGTATTTCTGCAGTGTCTGTCATAATATCCCCTTTCATCTCTGATTTGATTATTTGTATCACTTCTCTTTTTTTCTCTAATTGAGCCTAGTCAGAGATTTATCAATTTTATTAACCTTTTCAAAGAACCAGCTCTTTGTTGCATTTACTTTTTCTATTGTTTTTATATTTGTTTGTTAGTATTCAATTTCATTTTTTTTTTTTGCTCTAGTTTTGATTATTTCTTTCCTTCTGCTGACTTTAGCCTTCTTTTTTTCTTCCTTTTCTAGATTTTTAAGATGAAGCATTAGGTTGTTTGTTTGGACTCATTCTTGTTTTTGGAAGTAGGCTTGCGATGCTATGAACTTTCCTCTTCTGAACGCTTTCGCTGTGTCCTAAAAGTTTTAATGTGTTGTACTATCATTA
>NW_006435069.1:0-698 GCF_000325575.1 Pteropus alecto | reverse complement strand
TGACACCAAGCCTGGACTCTCCTCACAGGAACTAGCATGCAGGCCCAGGCTCCCAAGGTAAAGACCATCTAATTGTTAACCAACTAGCTGCAAGAACTACTCACACTACACCCAAGGTAGCCGCTGTGAACAGAATCTCATATGGAACGCACAGCCCACAAACAAAGCTGTCTTCTTTAAACAAAAGGAAGAAAGAGGACTTCATTCGTCGCAACAACACTGTCTTTTATTGAAAGGATGTGGACTGGTGACCCTGGCACAAGGTACAAAGCCTGTCCTTCATAACAATAAACAAGGGTGACTGGGACCCATGGCAGTAAACCTGTCCTCTCTGAAAATTAGTAGACAGAAGACCTTACCCCTCAGGGCAAGCCTGACCTCAAGTCAGAGACTCTTAACTCTAGACCTAGGAACTTGTTTCCTGCCTGGATTTCTAATCCGGAACCAGAGTGCTGACCTTGGTTTGCAGTTCCAATCCCTGCTCCTATTTCCAGGAAGTGGAGCTGAGAAATTGGACCACGGAATTTCGTCTGTCTTTCTCTAAGAGAGACTGAAGGAGTGGCCTGGGCCCATAATTCTTAGCCTGTCTATTCTGAACGAATGTCACCTGGAGTCCTAGGCACACAGCAATGAGCCTGCCTAATGGAAGAAACACTAGAACGCAGACTGTGGAAATCAGCAGCAAGCCTGGACCTCTT
>NW_006435068.1:0-338 GCF_000325575.1 Pteropus alecto | reverse complement strand
TCCCTGATTTTGTTTGTGTCCTTTCTCTTTTTTCAATTTTATTAACTTTCTCAAAACCAGCTCTTTGTCATATTTATTTCTTCTATTGTTTTTTGTTTTGTTTGTTTTCAATTTCATCTATTTCTGCTCTAATTTTGATTGTGTCTTTCCTTCTGCTGACTTTAGGCCTCATTTGTTCTTCCTTTCCTAGCTTTTTAGGATGACGCTTTAGGTTATTTGTCTTGTTCTTGTTTTTGGAGATAGACCTGTGATGATATGAACTTTCCTCTTATGACCACTTTTGCCATATCCCAAAAGTTCTGGTATGTTGTACTGTCATTATCATTCATTTCTATGTA
>NW_006435066.1:1037555-1038436 GCF_000325575.1 Pteropus alecto | reverse complement strand
GGAAAGAAATAATTACATGTATAGAAGAAGAAAAAATTCTATTGATGCTAAGAACCTGAGTTACTCTTTAGCTATATGTGATTAGTTACTGATTCTGTCTTCAGAAAGAAGAGTCCATATCATCAGTCCTTGTGGTCAGGATTTCTGCCTTCCTGCTGGCTTTAACAATTATTTATAAGACAATGTTAGTTTGGCCCAGTCCAGAGGTCTGGCCCAGTTCAAACAGTCCAAAGTTTTAAAGAGCAAGATGTACAAGGTAGTTCTGTTACCAGAGAGTGGGGTCCTCTCCCGGCGTGTTGTCCAGGTTTTTGATGTTTCAAACAAAGAATTGAGCAAGACACTGAAATACAGTAGAAAAGAAAAGTTTTATTAGAAAGGAAAGTGTACTTCCAGAAATGGAAGTGGTCCTGAGCAAGGGAAGCGTGGCTCAAAAGGCCTAGTAACAAAAACGTCAGGGTTTTTAATCCCTTTTTGCTGTGGGTGGATACTTAGAGTGGGCTTCCTTGATTGACAACTAAGTTTGACAGAACTCAGTTATTCATCATTTTGCTTTCTGTGCATGTTTGTTCCCAGAATTCAGTCTCTTATAATGATATTAATGAACTTCTGGGCCTATGCAGCATATTATAATGATGGTACAATGAGACTCAGGTGAGTTGAAGGTCGTTGGGGGTCTTCATTGAGCAGGTGCGAGTGACTGGCTTAATTTAAACTGGTACCTAAATCTCTGCCTACTGGTTTCTTTGTGTGAGTTAAAAAATGCCTTCTGGCTTGCTTAATTGTGAGCGGATTAAGGTGGACCCTTTTTAGGATAGGATGACCTCAGTGTCTTTACCTGCAGTACCGAAACCCCCTAACTTTCTTGCCTACCTCTTTTCTAA
>NW_006435066.1:1033999-1037285 GCF_000325575.1 Pteropus alecto | reverse complement strand
TGAAGTGTCACCTCAGTCCCTAGACAAGGAAAAGAAGATACAAACTCGTTATTTAAATCATACATCTATTAATTTCTATTACTGATTTGCTTATTAATTGAGTAAAGGGAAACAGGCTTGGTTAATATGTTTCTTAAAGAGTAAAAGGAAAGACTTTTGGTTTAAAGTCCCCTCCCGCTCCAGACTCTAAGGCCCCTGCCTGGCCTAACACCATTTCTGCTTAACAATGGGTTTATGACCCTTATCAATAGCCAGAGGATCTGAGTCGCCAGGGCAATTATCAAGATTTGAGGGAGAGAGCCTTTTTCCCAAAGGAGGGAAGAAAACTTAACTAGGTTTACTAAAAAGATTAACTCTGCAAGAGATGTCCCATTTCATTTCCTGCTAAAAGATTAAGAATTTTACAAGTGATGTTCTGTAACAGTTCCTCTGGAATGGCTGCTCTGTCTCCATGTTAAAATGGATCCACTTACATGTCAACTTTTACATTTTCCCCTTTCGATGAAGATCTTTTTTTGAAAGCATCACTGATTAACTATTACAGGCAAAACTAACCTATGGATATCAGTATAGTTGTTACTTTGAGAGATTTAGTGCCTGAGATGAAAGTGAGAGAAACTTCTCAGTTACTGAAAATATTCTACATCTTAAATGGGATAGTGTTTGAATGCATTTATACATATATAAAAATGCATTAAGCTATATAATTAAGATTCATCCACATACATGTAAAGAAAAAGTTTGGAAATCAATACCACTTAAAATCTCAGTAGACAATCTTGCCCCACATTATTGGTTAAGAAATTTTAATTATACAGATGACTTATCATGCTTAATACATATAGGAGGCACTACAATCGCAGTAAGCAACTTTTTCTCTTAGATAAAAAAGACTCCTTAATATTAGACTGAGTAAAAGATTGATCTATGAAAAAATAACTTTGAGAATCCAATGAAAATCTTAGAAAAGAAAGGAATTTGAAAAAATCAAACATTTTATTTTAGTATCTTTGTTATCAAACTTAAGGGGTCCATTTTGCCTGCACGCATCAATTGCCAAAAGAGACACGGACAGGAGTTTGCAGCAAAAAAATTTAGGTTTATTTAAAGAAATGGAGTGAAGCCTGGAGACACAGGTGAGCCAACGCTCAAAGACCTGGCTTCTCGTTGGCCTCCACAGGATGGATAGATTATATAGGGGAAAACTCTTAGTCATGGTAACTAAGGGAGTTGGGTTGTGGGCTCTGCAGATTTGCCAGGGCTAGAGTAGGAGGCATTTGATCATTGCATCAGGTTCTGATGTCGGCCACAGCATTGTTCTCTCTGATTTCAAGAGGATACTGATAGGGTTGTTAGCCTTCCTGAGTGTGAAACTGAAAGATGTTATCTTTAGTTTGACTGAAACTCTTTCTGTGGTCAACAGACCTGAGGCTTTGTTCCTAAGACTGTTTGATGCTGACCTAACGGCTTAATGATTGAAGGAGTAGTCATGCAGTATTCAGAGGCTAAGGAAAGAAAACAAGCAAGTGAGCCCAAGGCCATTTTAAATCTAGGAGACAGAGAACAGAAAAAGTCATTTTAAAGAAGTGAAGATCTATCTGTTCCATTACGTCTTCTAATTCACCTACTTTCTGGGAAGAAATAAACATTACCAACTCACTCTTTGATAAGATAAACAGAATCATTGAGTATATACCAAATTTCTATTATAAAACAACCTAGATATAAAATGCAAACATATATTTGTGAACATACTTTATCGTTTGGGTTTATATTGATTATATTTTTACATGTTGCTAAATAAAACCGTTAAAATTAATATATGTAAAATGCTAACCTAATTTCTACAGTTCATTATACTTTTATTTCTAAATTCATTATTCATTAGCTGTCACTATCCAAGTAATAGGACATATGTCCAATATTTGTTCATATTATTTTGTCAATATACAAATTTTATTTTTATGTTGATTCCAAATATTAAAATGATTTATTTATCTTGAGCATTCCTAAATACATATTTTTATTATTCGAGAGCACTTTTTTCCTCCCCTGGCTTCTTTGTTATTGAATTGAAACTATTGATAAAATTGAGCTTTAGAGTTAAGCAAATTACCATTTACAGAATTTTTTAACCTAATGTATTCTAAGATAACTTTTTGTAGCTACTATGTCACACACTACTCAATAAAATTAGAAATAAGAGGAAATTTTTTATATTTACATTTAGTGTTATATTTAATAGCTAGCGTTAGCTTGCTTTATTGCATAAATTTAGCTCAACTGTACATATTTAAAACACTCATGTATGATATAATGGTTTTCAAAAAGGCACTTACAGGAGAAAGACTAATAAATAGTTCAGAGATTTCCTTTTAAAGAAAATATATTTTTGTGATGAATTTCCTTTTAAAATGCACGTGGACAGTGACATCACTAAAATAACAGCATAGAAGACTCCAGCCTCTGTCCTCCCACAAAGATCCATAATCAGACAGCTATCCATGAATGAAAACAGGTCTTGGCGAACTCTGGAGTCCACTTAAGAAATTCTGCAACACAGTGGAACAAAAACCTGAGAATAATCACACAAAAAGGAAAGGAAAACAGCTTCGTTTTGTGTGCATCATTCTGATGCAGGACAGCACAAATTTCCCCGAGTTGGTTGTGGGGGAGACCAAGTGCTGCACTGAGAGAAGAGAAGGGTCCTTTGGCTGAGAGTGTAGAAAGAATTCAACACACACGCCAAAGTCAAAAGGAAAGTTTCTTAGAAAAGGGGTAACGCTCCACCGACAGAGTGTAGTTTCCTCTCAGAGGCAGAGAGTGAGAAGGACAGTGAGTGTCCCGACCCGCAGGACCTAGTTATTGCGTAGAACCCGAGAAGGACCGTACCTTGAAGAAAACATGGGCGGGAGAAAAGAATGGAGGCAAGACAGTATTCTGATCAAGCCTCAAAATTTTATTGAGCAGCAAGAGTATTTATACAGGGCTAACAAAGGGGGACAGGGCTAGCTGGGCGGGAGAGTATCTGTCACAGGCGCATTGGTTCTTAGCTGGTGGGGAGAGGAGTGGTAAGGGTTAGAGGGAGTGGGAGTGAAGGAGGGAACTGTAACTCTGGGCTGGGCTGACTGCTAGGGGGCTAACAAGATGCAGGATGCAGATAAGGCCTCGCCTAGTCACAAGATTCTTTGTTCTTAGTTTTGGCTCCCAACAAGTGAGAGGGACAGAGTAAAGCCACTGAGAGGGACCCTGAGTGTTCAAGGAATTTAGTTTATGTCATTCTTTA
>NW_006435066.1:1027956-1033936 GCF_000325575.1 Pteropus alecto | reverse complement strand
TATATAGCTTGAAAAAGTGAGAATATGTAGAGTGAAAGGCCTGCTGGCAGTTCCCAGCCTTTAATCCTTAGGTTCCCCATGGTTTTAGCCCTAAGGAATCACTCTTGGTTCCTGTTTCTCCTCCACAGATGTGGGGAATGGACTGTTAGCAATCCCAGCAGAAATATTCTTTTGTTCAGAAGGTGTCCTCCCTGGCCTGGCTGCAGGGCTGATCAGCATATTGCAGTCTCTGATTCTGCCTTGATTAACATTTTTAATTCTCTTGCCTCCTTCCTACATTAATTCCATAGCACCAATTGGGAACTCCATAGCTAAGATTTTCCTTCCTCAGGAAAGGAAGAACAGGATGAGCAGTCAGATTCCATAGCCTTTCAGGGCACTGCACAAAGGTCTCACTTCAGTTTCACCCCACCAGGACTGGCAAAGTTGACACACCATAGGGACTGCTAGGAGCAAGGAAGAAGAGTAGGAGCTACTAGTAGCAGCTACACAGTAAGAGGGCTTGAAGGTCTCAGTCACCTGCTCTGTAGACAAACCTAATTAATAAGTTTTGTCAGTGAAAAAGGGACAGATTATCTCAACTGTGTATAAACTCCCTGCAGATTTCACCAGCTTTCAATTCACAGGTATATACATGTGCTGACTGGAAAATTACTGCTTGGCTATCGCCCATGGGAACATAATGCTCTAACAATAAGCTTTCTGCTTCTGTACCCCCACTTGCACAATAGACCTGTGGGTTGACAGTTAGTAAAAAGAAGAAAAATAGACTTGTGTGTTCAAACAAGATGAAGAATGGGGTTTAGGGCTTAAAAACCTTGTACTTCTACATTTCAGGGCTGCTTAATTTGGGGTCTGCGTACCCCTGGCAGACCCAGCTGGCTGAATAAAGAGTGTATTTCCTATAACTCACTGATTTCTGGTGGTCCGTGGCAGACCCTGTTGCGGATTTTGGCCTGTGTACCTGGAAGAACCAAGCGGCACTCAGCAAACTAAGAATCGAAAGAGGTTTATTTATGCCGGCGGGCTCTTCAGAGTCACTCTTCAGAGTCTGAGCCCCAAACAAAGGCAGGCAGGTACATTTATACATTGATTACTTCCACACACTTGGCGGTCTTTTGTTTTGCGCGCGTGGGGAAGGTAGTGTTCGAGGGAGAGGAGGTTGGAAAAATTCCTCCGGGACAGAGTAGCCATCTTAGATTTCTTTACATTTCTCATGTCAACCCCAGGAACCACACTGGCAGCCAGCCCAGGCCTTGACATCTGCAAGTGTAGGATGCCAAGCTAGGTCCCCATGTCTGACTCCCACTGCTGAGTACAAACTCTGAGCTAGTTTCTGCTATACACTTGCACACTTCCAGTCTGACATCTGCCAGACTCCAATGCTTTGTACATACCTGGGTAGACTGTGCAGCCATGAAGGAACACAGCAACAGCAAAGGGCCCTGTAACTGCTTATGGGCCTGGATCAAGCCCTGTTTAACTATCAATGTCCTGCATCTCTGCTCTCACCTGCAACTATTGCCTCCAGGTGTGCACCTACATGCCAATAGCCTGACCCCTGTTACTGGACTCCACTTGCCATGCCATCGTGGGAAGACCCAGAAGCTACGACAATGCACACCAACAACTAGGTACCCCACAGATGCCAGTGAACCCATAGTTGGTCTTACTTCTTGCTTCCAGCCTTGACACCAACACTATGTGTATGTCTGCAACTGGCTGCTGTTGATATGGGAAACACAAAGAAATCTAAGATGGACTTTGAGGGCATTATGGTAAGTTAAATAAGTCAGACAGAAAAAGACAAATACTGTATTATCTTTTTTACATATCGAATCTAAAAAAAGTATAATAATAAATTAAAACCTAAGCTCATAAAAAAATAGTACTTAGATTCTAGAAGAAAGAGACACACATGAATACAAATATCTTTATGATGCTCTAGAAGGGAATTTGGTTTTCAAGACTATGTAGGAAAATTATGTAGACTTGAATTGTAGTAATGAAAATATAGAAATATGAACACATTCAAGACAAATTAAAGAGACAAAATTTGCTGAGGTAGAATTCTGTTATTAATAACTCTAAAGTTTTCAGCTTATGGTGATAATATAGATGTTCATTGAAATAAGGAAGTAAAATAAAGTGTGAATACTTAGATTTAAGATATAGAGAGCTCGTACTTGAGAACTAAGTTACTAATGCATTCAGGCTTTCATTGTTTTAGTAAATAATTTTTATTAGTGAGTAGAAACTATTATTTATTAAAATAGTCATAGTTGCTTTTCCTAAACCTGTTTCTCCATGGGGCATTTTTTTCTCTTTGAAAGTTTTATTATATAGTTGAATAAAAAGAAATTCCTTTATGAAGTAATTTCTCCACATGGTATATAGAAGTAATAAAATTAAAGAAATACTTTTATTTGTAATAAACAGCAACAGTGGAAAACACTGATATTTATTGAGAGCTCATCATCGTCTAGGCACTATAGTCATGCACCATATAACGATATTGTGGTAAAAATGGATTATATATATGATGGTAGTCCCAAAAGATTATAATGGAGCTGAAAATTCTTATCATCTAGTGACATTGTAGCCATCCTAATGTTGCAGTGCTTTTTGAAAAGAGAGATACCTTTTCAAGACGAGCTTCAGGTAGGTCCTTCAGGAGATAATCTAGAAAAAGACATTGATATCATAGGAGATGACAGCTTCATGAACTTTATTACCCCTGAAGACCTTCCAGTGAGACAAGATGTGGAGGTGGAAGACAGTGATATTAAAAATTCTAACCTTGTGTTGACCTAGGGCAATGTGTGTTTGTGTCTTAATTTTTAACAAAAAGAGTTTAAAAAGTAAAAAATATTAAAAATTAGAAAAAAGCTTATTGAATAAGGATATAAATTTTTTGTATAGTTGTACAATGTGTGTATTAAGCTAAATGTTATTACAACAAAGTTAAAATTTTAAAAAGTTTATAAAGTAAAAAAGTTATAGTAAGCTGTTTAATTTATTATTGGAAAAATATTTTTATAAATTTAGTGTAGCTTAAGTGCACAGTGATTATAAAGTCTGCAGCAGTGTACAGTAATGTACTAGGCCTTCATATTCACCCACCACTCACTCACTGACTCACCCAGAGCAACTTCCAGTCTTGCAAGCTCCATTCATTCTCTATGCAGGTGTACCATTTTTTATCTTTTATACCATATTTTTACTGTACCTTTTCCAGGTTTAAATGCACAAGTACTTACCATTGTATTGCAATTGCCTATAGTATTCAATACAGTGACATGCTGTACAGATTTGTAGCCTAGGATCAATAGACTATACCATATAGCCTAGATATGTAGTAAGTTATGCCATCTAGGTTTGAGTAAGTGTACTCTATGATGTTCACATGAAAACAAAATTTCTTAATGATGCATTTCTCAAAATGTATCCCCATCATTAAGCAACACATGATTGTATATGGAGCACTGTAAGAACACACATCATCTCAATTCTCACAGCACAAATAAGGAAACACAATTGTTTTCTTCAATTTATAGATAAGAAAAAGAAAAAAAAAAACTCTTAGCAAGATTATATAACTAGTAAGTATCTGAGGCAAATTTTCAAATTAGATGACTCTTACTCCTACAGTCTGTTCTCTTAATCACTGGGAAATATAGACTAATGTATGGACATGACTAAGAAAGAATCTGGTTACTTTCAGGAATAAAATTAATTAGTTTTTCCAAGGAGAGAAATTCAATTGTATGCTCTCACCTCAGATACATTAAGCAGGGGCCTCAGTTTTGTTTCTTGTTTTTCTGTTTTTTGTTTTGACAATTCCTTATCTTCTATGAAAATACATCTAAATGATCTTAGCATGCTCTGCTCTTAAGTGTCCACAATGCATTTTTTTCGTATTAAGCCCTTGCAGTGCATATGTTTTAGAACTCATATGCCTGGTCAAATGATACTATTTTGTAGTTTCTTCATTGTCTAAGTGCACCAATGATGTTGATGATAATTATTGTGTTTAATCAATAGCTTCTTTTACATGTAAGAAAATTTTATTGCTTTCTATGCTTGATTTATTTCACTTAACATAATACCCTTAAGGTTCATTCATGTCGTTGTAAATGGCAAAATTTCATCTTATTATGACTGAGTATTATTTCATTATGTACATGGGTATATTCTATTACACATACATACATACATATATAATATATAATAGAATATACACATGTATATATATCACATGTATATATGTGTGTGTGTGTGTGTGTGTGTATACATTATATATATATCACATCTTGATCAACACATCTGTCGATGGACACTTCAGATGAACATGAACATAAGGGTGCATATATCTTTTTAAATTAGTATTTTTATATTCTTAGGATAAATATCCAGAAGTGGAATTGCTGGATTATACATTAGTTCTATTCTTAATTTTTTGAAGAATCTTCATACTGTTTTCCATAGTGGCTGCACCAATTTACAATCCCCCTAACAGTATAAAAAGGTTCCTTTTTCTCCACACTGTGTCCAACACTTAATTTTTCTCTTTTTAAAAATAGTCATTCTCACAGGTGTGAAGTGACATTACATTTTGGTTTTGATTTGCATTTCCCTAATAATTAGTGATACTGAACATCTTTTCATGTGCCTGTTGGCTATCTGTATGTCTTCTTTGAAGAAATGTCTATTCATGTCTTCTGCCTGTTTTTTTAATCAGATTGTTTGTTTTTTAATATTGAATTGTATGAGTTCTTAATATATTTTATATATTAACTTCTTGCCAGATGTATAATTTCACACATATGTGGAATATTAAAAAAAGAACAAACAGAACAAAACAGCAACAAACTCATAGATGCAAACAACAGATTGGCGGTTACCAGAGGAGAATTGTTAGGGGAGGGCAAAATGGATAAAGGAAGTCAATTGTACAGTGACAAATAAAAACTAGACCTTTGGTAGTGAGCTAGCTGTAGTGTATACAGATGTCAAATTGTAATGTTGTACACTTGGAACTTATATTAATGTCATAAACTAATGGAACCTAATTAAAAAAAATACTTTGTTATGTGTATTTCCTTTGACATACGGCATCAATAAATATATCGGTTTAAAGTTAAATTCAGATTATATTTCTACTATGGTATAATTTTGAGATATTTTTTAAAATAAAATTTAGGACAGTAAAATATTGATTCTAAACATTAATACAAATTGTAGTGCATTTGAAAAGAAAATATTATTTCAGGCTAATTTTAATACTATATGAACATCAATAATTTCTTATTTTTAGATTTATTTTATCTAATACTGAAAGTGAGATATTTTCTTTGCTCTTTCTTTCTTTCAATTTGTAACCAAGATAAAAATTTGCCCTACTTTTTTTTCTCAAATTAGGAGATCCTTCCTGCCTAACCAGATGTAATCAAGCCCTAGGAAAGCCATAGTCAGGCCAGCTTAATATGTTCCTTGGGTTTCACAATAAGATAGATTAACATAAATGACAAAGAGAAAAAAAAAAAAGTTAAATAAATTAAGAAAAATTTCTATTATTAAATTAATCATAATAGAGTGGAAAAATGATAGGCTTAGAGGCCAAGATGAAGTGTATTGAAATTCTAGCTCTTTAATTTACTAAATGTGCAAACATAGATAAGACAATTTATCTGATGCTCGGATCTGTTATATTTAACACAGAGATAATATTATCTTTTTATAAGGTCATTGTAAAAATAATATATACAAACTGTAAGTCAAATTGCAAGGACTAAGTAAATGATAATTCCTATATAAGGGGTGGGGACAAAATATTTTAGAATGCATATAGATGTCAAAGAAGTGTTTATAAGCATACTTCATATATTTCTCTCTCTCTCTTTTTTTTTTTCTTTTTTATGGTGGCAGTGGTTGACGAAGTCCAGTAAGTTTTACGCATACAATTCAAAGATAAGGCATA